>NC_044364.1:8483619-8835890 GCF_007364275.1 Archocentrus centrarchus
TGAAGAAGAGACATTTGAGCTGAAAACCAAGGTGAGAGTTTTCCACAAGAATGGCAGTCTGAATCACTATGGCACTCACTTTTTCCTGCACTCCCCACTTTGGTTAGATACTGAACCAAGAAGGTGTGATAACAGAGCTGGAAATAGAGCGAGACAGGTTGTTCAGGGAACTTGAGTCCACTGGGGTATCCCTGAGAGTAAAAGAGAAGAATGGCCAAGACTTGACTGAGGAGCATGCCACACTAAAGAAAAACTACCAGATTCTGGTTGAGGCCCACAATAAAGAACTAGCCAAGAGTGGAGAGCTGACTGCAGAGCTGCTGGCACTGGCCCAGGCCCAGGATGCCCTCCACAGGCAGCTGGAGGAGCAGCATCAATGTGTTAAGACCACCACCGAGGGCCTTCATGGAGAGCTGGACAGGGTGCAGGCTTTGATCAGCCACATGTCACATAACAGAGTCAAGGTGAAGCACTGAATTACGTGTCTTAATAACAGTTATAGTTAGAATACAATGTTCTATGTTTATTATTTAGACTGTTATATTTTTCATTTGAAATGTTAAGACTGTTGTTATGTTGCATTAACAGCCCGAGGAACTAGCAGAGTTGGACAGGGAGCAAAAAAACGTGCAGAAAACTGTGAGTATTTCTGTATAAAGTCATTACTTTTTTTGAAATTGGTAACCATAACAGTTTCAAGTCACTGCCTCGCATAGCTTTTCATTCATCTTCCTCACATAGCTCCTCGAAAACCAAGATGAGATCAAAGACAAGCTGGAGAAAATGAAGAGCAGCTACAAGGAGCAGCAGAAGAACCTGGAGGAGAAAGTGTGCGGGCCTGTGAATGTTTGTCATTTACTTGTGCAAAAGCTTAATGAAGATAAAACATCATTATCTTTACATTTACAGTCAACAAACAGCCAAACCCATCTCAGGATGTAGAGTGATCCAGTGTTTGTCCCATATGCATCTGCTTTGTGGTTGCATCTTTGGTTTTAGTTCTAAGCTGTGGCTTTATTTGCTCTGTGTGTGTGTGTGTGTGTGTGTGTGTGTGTGTGTGTGTGTGTGTGTGTGTGTGTGTGTGTGTGTGTGTGTGTGTGTGTGTGTGTGTGTGTGTGGGATGTGGTCTCTTTGCTTCTTCTCTGTGGATTTTGCTCTCTTGTGGTCGGGCCTGTGTTTGGTCACCAGGGTGGCGATGGGTAAAGAGCACCAGGAGATCAACAGAGCAATGCATATTAGCCAGCAGAAACTCTCTGAGCAGAGTGCGGTGAGCTGTTTGCATCCTCAGCATTTTGTTTTAGTCTTTTCCAAATTATAATAATGCATGTGCCGTTTCCTTTGAAGGCCCTGATGTGCTCTCAGAGCCAATTAAAAGAGGTAGAGGAGGAGAACTCTAAGCTGCAGCTGCGGCTGAAAGAGCTGAACGAGGAATATCGCGCAAGGCTGGTTTATTATTTAGAGGACTTAGCTGTGAGTAATGGCACACACAAAGCATGCTTGATAGTGAGACTCAACAATCTTGATAGGATCTCCACTCTGTGTAATCCAGGATTACTTTGATGGGCTTGGAGAAAGTAAAAGCCCATCAGAGCAGAGCAAGATGAGAGCATTCCTCGACAGCATGCTGCAGGACGTTCGTTTGTCCTACAGGGTGAGAGAGGAGCAACTCGCCACCGCTGCTCGCTCCTATAAGAAGAGACTACAGAGGATCACCAAAACTCATCATGCACTCCTGATTGCATACAGGTGGTGTTTCCTTTGTGTCTTTCCTGTTTGTTTAGACATGTTTGGTGTCATTAGGTTGACATTTGGTACTTCACTTCAGACAGATCCTTTATAAGATACTAAAATTTATTCTAGTGTGCATAAAAGCATTCCCATAATTAGAGATAGCATGTAGGACCTGCTCAACCTTGCACATAGTGCAATGGACAAGGACTGCCATAAACAGCATATTTTTTTTTTCCCCCTACCTCATAATCTTTAGGGTTCAGAGAGACCAGATCTTGGCCAAACCAGAGAATAACCTAGAACCTGGGCCTCCAGAAGCCCACTTCAGCTTGGAGCCGACTGAACTGAAAGATGCAATCGAAAAGGAGCTCCAACAACTTCGCCAGGACAAGGCAAGGCTGGAAGGTCAGCTGCAGGCGTCCCGGGAGCAGGTAGCACAAAACAAAAGTGGCTGCTTTGAAGTGGATAGATTTGCTTTTGTTTTGTCTCATGAATGCTTGTTTTTGGTCTGTGGGGATTCTTCTTTGTTTCCATACTTCCCGTATAAAGCCAAAGAGTATTTCTTTTGGGAGTGGTGATATTGAAAAAAACTTCAAAGTTTGTGTTCTGCAGCAACAAAAGGGATTAACTGCTGCAGAGGTGGACTTTGGATCATGTAACAGGATTGCTTTAAAATGTGCTGCTATGATGCCTGCTAGAACAGGTTTTTTTTTTTTTTGTTTGCAGAGAAAATAACTATTTGGGAAAGTGACTGTACAACAGAGAAATGTACACTGACTTCCCCTAAACCAGAAATTTTACATTCTTGTTCCTGTTTGAGGAATATTATACTTGCTGGTACCTTTATTAGATACACCCGTTCACACTGCTTGTTCATGCAAATATCTAATCAGCCAATCACATGGCAGCAACTAACTGCATTCAAGGCATGGCCATGATGACCTGCTGAAGTTCAAACTGAGCATCTGATTTTTTTTGTGACTTTGAATGTGGCATGGTTGTTGGTGCCAGACACGCTGGGTCTCAGTATTTCAAAAACTACTGCTGATCTGCTGGGATTTCCCCACACAGCCATCTCTAGAGTTTAACAGAGAATGGTCTGACAAAGAGAAAATATCCAGTGAGCGGCAGTTCTCTGGGAGAAAATGCCAGAGGTCAGAGGAATATGCCGGACTGGCTTTGAGCTGATGGGAAGCCAACGGAAACTCACATAACCAATTATTGCAACCAAGATGTGCAGAAAGAGCATCTCTGAATGAATAATATGTGAACCTTGAAGCAGGATGGGCTACAAGCAGCAGAAGACCACACCAGGTGCCACTCCTGTCAGCTAAACAGGCAAAACTGAAGCTACAGTTCACACAAGTGTCACAAATATTGGACAACAGAAAAATGTTTTTGAGTCTTGAGTTCTCCTTTGACATTCAGATGGAAGGTCAGAGTTTTATGTAAACAACAGTAAAAAGCATGGATCCATCCTGCCTTGTATCAGTAGTTCATGTAACTGTGGTGTATTGATGTGGTTGATATTTTATTGGCTCACTTTGGGCCCCTTAGTACGAACATGCGTTTAAACACCACAGCCTGCCTGAATATTGTTGCTGACTATGTCCATCCCTTTATAACTATGTAACCATCTTCTGATGGTTGCTTCCAGCAGGATAACACACCATGCCACAAAGCTCACATCACCTCAAATGGGTTTCTTGATTATACTCAAATGGGCTCCACAGTCCACCAGATCTCAACCCAACAGAGCACCTTTGGGATGTGGTGAAAGACGAGATTTGCATCATGGAATATGCAGCCAACAAATCTGCAGCAACTGTGTGGACCAAAATGTCTGAGGAATGTTTCCAGCACCTTGTTGAAAATAATTTAGGCAGTTCAAACAGAAATCCAGCACAAGGTGTACCTAATAAAAGTGTCCAGTGAGTGTATATTGCTGTTTCCTTCCTCCAAATGATTTTTTTTGCATGTAGGGAGACTCTAGATCTTAAGCCTGACTTTTCTGTTTTAGGTGGCTATTTCAAAATGAAAAATGTAAACTGTCAAGAATGGTGCCTTTTTTTTTTTCTCTCATTTTACCAAATGACAGATGCAGTCAGCTGTGCATTTTGTCAAATAAATTTTTGAAAAATGTAACTTAATCAGACCAGACAAACTGAAGCAGCTATGCAAGGAATCCTGTGGTGACATAAGAAAATATGAGGGGCCGTTAGGGACATTATTACTGAAACGCTCTCACACACACTACTGAAACGCTCTCACAAACACTACTGAAACGCGCTCACAAACACTACTGAAACGCGCTCACAAACACTACTGAAACGCTCTCACACACACTACTGAAACGCTCTCACAAACACTACTGAACGCCTTCCTGTTCACACCAAACACCTTCCTGTTCACACGAAATTCTCTGGTTTTCAGTAGTGTGTGTGAGAGTGTTTCAGTAGTGTGTGTGAGAGCGTTTCAGTAGTGTTTGTGAGAGCGTTTCAGTAGTGTTTGTGAGCGAGTTTCAGTAGTGTTTGTGAGAGCGTTTCAGTAGTGTTTGTGAGCGCGTTTCAGTAGTGTTTTGTGAGAGCGTTTCAGTAGTGTGTGTGAACGCGTTTCAGTAGTGTGTGTGAGAGCGTTTCAGTAGTGTGTGTGAGAGCATTTCAGTAGTGTGTGTGAGAGCGTTTCAGTAGTGTTTGTGAGAGCGTTTCAGTAGTGTTTGTGAGCGCGTTTCAGTAGTGTTTGTGAGAGCGTGTTTCAGTAGTGTGTGTGAGAGCGTTTCAGTAGTGTTTGTGAGCGCCAGGGTTATAATAGTTTTGGATTTTACATTATAGTTTAGTTTTAGTTAGTTTTTCATTTTTTTTCTCTAATTCAGTTAGTTTTAATTAGTTTTCAGAGTGGTTTTTCTCCTTTTATTAGTTTTTATTTTTGGTTTCATGCTTAGTTTTAGTTAGTTTCAGTTAGTTTCAGTATTAGTTTTAGTATTTTCATACCTAATCAGGTGCAAGACTCAAGGCGCAAAAGTGACTATTGTGTAATGAAAACTTCACAAAAGATACCGTTTAAAGAAATACATTCAACACCCAACAGTTCACAAGACATGCTAAATGTGTGTAATATTAAGGACACACATGAACATCAACAGGGAGAAACAAAGAAAAAACATGAACTCCCAAACTCAATAAATTCTACAATAAACTCCACAATAAACTTCAGCATCAGTGCAGCAGATTAATAACACCTACATGTGGTGTTTGACAAAAACAAACTCTTTGAAGGAGTCAAATCTCAAATCCAGCTGCATCCTGATGTTCTCACCACCTGATGCTGCTTCTGTTTTGGAGCTAGCTTGGTTAGATGCTGCTAATTAAACTTGCAGGGTCTTTGTACACAACCTACGGAAGTGTCCGACCTCATGTCCTCATGTGTGTGTTATTAGCTTGTGGTCGTGTGCAGGTGTTTTATATGCGGTGCAGGCTGGGACTTCTTTTTTGGTCTTCGCTCTTTGTGCTCAGTTTTTTGGCTGCAAACATATTTGTCCCTGTTTTTTTTAACTTTCTTCATTCCTTCACGTCCATCCTGATAGTTTCAACAGTCTCCTACCAGGAATTTGCTGACAGTTGTGAGTCCTTATATTGATGCTTTGATTATTATTCCTGATTGTTATTCTCTCACTGATAAGTAGCCGGAAACGCACAAGGACGCAACAGTTTGAGGTGGACTTTGATGTTGCTGGTTTTTCCTGACTGAGAAATGTTCCGCACATTTTTCATCATCCACAACAAGACTTTCGATTCTATCTGTGCTCTTGTACTCAAAGAACCTCCATACGGGACTCTGCCGCTTTCTCGGCAGACCGCAGCCATTACAAGCGCGGTGAGCGCACGCCCATGCGCACTCACACAGTTGTCCTGTGGCGCTCCCAGCTTAAACTCGGAGAGCGGAAAAAATGATTTCATATCAATCCACAAGGCTTAAAAAAGAAAAAAAACAAACAAGTAAATGAAAGTCAGTTTATCGATAATTTCAGTTAGTTTTAGTTAGTTTTGTAAACTCACAATTCAGTTTTAATTAGTTGTCGTTTTTTCCTTTTAATTATAGTTTTTATTTATTTCAGTTAACGACAATGTTTTTTCAATTTCAGTTTTCGTTATTTCGTTCGTTTTCGTTAACTATAATAACCCTGGTGAGCGCGTTTCAGTAGTGTTTGTGAGCGCGTTTCAGTAGTGTTTGTGAGAGCATGTTTCAGTAGTGTGTGTGAGAGCGTTTTCAGTAGTGTTTGTGAGAGCGTGTTTCAGTAGTGTGTGTGAGAGCGTTTCAGTAGTGTTTGTGAGAGCGCGTTTCAGTAGTGTTTGTGAGAGCGCGTTTCAGTAGTGTTTGTGAGAGCGTTTCAGTAGTGTGTGTGAGAGCGTTTCAGTAGTGTTTGTGAGAGCGTGTTTCAGTAGTGTGTGTGAGAGCGTTTCAGTAGTGTTTGTGAGAGCGCGTTTCAGTAGTGTTTGTGAGAGAGTTTCAGTAGTGTTTGTGAGAGCGTTTCAGTAGTGTTTGTGAGAGCGTGTTTCAGTAGTGTGTGTGAGAGCGCGTTTCAGTAGTGTTTGTGAGAGCGCGTTTCAGTAGTGTTTGTGAGAGTGTTTCAGTAGTGTGTGTGAGAGCGTTTCAGTAGTGTTTGTGAGAGCGTGTTTCAGTAGTGTGTGTGAGAGCGTTTCAGTAGTGTTTGTGAGAGCGCGTTTCAGTAGTGTTTGTGAGAGTGTTTCAGTAGTGTGTGTGAGAGCGTTTCAGTAGTGTTTGTGAGAGCGTGTTTCAGTAGTGTGTGTGAGAGCGTTTCAGTAGTGTTTGTGAGAGCGTGTTTCAGTAGTGTGTGTGAGAGCGTTTCAGTAGTGTTTGTGAGAGCGTGTTTCAGTAGTGTGTGTGAGAGCGTTTCAGTAGTGTGTGTGAGAGCGTTTCAGTAGTGTTTGTGAGAGCGTTTCAGTAGTGTGTGTGAGAGCGTTTCAGTAGTGTTTGTGAGAGCGTTTCAGTAGTGTTTGTGAGAGCGTTCAGTAGTGTGTGTGAGAGCGTTTCAGTAGTGTTTGTGAGAGCGTTTCAGTAGTGTTTGTGAGAGCGTTTCAGTAGTGTTTGTGAGAGCGCGTTTCAGTAGTGTTTGTGAGAGTGTTTCAGTAGTGTTTGTGAGAGCGTTTCAGTAGTGTTTGTGAGAGCGCGTTTCAGTAGTGTTTGTGAGAGCGTTTCAGTAGTGTTTGTGAGAGCGTGTTTCAGTAGTGTGTGTGAGAGCGTTTCAGTAGTGTTTGTGAGAGCGCGTTTCAGTAGTGTTTGTGAGAGCGTTTCAGTAGTGTGTGTGAGAGCGTTTCAGTAGTGTTTGTGAGAGCGCGTTTCAGTAGTGTTTGTGAGAGCGTTTCAGTAGTGTGTGTGAGAGCGTTTCAGTAATAATGTCCCTAACGGCCCCTCATAATATGAGAAAACAGCTGAGGGAGATCACCGAGTCCACGACAGAGTACAAAATCTACTGTTGCAATTACATTGTCCGATTACATTCTTAATATATATTAAAAAAAATTGTAATTAAAGGTGATTTGAAGATTTAATTTCTTCAAACAGGCTTCCTTTGAGAAGGAGCGTGCTCTTCTCCTGACCAGAGCAGCAGTTGCAGAGGCGCAGGTGTTGGAGTTGCAGAACTATACTGATAACCACCTGGGCAGGTCAGGAAGTTGCTTGATGTGTAAGTCATATACCATTAGCCCACAGAAGAGTGATAGATTGGTCTTTACTACTGATTGCAGGTACGAACAAGAAATCACACATCTGCGTGGATTGCATGGGACAGTGGAGGAGGAGGGGCGTTCCCAAAGCGAACATTTAGCTCCCCATTAAGGAAATGAGCAATAAAATTAAAAGATCAAAATAAAATGAAATTCTGTCTTTTTTTCAAATCAATACTCAATATAACTATAGTTGAATAACCCATTTCAAGCATTTAAAGTTGTGCGGGACTGTTCCATCAGTAGGTGGTGCTGTTAGCACTGATGGTTGTCTCGCTGAAAGCCCCCCCCCCCCCCCCCCCCCCCCCCCCCTTCCCCCTCCAAAGAAATCTGGCCTTGAGAAAAAAATGCCTGGAATGTTTGTAAAGCTTATGTCAATTTCACGAGCTCAGAAGAAGAAAGCATTGTGACAATGAGGGGTCACCGTGGTGAGAATAATGTCATTACATGTTACCCAGACACATACACGCCTGTGAATGCTTACCCCTCAATACCGCGTTGAGAACTGTCAGGCAGACAAGCCAGGCTTTTTCCAGAATGAGGGTTCATATTTATAACCTCTGTGGTGGCGTGAATGGGCAACTATTCCCTTTAAATCCCTTTAACGATGAAAGGGTCTGCATTTCTTTTCTTGTGAGATTGGTGGCTGGGTGTCCTGTCACAGTGCGCAGAGTGAACTTCATAATTAGAAAGTGTCTTTGGTAGTTTGCTGGAAAAAAAAAGTTATGTTTATGTCGAGCTTTATGTTGAAAAAAATATAAATTGTCCATGCTAAGATATTGTATAGGAAATGATGAGAAAAGAAGAGGAGTTGGAAGGAGTCATACGCATGTCACCCCAATTCCCATTTCTGGGGGCATGCCAGCCATGGGAGGGAAAGAGGAGGGGAGCAGGGGTGTGAAAGTTTGAGAGGAATGGGAAGTGGGATTTTGTTAGTAATGTATTACACTCTCAGGGCCCTGGGAAAAAGGGTAGGGGGTGTTCGGCTTGGGTCTGTGCCAACATAGTCACTCTGCCAAAACGCTGGGCGCTGGAGACCACTCCTCTCACCAGCAGATCTGTGGGAAAATCAAATCCAGGTTGTTCTTTGCTGCTCAGTAACCAATCGCAGAGAGGTGTATGCAGACACCTCTGCAAACTTGCACAAATTCATATTTACTATTTGTAAATAAAGTGCATAAAGTGGAAACTGTAAAATTACAAGTGCAGAGTCGTCTGCTGCACCACAGCTGGTCCCCAAGGCAATGTGCCAGGGTTCCCCCCAAAGATGGGAAATTTTGGCTCCGCAGTATGTGAACAGCCATTTATCTACTGCCACTTATGTAGCCACTATTATGATGTAAAAATTGACCATAACCATTATTAGATTAGATTTACATTGTAGAAAACTAATTTATAGCAATATAATTCATGGGAACTAACAAGAATTTGACAAATTGAACTGAACTTTGCTACTGTGGTGAAACTATGACAAAGATATTGTGTATATATAACAGCTGTGTTAAACAATGCAGAAACCCCCATTACTGGATGATTACAGTGTGAGTGCGGTCTGGCTGCCAGTAAAATGCAGAAAATATTAATAATTTTTTTCATTTGAAGTGGAGGCAAAGTGGCTGCTTCCTGCACCCCCCCCCCCCCCCCCCCCCAAAAAAGAGCAGGCATAAACTAAATACAAATAAGTTTATGCGAATCAGGAATTGAGTAATGAGATGGAGCTGTCCATTAATTAATTGTTTTGCTTTTTTAATTCATTAGATAGTTTACAACTGCTATCTACACAACAGGAAGTCTTGGCCGTAGACAGCATATAAAAATAAATAGACATAGCCACCGTGATGAGCTGTGTATTTTGACCATTGCCGTCGTACTGATTTGAAACCGGTTGTGACAAGCAAGGCCAAGATCAGACTGAGAAACCAAGGAACAATGCTTGCTCATACAGCAGCTCCACCCTGAAACATTCTATGCTTTTTCTAACCTATTTTGACTCTAACGGTCACCCTAATTTATAAAATGGACAACATGTTATATTCAGCAAGACCATAAAGTCAGCAGGGAAATATTTACATCATAAATGAGGTCAGCAGTAGGGTTATTTGCTCAAAGACTTGAAACAGATGTATAATATTTTGCAACCAGAGGAGTCGTTGGAAAGAATGCTGCTTTAATGCAATTGTACTTTGTTTCCTTTTTGAGACTTGGAAGCCAGTCCAAGGCTGCTGCCTGCAGAGGCTAAGAAAGGCCCCTTTTACACATGAGAGGCCATCTGGCAACCACCGGCCATGGAGGAAAAATATGTATTCCTCAACTAGCTGGCAAGTGACTGCTGGAGGTTGATGCCAGTCACTGTGAAATTGATTGCTAAAGCCCCAATCACACAGGCCTAGAGACCGGTCAGTGATGCCCTGGCAACCACAGGTCACTAAGAAAAAATGTGAATTCCCTAACCTTTTGGTGAATGTTGACTTTAGGTTTCTGGCAGTTGCAAGGTGAAACTGGTAGAGAAGTATAAAGTCCTGCACTGAAAACCTTGCAGTTGCTGTGGTCACTAGCAGATTGTTGTGGTTGCCTCTAGGTTGCGTGGAAGATGTCAACTTGTGTGCAAACACCCCCCAACTACTCGCTGAGGAGTAGTGAAACTGTGAAAATTGCAACGAAAACTGGAAATCATTTGACTTTGCATGTGCCTCACTACTGTCGTCAGCACCTTTCAAATTTCCAGCTTTGAAGGCAAACATTCTCCAACATTCTCCATTTCCAGTTTGCGTCGCACTTTTTCCAAATTTTAGTACCGCTCTGTGAAAAGTTGGTGAGTGTTTGCAGACAAGTTGGCATCTTCTATGCAAAGTACAAACAACTGCAGCAACCAAGTGACCAAAGCAATCACAAGAAGGGTTTTGGTGCAGCACTGTTTTTTCATTTCATTTCATTTCAAACCTTTATTTAACCAGGAAGAAAAACACATTGAGATTAAAATCTCTTTTTCAAGTGTGTCCTGGGTATGACAAATATTCACAGAAAACAGCCATACAGGTCAAAAGGATAAATAAATAGGAAGTCTAAAAATGTCATTAAAAATTAAACAAAACATCTACAGCTCATTGCAGTCATTGGCAGGTTATTTAAAAGTGCCTTGAACTCACGTATTGAGACCAGGTCCTTAGGTTTGAGGTCTTTTTGAATTTCGTTCCATGTAGAAGGAGCAACGAATTGGAATGCTTTTTTGCCTGCCTCAGTCCTGGCCTTCGGAACAGACAACAACAAACAATCCTGAGACCTCAGAGCGTAAGGACCAGAACTCTTCTGTTGCAAGTGGGTCTGAAGGTAGGAGGGAAGCAAACCTAGTACACATACATATAAGAATGCACCAATGTTTAAATCTGTGAACCTAAAGGGAGGGCCATCCGACACCGTCATACAGCAAACAATGATGAGTAAGAGCCTTATAGTTTAAGATAAATCTTAATGCTCCATGATACACAGTATCAAGCGCATGTAGACTCTTTGATGAAGCATGCATGTACAGAACATCCCCATAGTCAAGCACAGGAAGAAATGTTTCAGTGACCAATTTTTTTTTTTGCCTCAACTGAAAGGCACGATTTTATTCTAAAATAAAAACCCAGCTTCAACTTAAGTCATTTGATTAACTGTTGAATATGAGGAGTGAATGAAAGAGATGTATCTATTAAGATCCCAAGATATCTGTACTCTGATACACCTTCTATTTGGGTACCCTGAGATGTAGAAAAACAACATGACTTTTGTTTTGCCCACATTTAAAACAAGTTTTAAATTGTAAAGATTTTGTTGTACAGTTTCAAAAGCCAGCTGTAATTGAGACAGTGTTTGTGCTTGAGTAGGTGCAGAGCTGTATGTGACACAGTCATTAGCATAAAGGTGAAAATTCACATTCTCTACATTCTGTGTAATGTTGTTAATATAGAGAATAAAAAAGAGTGGACCTAGGACTGATCCTTGTGGTACTCCATTGGTCAAAGTGAGTCCCTGTTGGTGAGATAGTTTTCAAACCAATTTAGTGTCTGCTCTGACAAACCCACTTCTACAAGTCTTTGTTTTAAGAGAACATGATCAACAGTGTCAAATGCTTTAGAAAGATCTATAAAAAGAGCAGCACAGTGCCGTTTATTATCAATTGCATTGATAAAATCCTTAAGAACTTTAAGGGCAGCTGTTGTTGTACTGTGCATTTTTCTAAAACCTGATTGAAATTCAGATAAAACATTTTTAAGATTCATAAAATCCTTAATTTGCTCACTAATAAAGGATTCCAAATTCTTAGCTAAAACTGGCAATTTGGAGATTGGCCTGTAACATGGGCAGATTTCCAAACCTGTGGAGTAACATTTGTGACAAGTGAGAGATTAAAAATACGAGTAAGGGGAAGGGCAATAAAATCCACAGATAGCTTTAAAAAGTAGGGCTCTAACTTGTCTGGGCCAGCTGATTTTCTAACATCCAAGAGCTGCAGGGCTTTTTATGTACCTCAGATACACAGACAGGGGAAAAACTAAACTGATCATTTGTTAGACCAGGACAGTCGGAACTGAGAATAGATGAACTCTTGAGTTAGGTGTTGTATGTCAAACAGTGTCCCAGAATTTTTAAAATGCTCATTGAAACAATCTAGCATTTCAACTTTGTCTGTAATTGTTTGGGAATCCTTAACAACACATGGAGGAAGCTCTAAGCTAGGACTATATTCAGAAAAAGTATTAATTGTTTTCCAAAATTTAGGTGGGTTGTTAAGATTGTTTGTTGTTTGAGCTAGGAAATGATCAGCCTTAGCTTTTCTTAATTTGGCAGTGCAGGCATTACGAAGCTGTCTAAATACCAGCCAGTCTGCATTGTCCTTAGTTTTTCTTGCTTTTGCCCATGCCTGATTGCGACTAAGAAGGAGGTTTGAGAGATCAGGAGTAAACCATGGGTTATCCCGACCTTTTATTCTGTACTTTTTTTTACAGGAGCATGTTTATCTACAATACTTCTAAAACTTTCATAAAATAAATTCCATGCAATATTGACATCTGCTATAAGATGAATCCTGTCCCAATCAGAATAAAACAGATCGTGCAGGAAAGCTTGCTCTGAGAAATGTTTCATGTCACGCTTGGTTATTATCCGCGGCTTGTGTTTTGGTAATTTGGTATTTCTAACGGTGACAGTGACACAGTGGTCACTGATGTCATTGGCAAACACAGAAGCAGTTGAATATTTGTGAGGGACATTTGTAAGAATAAGGTCAACAAGTGATGAATTTTCTGGATTTTTGGTATTCGGACGAGTTGGATTATTAACTAACTGAAAAAGATTTAGAGAATCACAACATGCTCTGAAAGGATTACGATTTCGTTAGAACACTGATCAGCTAAAAGCTCTATAATAGATGAGAGAGCAGCACAATCAGCAGATGGTGTCCTATAGCAGCTGACTACTGTTAATTTAAGTGAGTTTGTGACCACAAGATTCAGTGTTTGTATACCTCTTTGCAATCAGATTCACCTTATGATTGCTAGCAACCTCCAGCAACCACTTGCCAATTGGTTGGGGAATGCACATTTTTCCTTAGCAACCAGAGTTCACTGACCAGCCTGTGACTTTGTTATCTCTGATCAAGTGTAAACATTTCAAACATCCCAAAAGTGACATTTATTTCAGGTCTATTGCAATGCAGACTTTAATATTGCTGCTTTATTGGTACATAGTTAAAACTGGGGTTATGTAATTAACATATTCAAGCTAATTTACTGCTTTCATCTCAGCACAAATTGCGCACTTTCGCCTTTTTGCTTTCATGCTTTTTTTTTCATTTGAAGTAAAATAACTGCATGTGACTGTTTAAATGAATCTTTTTTTTACTCTTTCGGTCATCTCATAACGCAATCCAATAAAAAAAATCCCGACTGTTTTCTTTGTTGTTTTTGTGTCTGGGATTGCTCAGTTGTGAATGAAGAAAAATGCTGCATATTTCAAACATTCAAAGATTCACACAGAATATGTGTTATGATAAGAATGATAAGAACACACAGGCCATTATCATTGTGCTTTATATGAAATCATTACAATGGAGGACCCTGACCTAATCAACATTAGCAACTGCATGGAAACATATGATGCTTATTTATTTTCTCTACACTCTTCTGTTTTGTTGATGATACTTTGGGCGCACATTTGTTTTGGTGGTGGGAAAGTGGTAAAAAGGTTGCACGAATGTGTCGTTCTGAGGATGGGAAGTGGGGTGTAGCGAAGCAGAGGAAGTACCTCACATGGCTCGCGATGGGCCGCTCGTCAAGAGGCCCTTTGTTTTAGGAGGTTAATGCCTAATTGATACAGGCTTAATGAGAGCGGGTTGTGTGTGAGCCGGGGGCTGCATGGCCCTGCCGTAATTGGAACGGACAAGCCTTGTGTGGCTGAGTGTGCGGGGATGGGATTTCTGGGAACGCAAGGAAAGGAGAGGCAGAGTGGGAATGAGGAAGAAAAAGTGACAATGAGTACGAGGAATGTGGGAGAAAAATCTGGTGTGATAGTGAGAGCATCGCAAGATCATGAGAAAGAAATGTGGTGACAATGGGGGAAAAGTTGGCTGTTCTCATGGATGTTTAGTTAGTGCTAATGGGGGGTCTTTGGAACTTTATTATTTTATGAATAATGTTGACCTTCCTGTATGCTGCTTGTGCAGTGTGGTGTACAAGCAATAAACTGCAAAACTGCCAACATAAACTGTAACTGTTTTCTGAGACACCTGTCGTTTCTGATGAGCTGTCTTTTCACCCCCTCTTTCAGTCTGACAGTCTGAGACTATTCACGCAAGAGTCCTCAGCTTCCCTCCAGACAAGCTTTCAGTATGAAGGCTGGAGAGGCATTAAGAGGGAGGAGGGAAGGGGCAGGAGTGGGGAGCGCAGAAGAGCTGTGCGCTTTAGAAAACCTTGAAGAATTAGGACTGAAGGCTTTGGAGAGTCTGGGTGGCTGCAAGAAAGGAGGAAAAAAAATGGGTCCTGGTTGCATAATTTTAAAGATGAGAGGGAAACAAGATTTTATAAGTTAAGCATAAGCTGGATATGCTGCAAACAGGCATGCTAAATGTTAAAATAAGTGTGGATGAATACAGAGGAGGAATAGTTACAGTACGGGTGAGAAAGACGGGAGGGAGGCAGCTTAATGAACAGGAGCGAGTGAGAATGAGGCTGAGTGTCGGTGAGGGAAGGAGAGAGGGACAGACCCTCTGCGTTCCCACACTCGGCAGGTTCCCACAGTAGACCCAGCTAATCCCTGTCTTAATTGGGGGAGAATTCCAGTGCACATGTTCCCCTGGAATGAGCAGGGAAACTCAGGAGCATCTGACACATCAGACGAGCTGCAGCGGCTGAGCTGATGCGCAATGTGTGAGTGCACTTTGTTGGAATATAAACATGCCGCCCGACTGTCAGCACATCTGATGCATAAACGGTTTCACAAGTTACACTTTTTTTTTTTCCTCTTTTCACACCAACCAGCATGAGAAGTGCTCTCAGCAGCCACTTAGCATCGCTTTGCCACATTCCAAGAGCTAAAATTCTAATTCTATGAATGTTAAAAGCACACATACTTACTTCAAGACTTTCACACTTTTAAAATGTTTGGGTTTCACTAAATTCCAAAAGCGAGTTTTAGTCATGAGAAGTTTCTGTGTTTTGTCTCAGAGTTTTAAAATATTTGCCTCCTGGTGATCTCCATAATATTGCTGAAAGGAATTCACTGAACTAATTTTGATGCAAAAACTCTTTACAGAATGATCTTGATCTTGCACTTAAATTCCACTTTGCTGTTACAGCAAAGCAAACGAGAAGAGATATCAGAAGTGACTGTGGCTCAGTCTTGGCTTTCAGATTTTATTATTTGCAGGGTACTCTTCATTTTGCTACAGTCACACTAGTGAAAACAATGGTTGGAAACTGTGGCACAACCAAAATTATTGTGACTGTGTGCAGTGAACTTGCAATCTCATGCAACTCGCTTGAAATGGTTGCTTCAAAGACAGGGAGCAAGTCTATGACCACTTGCAGTGAACTGCCATTCTCAAAGCGACTTTGGTCCATCTAGATGGGGATATAATGGGGTCACCTGTAGGTGATTTCTGTCTGCCAGGCTTCACCTCACCTAATCTGAGTCACTGAACTGGACCTCTTGACCAGGTTTGTGATGTTGGTGCCAGCTGGAGAATTTTTAGACATTCTACTAACCAACTAACCAACAAAATAAATAACAACCCATCTAAATGTGTGTTCTGGTTTTGGTGACTAGCATTTTGCATGACACTTAACACTAATTATAGTAAATAAATCTGATGCCTGCTCGGAGGTTCCAGTAGAAAATCCTCAAATCAGTTTTTAATATCACTAAGTCAAAAATAAATGTCAAGTTTTTCTATATTAAATCTATAGTCAGAAAGTGGGAGGGTTTTTTTTTCCAGTTCTCTTATTTCCAACTAGCTAAATGTAAAGAAGGCATTATAATAAGACAGTAATGATGCAGTCTTAAGATTTTCATGTTACAGCCAAAGGTTAAAAAAAGATTTTAGTGAAGGATTCTCCATAAGAAAAAATTGAACATTTCTTTTTAGACGCAATGTTATGTACTGATATTTAAAAAGTTTTATGATGACTAGTGCAACAAAATCGATCCGTATCATCAGACTGTCTGAGGGTGTGCACTACTGTGCTCGTTTTTGGATTATTTTGTCTACTGCCTTTCACGTGACGGCCGGCTTCACCCTTCCCTCGAGGAAGGCTGTTATAAACACCATTCAACTTAAAGAGACAACCCTCTGATTTTCTGCTTTCCAAATACTTAAACAAGGAAGAACTGATGTTATGTATAGATATTTCCACTGCAGTTCAAAAGTAATTTGAGTTTTTTTGTTTGTTTTTTTCTTGTAAAATTAAACACCAGGTTTTGGTTAAGAGCCAGAGATTTTCTGGGACCTGTAGGAAATCAAAAGCTTAGACAAAAGTTAGAGGGCCTCGAGAGACGCCAGACTAAACTACAAATTTGAATTATTTTCCAACTGATATTAAACTAAATTTCTGTATCAAGTTATTTATTTTTCCTTAATGGAAATGGACAGGATTTAGAGCGATGTGCACCAAAACATATCTGCTGACAAATCCTGCCTCGAAGCTGTGTTTTGCAAGAGAAATTTGCAAGGAGATACTAGTAACATAACAAAACCGCAGTTTCGTTCCTGCCTACCTCTTTCCTTAATAAACAGTTCGAACAATAGGTATAGTGCAATACGGCTCAGAGGAGGTAACCCAAGACAGCTCCTCCAAGGAGAAAGATAACAGGCAAAAAAATAAAGAGCAAAAGGGGAGGCAGGCAGTGCTGCACTGCAAGATTAGATTGGAGAAAGATAGAGTGGGTGGCAATCGGTCAGAGAACTCAACTAATCTTCTGGGGAAGTTTCTCCCTTTTGTGTTGACAATCAGAGAGGTTTTGTCAGAACACTATAATCCTGTTGGTTGATTTGCAGGGTTTAAAGGCCCAGCTAAAAACAGGTGTGTTTCCCTGTGGTGGGTAGACTCTCAGTCTGGAGTTTATTATGAAGAAGGCTGACCTCAGCCTCAAGAGGAAGTGAGATAAAGAAATCAGTTGTCCTTGCATGACACAGAATTCTGCTCGGATATGAGGTCATGACAGGAAACAGCTGAACAAAAATGCAAGTTACACTTCAGACATGATACTTTCATAATTGGTGATGTTACAAAAATAGGTAAATCATTTCATTAGTCCTTTTTGCCATGGCATCCACTGTGTAGCCACTGTTGCTTAGTGCACTCTTGATTTGAAGCAGTATGGCTGTGGGTGGCGTTCTAATTGATCAGCTAATGCTAGCAAGCATGATGAGCGAGATGCACCCAAACTATACTATGAAATAGTCTTAACTCATCATGATCTGAGAATAGACTTCTTATACAGACTGTCAGATTGTTGCATTTAAAAGTGCTCCAACAGGCACCAAATCCACAATAATACAGACAGCCTCGAGTGGCCATTTGAGGAACTGCAGCTTTTAGGGCCGTCACCATAGCGCAACTCTGCCAGCATCTGCTTGTGATTTGAATTCTGGTGTGAATTTTGTCTCATCATCTCCAGACATGTTCATGGTGTGCAGAGGATGAATTCTAATCAATCCATCTGTTGTGTTTCTCCTATTCCTTGATCAGTGAATGTCCCTGAATGACATTATTAAGGTGTGATGTCAGTGTTTGGAGGTTTTTGTGGTTGTACCCCCCTCCCCACAGGCAATGACAGCCTCACGATATGGTGAAGAGAAGGCAGCTGTGTTCAGCTCAACGCAGGCCTTTGCTGGAGGGGGTTGCAATTCATTCACTCTGTCTTTTCTTACCAAACTTTTTTTTTTTTTTTTTTGGCGGGAAATCACCAAAGATGCTTGTTTGACCCAACTTGTGTTTCTTTGCGGTGGGCCCCCTCCCCGAGAAAAGTGTCGCCCGCCTCCAACCTCATACACCATGTCCACCCTGTCTTGATTGATTTTCAGTGCACATTTTGGAAGGGATTACAGCCATCTGCAGCCTCTTGAGGAACAAAGGGTGCTCCTCGCTCTCCTCCCTTTAGTACTTCAGAGGGATAACATGGGCAGATAAACATGCTCTTGCACCGCTATACACTTGTTCTCTATTCTGCTTTGACCTCTCAACCCACCCAAACTGCCCACCCTACTTTTGTCTCCCAGTTTGGCTCTGCTCTGTGGATTTACCATTTTTTCCAAATTGCTCTGTGCAGAAAGATCAGTATGAGTCAGTGGTTTTTTTCCATACATACATCAACATGGCATGAAGTGAAGTTTTTGATAATGGATGGCATTTCTCTGGCCTGAGGAGGTGCATGCACATTCACAGTTTCCTTTTTGGAAATCACCACTTCCAGCTGTTATAGGGTGTTAATAAATTGTCAGCTGGGAATCTGGGATGCCAAAGTGTGGTCATAGAAGACTATGAGAACTCATCCTCAGCTGGTGCTGAGCTGATGGAAAGGCAGCAGGATGCACAACCGCTGAGTCATACCAAGAGGTGGATGGGACACTTGCTCCACTTGGTGCACTTTTGGAAAAATCTCTGGGAAAATAAAACACATTGAAATCCCCAGCCATTTCTTGATCACTTCTTTGATGCCCTAACTTATGCAAAAGTGTAAGTTATCACCACAGCTTATACACCAAATAAAAAAAAGGAAACGTTAGAAAAAATAGGCTGGAGCTTTTAATCTGTTTATTTTTTACAGACTCTGGGATATTGGTGCACCACTGAGAAACAAGAATGAATGAGTGGAAAAAAGGAAGCAGCCGAAGAGTTGCAGAGGTTCAGCCGTTTAAGAGCCTTGAGTGCCGTTTGGCACAAGGAGACGGAGATTTAATATTGGTGTCAAGTGTGTGTCAGACCATCGCAACCACTGTTTTGGATCTACAGCAACACAACAACCAGCAGCTGTGGACCAAGTTGTGGGAAAGAGTAGATGATGAACCCCTGAAAAGACAGCTCCAGTGGAAAAAGATCCAGATGAGGGATTAGTGTGAGAAGCTGCACTCAGAGATCTGGTAGAGAGCAGATGAAAGTTTGTATATGTATAAGAAAAGTAGCTGATGATCCTGCAATCATATAACAGAAAGCAAAATAAAGCTAGTTTTAGCTATAACAAATAGTCAGAACTGATTAAAAAAAAAAAGACTTTTTAGCATAAACTAGATTAGAGAGCTGTAAGCACTGCTGTTAAATGTATACTGCTCAAATTCATGGAACACTTTTTAATCAGAGTACAGCATCAAATCAGTTAAACTTCTGGTGAGTTAAGTAGCAGAGGGGGTTGTTAATCAGTTTCAGCTGCTTTGGTGTTAATGAAATTAACAATAGTTGCACTAGAGGAGCAACAATGAGACAACCTCCAAAAGAGGAATGGTTTTACAGGTGGAGGCCATTGACATTTTTCCCTCTTCATGTTTTCTGATTATTTTTTCACTAGTTTTGCATTTGCAATGGGATGAGTACTGGCAGAGCCCTGCAAAATAACCCCCAGCAGGCCACTGGTGTGAATGTCTCTGGAAA
Organism: Archocentrus centrarchus; assembly: GCF_007364275.1. Lineage (NCBI taxonomy): Eukaryota > Metazoa > Chordata > Actinopteri > Cichliformes > Cichlidae > Archocentrus > Archocentrus centrarchus. The sequence continues at coordinate 8,503,217 of NC_044364.1, forward strand.
ACAATCAGAAACAGACTTCATGAGTGTGACCTGAAGGCCCGACATCCTCTAGTGGGCCCTGTGCTCACTGCCCGGCACTATGGAGCCCGATTGGCATTTGCCACAGAATACCAGAATTGGCAGGTCCACCACTGGCACCCTGTGCTTTTCACAGGGAAGAGCAGGTTCACACTGAGCACATGTGACAGATGTGAAAGGGTCTGGAGAAGCCGTGGAGAACATTATGCTGCCTGTAACATCATTCAGCATGACCAGTTTGTTGGTGGGTCAGTGATGGTCTGGGGAGGCATATCCATGGAGGGACACATAAGCCTCTACAGACTAGGCAATGGCACCCTGACTGCCATTAGGTATTGGGATGAAATGACCCATTGTCAGACCCTACACTGGTGCCTTGGGCCCTGGGTTCCTCCTGGTGCACAACATTTGGCAAGAGTATGTAGGCAGTTCCTGGAGGATGAAGGAATTGGCTTCCCCCACGCTCACTTGACCTAAATCTAATAGAACACCTCTGGGATGTTGTGTTTCAGTCCATCCAACGCTGCCAGGTTGCACCTCAGACTGTCCAGCAGCTCAGTGATGCCCTGGCCCACACCTGGGAGGAGATGCCCCTGGACACCATCTGTCGTCTCATTACAAGCATGCCCCAATATTCTCAGGCATGCACACAAGCACATTCTGAGTTACTGCAATGAAATTTCAGAAAAATGGAAAAGCCTTTTTTCACTTTGATTTTTGGGGTGTCTTTGAATTCAGCCCTTTGTAGGTTGATAATTTTCATTTCCATCAAACGATATGGCATCCTTTCATTCCTAACTCATTACCCAGTCCATATCAGTATAGATATCCAGCAGGATTTTTGTTTCTCAGTTGAGATCTGATGTGTTTTCAAAGTGTTCCTTTTATGATTTTAAGCAGTGTATTTTGACCTTATGTTAGGATTGTGTCAAAAAAATCACCAAACTCATTTCAAATGATGAAAACTGCAAAAATGCTTCTGGGTTTGTTTGTAAAATTGATATCAAGGCTCTGATTCATGAAGCTTTTCATGAAGCTGGATAACAGGAAGAGTCAGCAGTGGGTGGGGTGTTGTGCTGTACCGTGTTTGGGCGCACCTTTCCCCTGTCCGCGCTCTCATCTCTGGAGCTTTGTCTCCGGCCACTTCCCTCCAACCCCTTCCCCCCCAGGGCTTGATTCAAGTCCACACCCTGTAACACTCTCCTACTGCTTTGGATTCTCCTTTCTTGAGTGCTTCCTGCTTTGCTGTGAAGGGGGAGCAGTGAAGGAGTGCATATAATCGTTGCCATCAGAGAGATTATTTGATGGCAAAAAATTTGATGGCCAAAGTGTTATTTGGGTTTTTATTCATGCATGCATTTAAACTGAATGCATTGCAGTGTCCACTGTGGAAGTTTGGCTACTTTGACATGAAGACTCCTTTTTAGGGGTTCAAGCTGGGGTCACAAACGAGTGACAACAATGCAGGAAGTTGAGCTTTGTCAAAATGTGGCATGATGTATAGGTGGGGAGGATAATTTGAGTTCTCTTTGTTTTGGCTTATCAGCTTTGCAGCAGCAAGCTCAGATGGACTGGAGGGGAGGGGGACAAAGTATTTGTGTGTGTGTGTGTGTGTGTGTGTAGAGCCCGGCAGCTCGGGGCCACCCAGCCTAAGGATGTTATAAAGGGGCACTGAGGCAGTAAATGGTCAGGGAGGTTGGAGGTTCACTCACATGAGCTCCTGATACAGTGGCGCCAAACCTGTGCCTTTCTATGGGAGGTGGCTGGCCAGACGTGGGAAGCATGTCGAGCTTTTGTGATTCTTTTTCATTTAATTTAAACGTCGTGTTAATTCCTCCAGCTGCTCCATTTTAAATGGTTGCGTGCAGTAAATCTGAGAGTTTTGCTGGAGGCGTTTATGCAGAACATGTACCATATTCAGCAAACAAACTTGTACGCCACTTGTACCTCTGAGCAGAGTGGAAAACACATTGCTTTGATTGTCTCCTTGTGCACACGCAGTCAGGATAAAGCAAGCGACTGTGTGGCACCTCAGCTCGGCCGGCCCTGCCATGCCACTCCCTTAATGGCAATTTATTGCTTCCTGAGTACTGAAAATGGGAGGCTGAAGACAACAGAATTCTTCTCGCTGTTTTCGACCTCCTTCCCCGTCCAAATGGCCTCAGGGTTCTAAACAGTCCCTAAATCTCTCCACCTTTCAGGCCCTCTTGCTCTGAGCCGTGCCATTTGTTCCGCGCTTTCAGGAATCTGATTCACGAGCACTTGAAGTGACTTATGTCTGAGAAAAGGTAACCATGGAAGAAGCCTTACATGCTCTAATGGAGGCTGACCAGTTTTAATGCATTAAGAGGATTATGGGCCATGCAGTAGCTTAGTTGAGTTAGAAAACCTTAGAAAGGGGAAAATAAATTCAAAATCTATCTTTTTTCTCTTACAGAATATTTTTAATAATACAGACAAACATAAAAATAATCCACAATGCTGAAACACATTTTTTTTTTCATTGTTTCTAGACTTTCTTATAAACATATTTACATTCACATTATATTCACATTTACACACATAACAGCAAAATGGCAGTGTACGCATTAAAGGCATACCATGTCAGCAGATTATGGTAATTTGGTATGAACCCCTTCTCCTTGCTGATATAGTGCACATTAGAGATTTCTTTACAGAACAAATTTTATACATTAAATGCATATTTTCGTTTTCTCGAGCTAGCCTTGTCCACCAGAGTAATGCGTTTTTCCAGTCATTGTTGGCGGTTGTCATTAGAACATTGTTGATTATATAGGGGTTGAACAGCTTTTACTTTTCATCAGTATATGACAACAGGAAGCCAAAAGTGATAATGAAAACAACCAGATTTGGCAAGATTTAAGCAGCTTAACTCAGACACATTTAAATATTCTTTGAAATCAGTCCAATTAGCTACAGTTTTGCAGAAATACTGCATGTAATGGAAATTAAACATATATTTTACAGCACTTATAAAAGTCTCCTCACATAAGCAAAATCTCAGACTGGCTAGAATACGAAGGTGCTCTCAGCACTATATCAAGCTGTGAAACCTGCTCAGGTAGCCATAGCTTTGTTACTGTTGTATGTGCTCGCAGTATCTGAACATATATTAAATTCTCAATTGCTTCACTATGCTACATATAGTTGCTTTTTTTTAAAAAGAATTTGGTTTTCAGTGCTTGCAGCATCACACTTTCTAGATCATTCCCTTTCCCTTTTCAGTGCAAGTTGTTTCTCTTCGTGTGGACTTTATAGAATCTCCTTGATAAAACTAACACCGAAGACAACTGCAGTCCAGTTACCCGTAACTGTCTCATTGTCCCATTATTATTTGATAAAATACATTTTGAATATACCACAGCAACACCTGTCTGGAGTGTACCCTCAACAGGATATCAGCTAATAACCTCAAGCTTTCTGTAGAACTTTTCATCAATTTTCCTGAGTTTCAATGCAATGACTCTCAGTAGGCCTGAATTAATGGAAAGCTTTTTCATTCATTTTACTCTGACCATCTTTATCACTGCTTAATCTTCATTTCAGCCATGTCCCCAAGTGTCACGAAACCACCAGGTCTTTTGTAACAAGTGACTGCATATTGCACTGAAATGGTGTCTGGAAAAGTCCATTTCACTCCTCGGGCCTTTGAGAAGACGATTTCTGCTGGCACTCGTGTGGCTACGCAAGCCGACATTCACCCGTAGTGGCTTCTTCCGGAACGTGGAACGGGGCTGAGTTTGGCCTGGCGCTCAGCACAGCTTCCATTTTGTGTAGCAGACAAGCTTCTGTCTCAGTCTACGGGCAGTTCGCAGGGTATCTGCTGGGCTGCTTTGGCTATCGTGTAAGCCTTCTGGAAGTCCTTGTAGCGTGGAGCGCAGCCCAGCCAGGCCTCGCCAAAGTGGACTCGGCCGGTGAAAAGGAAGCTCCCGGGTCCGGGTTTGACGCCACACTGAAGCAGAGTCCTGATCTCACCCCGGCTGCTTAGGCGACTGTTACCAGTGAACAGGGCGTACTTCTGGCGAAACACGCGGGTGGCGCTGACTTTGATCACGGCTGCTCTTAAGTTCTCGTCTTCCTCCACTGACTTGATGTTACCTCGAACCACTGAAAATTATGAGGACAGATTAACATCAAAGTTAATTTCGGTAATAATTTTCCACTAACGTATGGTTTTGCATTGACATTTCATCCTTGGTTCAGACATGACTCTCTGTGGGCTACCAACAGATAAAAAGCCTTAAGAAATCCTGACCTGCGTACTAATCACTCTAACTTTTGTTCAGTCAGCTGAACTTCTCCTCAGTGTCTTTACAGCTCAATCAGAGGCCTACAGATTAGTCCACTACTCTTTTTCTGCACCTAGGGGTTCCTGGATTGGTCCAGAAGGGTGTAGAGATTTGCTGTTTCACCTTTAACCTTTGCTTTTTTTGAGAGGAGGAGATTTGGAGGCATAGGGGTGCTCTTCCTTTAAGCCAATCTGACATCATTAGTCTCCCAACTTTGCTTTAAGGATTTGGTGGTCTGGTTTAATATGAATTTGGGAGGTGGGGTTAATTGAATTTTATGTTGAGTTTTGTGGGTTTTTTCATTGTGTATATCTAGTAACTTACCAAAGTCACTGGTGCAAACAGCCATCAGAAGCTCAGTGTTGTTGCAGGGTCTGCAGGCATCTGGACAGACAACAAAGCAAAGAAGAAAGAAAGAAAGAAAGAAAAAAAGGAGTCAGTTGGTAACCTTATGAAAGCCTCTAAAAAAAAAAAAAACAAAACAAAAAAAAAAAACTATATGCTAATGCCTTGGAAATAAGACAGTGCATTTACAGATCACATGCAGAGGAATGTGATCTGAATGTCCAGACCCTAAACTGTGCAAAAACCAGGAACAAAGGGTAGAAAACCCCATAACAGGCAGCTGCTACTTTTTCCAGTTGGCAGAGGAGGACCAGAGGAGCTTTTAGGTGTGAGGCTCTTCTACCCCGGACAATTTAAAGGCCAAATGAAACTTCCCCCGTAAAGCCTTTCAGGGTGTCTGCAGTCACATCTCATCAAAGCCTAGACAGAGGCCATGCAGAGGAGGAGGGGGTGGGTGGGGAGTGGAGACTTCAAAGAAGCCCAATCCAGCTTCTTAGAAAATCCTGTACTTTTCTATCGATGCTTGACACCTTTTATTAAGAACTAAAAAAAAAAAAACTTTAAAAAATACTTTGGCACTTTACTAAGATTTAGAACAGGATTTACTGATGGGTCCCAGAAAAGATTCAAACCAAAGCTGTCTGTGCTGATTCAACTGTGGAAAAAAAAAGTTCTGGCATTTTTTTAAAAGTTCTCCTTGTGGTTCTTTGGAAACCCTCTTGATAAATGGGATTCCTTCCTCTCTAGTCCACAGCACACACACCCTTCTAAACCTAATCAGTGTGTATGTGTGTGTGTGTGTGTGTGTGTGTGTGTTGGGGGGAGTAAACTCCTACAGACAAGAGGCAACTCAACAAAAGAGGGGAGCATCTCAGCTGGGCAGAGGCCTCCCTATTGCCTAGACAACGGCAGTAATCCCAGAATACTCATGCGGCTGCCATTCAAAGGGCTCTGAACTCTGGAGAAAGCCCCACATACTGGGCTTTTGTACCCCTCCTCCCCACTCCACAGCTCCCCTTCACCTACTCCAAACCCTTTGGGGAAAGTTTGGCCACTTCCTTCTCTCTGCACAGCCGTGGAAAGTCCATGCAGACCACAGAGGCCTGTTCTGAGTTATGAATCATCCTCAAATAGGATTTTATGGGGTAACAGTATCGTCACTGGTGGTTCACAAACTTGCATCTGCCAAACTTTGCACGAAGGAAGCAAAAGAGCTTAGCAGTTTTAAGAACTGTATGCAACTAAAGTCCTATTTTTGACAACCTGTGAATTTTAAGGTGTTACAAGCAACTCATGCAGAAGTTGTTTCATAAAAGTAATCATGTTAAGAAATAAAAATCTTAGCAAGCAAGAACCTTCTGTACTAAATGACATAGCTGATCTCATGGAGCCCCACTCTCACTGACTCACCTTCACTGCTAATAGGGTGAGAATCCAGCGACAGGCGCGCAGTCCAGTCCCCTCTCAGCTCATAACGAAATGAGGCGATCCTCCTGCTGATGTCCTGATGTGGTGTTGCCTGCAGGAAGAGGGCCACCCTCTCCCCAGGCAGACGGCTGAAGCAGCGGACCCTCGGTGGGGGAGATGATTCCAGTCGGTCCCCTACCAGGAGCTCGAGGACCCCGTCTCTCTCCAAGTAGAGCTGGGCTCCGTGGAACTCCTCCGAGGGCTTGACGCAGGCTGTGATGAGGCCAGAGCTGCTGCCGCTGGGGCCCACCACCATGGAGGGCAGGCGCGGTGACAGGGTGAGGCGCAGGGCACCTTTGGGATACAGCCAGTCCAGTGTGCCCTCAGAGCAGTGGAGGGAGATCTGCTCCACGCTGCCCTGCTGCTGGGACAAACCGCTGTGAGGGGGGAGAAGGACGCAAGGTCAAATAAAGGTTTCAGTATGAAGTTTGATCAGGCCAAACTTTCCTACAGAATGGTGAGAGAGGGAATTAAATGTGATCACAACAGGCAATAATAATTTTCATGTCTGCTAAAAAAAATGTCATGGAAAAAAAGCTTTAGTTTTAGACAAGGCGCCACCTACTGGCAGATCTGCAACGAAAAGTCTCCTGAAATCTTGAGATATTTTAACAATACGGCTTTAATAAAGAGTAGCCTTCATCAGCTGCATATGTAGTTTGTATTTACTTCATGCATCTGAATTAATCTTTCAGTCTCCTGCCTGTCTGACCCCGTGACTCCTGCAGACACCCCAGAGGCGCAATCGCAGCAGAGCCTCGCAAACATTTTAATTGCGCCCCGGGGGCAAGTCTCAACTTGTTGCACGCAAACACCGTCCTCTGCCAAACAAACAGGAGACACCTGTAGCATCTCTGAGCGGCGTTTTTAAATCCTCTGTTCCAGTATGCCCAGTGAACACACGCACACACACACACACACTTGAGATCAAATATGAAAAACATGAAACACTTGCCTGCCTCTCCAGCTGCACTGGTCTTCGGAATAGTTTGAAAGGCACACGTCAAAAACGTTAAGAAGTAAAATCCAGGTTGCGTTAATCCAAACCCCAAAACCTGGCATGTTGGATGGATGATTCAAAGTAAGGTGGGAAAAAAAAATCAAAGATTATTCCAAAGCTGCGATATCCTAATCCTTACTGAGTAAAAATTCTCTATAAAACAAATAATAATCTACCTCTGATAACCTCCATAACTTTTTGTATCCTCTTATCCCGATGCGCCTGATAAGAGAATACAGCTCCTACACTCGCTCTCTGGGCCAATGTGAGTCAGGAGACGCGGAGATCTGAATTTATCCTCCCCTCAGGAAAACATCACGGACCAATCGGATTGCAGCAAGAGAAACTTTAAACCACTCTCTCAGCAGAGGGGGAGGGAGGCCTGACCCGCGGAGTGGGTAACTGTATGCAAGGATGAAACCAAGTTACAATTCACTATTGTGTCTGCATAGAAGATACAAATTAACTGGGCTGCTGAGTGTACAGAAACTATTGCAGTTTAAAGACCCACCTCCAGACGTGACTAAAAAGTTTAATTACCTCCATTACTTTCATTTCATTCAACATCTTCACTTCTAATATAGTACTTAATTAAATAATTATTATAATAATTAAAAAAAAAAAATATATATATACATAAAGTCAGTTTTTCTTGTATGTTCAGCTTTTGTGACCTGCACATTGCACTAAACATTCCAAAGCAGTACTCATACGTTGAACGAAGGCACTGAAGGTTTCTTCTTCAGCTGAAGAACATGGACGCATCTCATTCTTGTGAAGGTCGAATATTTAAGTGAGGCAGGCAAAACACATTTGTAGAAATAACGACTACTTTGTGAAAAAGGAAGAAAAAATTCCACATTGTGTTCAAGTCATGCTTGTAAGATTTAAGCAAACACAGAATGTGTTTGTTCAAAGTTATAATTCACTATATTTGTCTACTTAGAGCATTTCAGGGATTTGATTTATAGTCTAGTTCTGCCCTGCTCTGCCCACTTCAAGAATGTGTAGAAATTATATAACATCTAACTTCTTCTGTCCTGAAATATAAAATAGCAGTTGAAACAGGCAAAAGAGAAGTCACAAAGAAAAGTTCAATAATGCTACAGTCATTTTCAGACACATATGATGGTGATGAAGATCTTTCCACCTCTAGTTGCTGTGCCCTCTGCCCTTTCCACCCCCACTGTGCGTCTCTTTCATGTTGGGGTACTTATAACCAAATCAAATATTCTTTTGTGCCAGTGCTGCCATCCATCTCCCTGCGCAAGTAGCTTTCTGTGGAAGTGCGTGCATTCTTGCACCCCTGTGTGTGTGTGTGTGCTGAATGTCTAGACCCCTCAAATGGAGTTATGACAGGACTTCAGAGCAACACAAAGGCACATGTGCAGAAATCCAGCTGCTTTATTGTCTGCGGCAGGAGGGAGCTTTGTTTTCTGCAGGGCATTTCAAAGCAGCAGAGTTTAAAGCACAAAGTGGTGTGTGTGTGTGTGTGTGTGTGTGTGTGTGTGTGTGTGTGTGTGTGATGGGGGGGGGGCATGGTCAAAGAGACATGAATATATTAGTACCTAAGCTTAGTTATGGGCTTCAAAGATCTGTCACTGCATCCACGTGTGCTCAGTCAGACGCTCACAGCGCAAGTTTGCACACTTTGTCATGTGCATGTTTCTGCATGTGTCTGTTAAAACAGAAGCTTTACACACACCATGCGACCTCATCATGACCTCAGATGGAATTGTATCCAACCTGGATCGTGTTTTTTCTCTTTTTTTCCTTTTTTTGTATACCATCACTAAAATAAACCTTCAGTATGAAATGACATGAGTTATATCCAAAGGTGAGACTCTGGTTTTATGATTTTTAAAATAAGTGCTTAATCTATGTGCCTAAGATTTCCTGAAAATTAACATGTTGATATCACAGTACCCTTGTGTTTGACTGCACGCAGCTAAAGAACAACAAATTATGAGTCAGTGCGCAGAGCTGCAATCAAACCATGCGTGTGAGTTACGATTAAAGGTCACTTTGTGTACGTGAACCGACCGACCTGGTTGCTTCCGTCCTGCATCCAGAACAATGCCATCTTTGACTGTAATGAAACACTGCCTGTTTGTCCTCATACTTTAACCACTGAACCAGATTCCCGGAGTGGTTTCTCTCTCTCTCTCTCTCTGTTTCCACTGCTGCGTTCTCACCAGCCTGTCAATGCGAACGTCTTCAAACAGTGCTGCTGTATAGATACGAGAGTTTGCGTGCATGTGTTAGTTCTGTGTGTTTGCTTGGTATACTGTACTCCTCTGTGAGGGGGCTATTTTCCAAACACAGAGAGGATGTAGTGGCAGTGTGGTGTTAGTGGGATTTATGGCATCTTGACATTCTGTAACTTTTTCTCACTGTCTCGTCTCTGCTTTTTCGGACACAGAGTGCTTCGGAAAAAGAAGGGAACTTTTCTGTTTGCGGATTATGTGCGAGCAAGAGCCACTCGCAAATGATTTCATGTTGGGATTTTAGTTTTAAAAAAGGGCCCTACAGATTTATGATGTGCTCTGTTCAGTGTTGACAGGCAGAATGTTGACAGCCTATATCAATAGGCAATGACACACAGCTTAATTGACATATTAGAAATTAGTAGAGATTTATCACCACTTTCTACTCATTTCGATGAGTTTGATCATATTAGAGGATCACAGTGTCACCGGGCTTTGGGTGTTAGTGGTCATAAAAGGGAGTGATCACAGTGATGGAGCCTATTTTTTTATTCAGAGAAGTTTCATAAAGCAGCCAATATTCTCTGAAAAATACTTGATATGAGCTGAAAAGCTAAAATTTCCTTGTTCCCAGACGATTCTGCAGCTTCCCATGGCACCTTGGTGCTAATCTGGTTGATCTGAAATCATTGCTGTTTGTTTTCCTGCACAGAGTCTGCTGGTAATGAGATCTAAGACCTTGTCAGGATGCTCCGATAATAAGCCTACGCTCAGGGAGGCAGTAAAAATATGCCCTTCTCTCCACAGGATTGTGCTGTGTGTTGTGTTTTCCCTGGAAAATTTGTTAGGTTAGTCATGGGAAATAGTTCTAATGCAGCTTTGGATTCTGGGACACACACTAAGAAGAACCTGGAATGTCAGAATGGACAGGAATATTAAGATTACATGAAGCTGAAAGAAGACACACAGTACTTTGCAGCAATCTTGACCAAACCTCAAAATCTTTACATTTTGTGAGGAAAATGTGAAATAGCAATTTATTGAAACATGTGCAAACATACATGGAAATATAGCATATGAGGCAAACATAGAGTTTTTTTCTAACAAGCTTTAAAGTCAGTATTTGGTGTGACCACCTTTATTCTTCAACACAGCCTGAACTCTCTTAGGCAGCTTTCTTCTAATTTCTTTAAGTAGTCTTCAGGAATAGTTCTCCAGGCTTCTTAAAGGACGTTCAAAGCTCTTCTTTGTATGTTGGCTGCCTTTAGTATGCTTTTACTGCATTGGCATTGCATTGTTTGGGATCATTGTCATGTCCAAAATTGAACCCTTGCCCCAATCAGACTCTTTCTAGATGGTATTGCGTGTTGGGTCAAAATCCGATGGTACTGTGTTCATGATTTCATCAATTTGGACAAGATCTCCAACACCACTGGCTGAAATGCAGTCGCAAACCATGACAGAGCCTCCGCCATGTTTTACAGATGACTGTAGACACTCGCTGTTGTACCTCTCTCTCTGGACGTCCTAAAAATTTGAAACTAAAAATTTCAAATGTGGATTCATCACTCCATCAGACCTGTTTCCACTGATTTTCAGTCCAATTCTTGCATAATGTGGTGTACCACAGCATTTTCTCCCTGTTTCCCTTCCTCAAGATTGGCTTCTTGACAGTCATCCTTCCACTGAGACCATTTCTGATGACACTTCATTGAACAGTAGATGGATCAACTAAAGGTTCAGATGCATCTCTCGGGTCCTGTGTTTCTTCACTCATTACATGACTTTCAGATACTGTTAGATATTAGATATTTTTTTTGTCCTTCACTTGTCCAACTGTGTTATCTTTGAAATTTTTCATAGGTTTAACTAAAGAAATGGGAACAAATTATGGGTTTTTGTGACAGGCCACTAGTAACAAACTGCCTGAAGGTTTGTTAAGTTGTCTTTTATGTGTAGACAAAACACTGGTTCATTCCTTGAGTTTAGAGCCTGTTTTACACTTGAAGGATTCATAGGTCAGTGTTAAGTGGCTTAACAAATGAAAAAACATTCCTCTGAAAATGATCAGGCACAAGGACTGGACTGAAAGTGAGTGAAAAAAACAGCCAAAGAAAAACTCTAAAAGACTTTCAGAAAGACTCGGAAGCCGAATATAAGGAAATGAGGGGTGGTTCAAGAATTCTGCATAATACTGTACATAATCCAAGTATAGTAAATACTTGAAGGTGTGTGGATTTTGTTGCTTAGATGGTATCTACAATTAGTGTTACTGCAGGGTTCATACTGTGATAGAGGCTGTACAATGAATGTACAAGCATCTGTCATGACTTTAATAATTAAAATTGGGACATTTTGTACAAATCCTTTAAATAAAGAGTTGAACTTTCGGATCTGTTATCTGTAACTAATCTTGCACTCTGACATATAGCAAGGCAGATAACCGAGCCACTATAGTGAGTCAGTGAGAGGACTGAAATGGATGTTTTCCCACCTCTCTATGCAGGTGATGGACTCCTGATCTGGAGTCGGAGTTGAATAGCGGCCCGAGGCTGTGAGAAAAACTGGTGCTCGGTGCTCGGAAAAAAAAAAAAAAACTTCTGCTGATTTTTTACCATCTGGGCCCCCATGAGAGCCGCATGTGAAAACTGACACCTGCTCTCTCATTGCACTTTCTCAGGGTCCTGATTGTGTATGTGTTTGTTTGTATGACAGTAAATTTCTCATTGTGCCTCTCATTTTGGTTGTATAGTGTGTGTGTGCGTATGCGTGAGAGAGAGAGAGTAACTGCGTGTGTGTTAGTGTAAAGCCCAGTGGGAAACAGAATACAAGAGGGTCCTATACCAGATAAACAAAGTCAGGCAGGGCTGATAGCAAACGCAGCTGGAAACGCGCAGAGACACCCTGAGAACGCTCTCTAACGCTTCCCTAAACATGTAATAGATCATTTAGCTCCACTGTCACAATACTCTCATATGGCCCTTGAGTGCTTTAACCTTCTCTGCTGGGATCTCACATAATGTTTGCATTAAGATAAGTATTGATATCATTTAATATCAAATGTCTCATGTTTTATAAATCACATTTTCTGAATCTGCAGTCATTTCTACCCACACTCCTTTGTGGTCTTATTTTATTTTATTTATGCTATTTATACTTAAAAAAACCAAAAAACAACTCATTTATCATTGTCATCCATGTTTGTGTCTCTTTGAGGCACCTTGTAGCAAATTAATTTTTATAAGTGCTTTTAAGAGGTTGATTTTTTCTTTATAGCTTCTTTCTTTCTTTTTTTCTTTCAGCAACTCCAAATATAACCTAATTATAGTGTCTGGGGTCAAAGGTCACAGCTGGGTACCCTGGGGACGTTTCATTAGCAAAATGGATGGAAGACGCTGCTGGTGTCTAATATGGACTTCTCCATCTATTTCGTCACATTTGAATTTATGGTTTTAGGGGTTTTTTGGATAAATATTTTTGTCTGCAGTGAGTAAATACTTAAATGCATTTAAATGAGTACTTTTCTGCAATTTTGTAGTAGATGAAGTAGATGTTACCATTTTTTGATACTTAATTCTTCCCCATCTTGAGGAAATATTCTATTTTCTACCACACTGGGCATCTACAGTTAACAGTTACTTTGCAAAGTAATATTTTTTTATGCTGTACAAAATGAGAATGGATGGATATGTTCTCAGAAACATTTGAAGTTAATACTGTTAACACCCCTGTGCTTTCAATTGTGTAAGATGGTCACTGTGGGAGTTTTTACACTGTATTGCTCCACCGCTATTTGTGTGTTTTTAAATGGATATAAATACTGGTCTGGAGTGCTGATTAAGACAGCAAAGACCTCCTAATGATACCAGTACACCACACTGTAGTATCTAATAATAGCTTTTTTTCCATAACCTTCATGAACATCTGCAGACATTCACTTTCACTTTCTTATTTGATAGCCTTCGCACACTGTTGGGGCCAAACATCCAGCGTGTTGTTAATTTATTGCAGCATTTAAATGAAACGATGCATGCAGTGGCTCCATGGTGTAGTCGTTTACACATTCGCCTCACACAAGCGAAAGCTCCCTGGTTTGATTTCAGGGGGAGATACAAGTCCCTTAGAGGTTGTGTGTTAAGAAAAAAAAAAAAATCTACCAAATCAAATGTGTGCCTGCTACCTGCTGAGCTGACCCTCTGTGAATAAGGGAGTAGCTGAAAGTAGCTTTTAGTGTCATAGCCCTCCCAAAGCTCTTTCAAAGTGTTGACTTGTAAAAGTGTCAAGGTGATAAAAACTGATTATCCTTAAAGCCTGATAAATATTCTATCTCTAACCTTACAAAGAGGTCAGATCCAGTTTCTTATCTTAGCGTAAATAGATAGTGATAGTGTCATTTAACTAAGAGTGACTTTAAACAGGCAGAGCGTCAGCAGCGTAGCCAGCCTTGATAACCTTCGCATTGATTCTCACATTCCTTAGTGCTCAAATGAGCATAGCTCAGGGGTAAACAGACCTTTTTTTTTAAAAAAAGTGGTTCTTCACACAACATCGCCGCTTTGAACTCGGAGGATTTTATTAATTTATTTTTTTCACTCTTGGCACTCAGCTTTTGATTGTGAGCAGCAGTTAGGGAAGAAAAGGCCAAATAAAAACACATCGTAGCCACAGAGGAATGCAACAGGAAGTTTCCTGCGGTACGTGAGGTTTGGTGGTAATTTTAGAGTACAAAGCATTTGCAGACATCACCACAGCTTTTGATTGTAGCCAGATTAAAGCAAGCACGTCTCATGCTCCTTTACAAACACTACATTCCTTAATTAGACCACGGTGCGTGGGTGAGCTCGTCATGATTGTTTGACATTTATTGGCAAAATCAGGTCTGCAAATGGTTTGGTTTTTCTGTTTTTGGAGGGAAACCCACTTTAGTTGTTGGCCTTTAGAACACAGCATCTCCAGCCTCTTTCACTTCACATTTATGACTCTCATTAGCTGCAATTAACCACGCATCTCCCAGTCCCACTCTTTGTAAACCAGATAAGAGTATTGTTATTGGCAGCCCAGCGGCGCTATAATAATGCATCAGGCCGGGTGAGTTTGATAGCCAGTGTTGCTGGAGCCCAGCTGGGGGTCAGACAGGGCAACCCCGCTGTCTGTGTAGTTTGCTGATTCTCTAACCCCCACACTGCTTCTAACTGGTTGAATCAATTTGGAGGGAAAACTTGGTAAGAAGCAGGATCCCTCCAAAATTCACAATAGGTGTAGTGTTTTACATATGTCCACAGGAAAGACAGATGTTGTCCCTCTCGACCACATCCACATTTGAATACCTTTATTTGGATACAATGGAGGCATATACAAAGGGGCTATGTTTTGGCGGTCAAGACAGATCCATAATTTTAGCAGTCAATTAGAGTCTCCACTCTTAGCTTTACTACACTTTTCATACTTTTAGATATTTAGCCACCAGATGTTACATGTATATGTCACTGTAAGAGAAATACAGGACAAGTTCCTGAGCTTGAAAATAGGTTATACATCAACATCAGATGTGGCATTTTTTTTTTGTCTTTAATTTAAAGAAAGTTCTTGTTTAAGTCATCTAAATAATATTTTTTCAGAGAATATATGCTTTAAAGTTTAGTATTAATATATACATGGTCACATGAGAATGCCACTCCTATGTTGGGACTAAATTTTAAACTTCTTGTAAGTAGTTAATCAGCTTTCAGTGTAAAAAGAAAAGAAAGTCTGGCTCTTTTTAAAGGCAACCAAACTGGCTCTCAGTGCCTCTGAATCTTTTTAAACCTTCTTAATCTGTACAAAGTCCAAAGTATAAAAAAATGATTAATTCAGCATGGGTTTCTAGACTGTATGCTAAGCTAAGCTAATTGGCTGCTGGCTCCGGTATAATTAGGGGAGTGTCATTCTTCTTTTCAAACTCTCGGCACTGACGCAATTAAGCATAGTTGAACTGTTCCTTTAACGGGAACTCACAGAATATATGCATGACACTGACAAAGAAATGGCAAGAAATCTTGTCTTTCCACCCCAGAACATCTCTCAGTGATTCAGTTTTATGCCATATCATGTATCAAAACCCCCCTGCTGCATCCCTCTGAGCTCACTTTTATACAGTCAGAAGTTCTTGGGATGTTTTAGAAGATCAGAAATGCGCGTAAAAGGCTACAAGCTTACGAACAAAAGAAGTGAATGGTCAGTTTTTTCTTTTGCTGCTTGGCTGTATTTCAGCACCTCCTCCTCCTCTTCCTCCTCTTCCTCCTCTCTTGCACTGTATCCTCCTCTGAATTGAGTTTGGTCAGCCCAGGTCATCCTTGGCTGTGCAGAATATAATTAGTCTGCCTACACACACAGAGACACATACAGACTTTAAACTTTAAACCCCCTCTTACAATGGCCTTCTCGAGACAATAGACACATGCCAATACCATGACCCCCCTCTGCTATCTCTCTGTGCACAAAAACTCCACATTCCTTCTCAGACACCCCCCACCAAAACCACCACCACCACCGCCCCGCTCGCCATGTGATAAGATTACATTTTTATGTATCACATTTTATGTCGTATCACTTAAAAATAATGAAGAACTTAACAGGTGCTAAATCTCAGCTGTTCCAGTGGAGATCTGAAATCTTGCCATCACCTCTTTGTCTTAAGTTTCAAGTGATAAAGTTGATTAAGTGTCATGGTTTCAAAGCTGGACGCTGTGAAGTTTGTAACCAAAGATGGTGCTGAGCGTCATGTTCATTAACACTGAAAATAATGATCTGAAGTCAGTGCTTTCTGCATTTCCTCAGTGTTATCTAAATCCACTGCAAAAACCACAACATGCTGTTATTTTATTGTGCATTAAAATATGATTATTCACTTGGATAAAGCACCAGGGGATGACAGGTGAGACAATGAGACACTAAAAGTAACCAGATCAAGTAACAGTTATTTTACATGAACAATATTAAGTGATTTAAGGATCATTCGTCCAGTCTTAGCAGTAATTTGAGAATCTTCACATTTCAGCCCCCAGGTGACAATTAAAATCTCTGAAAAGGGTCTCAGTAGGAGCATAATTGTGCACCGAATCAGCATCCAGAGCGTCCTTTATCTCCCACCATCTTTCATCGACTCCATTCAGACTCCTTGGTGATCTGCAGCTCGCCCCAGAGTCCCTTTTGATCTAAATTTTCAAAAAATGCCATTGCACATGACCCTGCCCTCCCCCTTTGCTGTCTCGGCACCTGCACTGCAGTGTCCTCCATCTCATCAATGAACCTGCCTTTTAACAATGTATACATCTGTTGCAAATGAGCTCGCCTTTGTTGGACGAAGCCCTTGAGGGAACCGCCAAAAAGTTTGGTGTCTCCCCGGCTCCAGTGAACCCCCATCCACCTCTCTCACATATATGCACACCTCTTACTTCAGGGGTATCATATCACCAGTCCCTCAGGGTACAGCTGTGTGCAGGCCTTGGATGTTCTCGTGGTAACAGGTGTATCTGAATGTGTACAACAGGTGGCATGAATGCCACAGAAGGAGAAAACACTTTTTTGGCTTTAATGTTGTTCTGTTGGTTTCATTTTAATGAAGTGATGCTTTTTGTCTATTTTTATGTCAAATATCGGAATTAATGAACAGTATTGTTTAAATTTTATACAAGAAGATGGTGTTATTGTTAAGCCTCTTTGCAGGATATTAGAAATTCCACAAAGTATATCAAAGGCGATAAATATTTATCTCACAGCTCCAAGGGGTTGTTTGCCTTTTCCTCCCCCCCCCCAAAAAAAAAAAAAAAAAAAAATCTAATGAACAGTGGAAGCTGATAGAGGGGAGGGGAAAGAGCGGAGACAAAACCGAGTCTGTCCTCTGACTGAGTGACTCCTCAATAGACGTGGTTTCTTTCTGCAGTCAACTGTGCAGTGCAGACAAGTGAGAAAGCAAAGAAGCGATCGAGAAGAGGAAAAGGGAACTCGCTGAATAATTAGAGGCATGAAGTATGGTCCTGAATTGCCTGACACATTCATGCATGCACACTCATGCATGAGCGCACGCACTCTCTCATACTTTTCCTGCTCTATGCCACGGACGCACCCGCGCACACATATATACGCGCTAAAACATGCATTCATACTTAGTCCCAACTCAAGGATTTGGGCCCTATCTGCACATGTATGCAGGCTAATCAGGGCCTCTTCACAGACAGAAAGCAGAAGGTCACTCAGGGTGAGGTGTTTGTGATGGAAATTTGGACGGCAGGCGTAGGAAAACAAAGCTAGAGACAAGACGTCCCAGAGACGACATACTTTACACATGAGATAACACACAGTGAGGACTTACAAAAAAAAAACAAAAAAAAACTTCCCCTCCACAACTGAATTTGAAACTATGAAACTTGTTTTTTTGCTCTCCAAGTTGCCTCAGTAATTGTTGTGTTGCTTTCCTGTTTTGCATCAGGTAAACACACACACAAAAAAAGACACAAACTTCACTGACTGCAGGATTGGTGTTGAAGATATGATGTTGGCCTAGCCATTCCTTCACTGAGACATATCGCCTTTGCTGGGTATAGATGGTGCATGGATTGGGGACGTCCAGTCAAAAAACAGAGAAATTTCACAAAGATGGGATTTAATGGCCCTTCGATTGAGCAGTTCTGAAAAAGTAACCTCTGACCCCTCCCCTCCCCAGCTTTAACCCCTCTGGCATCTCCACCCATCCTCCAGGGTCCAGCACTTGTCATTGGTCATTTGTCAAACTCCTCACACTGATCTGATTACCGTCCAATTTGGGATCTGCCGACTACACACTTCTAGGATCAAGACAAGCTGCTTTTCAGCAACTTTACATGACAACAAATAGCTGGATTGTTATGGGAAGACTAAAGAGATGAGTATTTGTTCTATTCAGGCAGAGATGGGCAAAACTTTAGATAGAAGCCAGTCTCTACTAGTGTCTACTAATGGCTATGCATTCTTCAGCTAATGAAGAATTGATACAGAGATGGTTTGTATTAAACTGCTTAAGAATGGAGAGTACAGCTACTACAGGTTAACAAACGAAAGGTGGATTATGTAAAAGAAAGGATGGGGAAAAAAAGCAAATCAATCACTTAATGAATAATCCAAAGTTTCTCACACTGATTGCATCCAAATCTAATGATTAACAGCAGACACAGGAAATTATTCATCATTCAACTATGCTGGTATTTATATTAGTCCAGACCAGCGGAGTTAATTTTACACTCAAGCAGCTCAGAAATGACTCCCTGCATTTCCTGCATTTTATTGAGGGTCTAAAATGTATTTACTTTATGGTGTCTTCCAATCTTTCCACTATTACACAAACATTCCTTTCTCTGTAACGTCTACGCTCAGTTAAAAAAAAAAAAGAAAAAAAAAAGCTAATTATAATTGAATATTTTTAAAGGGAGACCTGATGTAGATGGTTAGATTGTGGTGAGTTTTGGACAGGAAAACACATCATCAGGTGATAGAGTGAAACAATAATGAATACCTGGAGACAATGCATAAAGGCTGAAAGAACAAATAATCAAAAGGATGTTGTTAAGGCGTGCCACTGAGGCTGAACCCAATGGCAAAGTATGGCTGAAAGATGCCGGCTCCAAAATGTTTTTCAGTGACTCATTATGCTCACAACCCTGAATTTTGAGTTTCCTCCCAAGTGTGCTGGTGTTCATTTTGGACATAATTTCTCTAACAATAAGATGTGATGGCTCAGATCGCTGCATTGTCTGGCTCCTGAAATCCCCATGTCTCAGATGTTTGTTTTTTTTTGGTTTTTTTTAACAGGCATCCATTTCTAATCTAACACAATCATGTCAGATGGCCCTGATAATTGTGGTGATATTAGCATTTTGTTCTGCCTTTATTTCATTTTGTCTACTAAAACAACTTGAAGAGTTCTACTGGTTGGTTATCATCTAAGAAAAATAGTTATAGGTTCCCTCGAACTCTCCATTCTCTCACGCTCAGCACATTATTGGTAGTTTTCTGGTGGTCAGTGGGTTGAATCTAGTTTGAGAATTTTCTTAATCAAATCTACAATCAAAAATGGATGTGGGGTTTTTTAAATAATGGCTTAAGATCTGTGTATAAATAAATATAATGTTGTGTAGCTACTTGGCTTTGTATGCAATATTGAAATAAATTTAAAACAATGGTTTTATAATTTTGTGCATGTCTGACCCCTCTGAAAATCTTTAGCGAGGGCTCTCAGTCAAATATAACAAACACTTTTTCCCAAATTACTACAAAGGACTGTGTGAGATTACTTTTATCGACATGCATCCCATTTTTCTGTCTTTATTGGCACTTTATCTTGATACAGTGGATTTCCCAGCCTCTAGCCTAACACTGACTATCATAACTAAATGTTTTGCCCTGACTGTAACCTAATTCTAACCCTTGTGCGTACCCGGTTTGGGACCCCTTGCACATACTAAAACAAGCTGAAACACACACACACACACACACACACACACACACACACACACACACACACACACACACACACACACACACACACGCACGCACACAATGCATGCTGCACATGCTTAGCCTCTGGCTCATTATGGCTGCTTTAGCTCCTTTGGATTGTTTTGGGTAGTGTTGTGGGGGTTGGGACAGGGTGGAGACTGGTGACCCTGGAGAGCCTGACCTGAGGCGACATTTGAAGAGTTAAGGGAGAAGCTGCACAAAGGCAGAGACGACTGCCACACAAGGAGGGAAAGTCACTTTTTTGGGTGTCCCTGCTGGGTTCGTCTCTCCTGTGGAGATCCCCATTGATTTTCAAAGTTAAGAAACTCAGTGATTAGTCATCACGGGTAAACTGCACAAGCTTTATCAGAGCGATTGCTTTTGAATTGATATTGTGATGAATGAGCCTACAGCTGAGGAAAGTTCATTTTAATTTAAAGAAACTCAATCTTGTCCTCTACAGGCTGTAATTCTAATAGAAAAGAAGAAGTAAACAAATATTGTTTCCATCTGGAGGTCAGCAATATTCATAGCTAACTAAAAAATTGTGGTGAATTAAGAAAGGATGAATTTCCCACTACAACCCTGGAGTTTTCAGGCAGGGGAGGCTTGATTTCCCTCCAAAATCTCTACCCTATTATACAGACCACTCAGCAGCTGCCTCCATCCCCAGCCATTTCACATCAATCCACAGTAGTGGTAGTGTGGGTGTTTTTTTGTTTTTTTTTTTAAGTGAGGGTGTTTCAGCTAGTCAGCTGTTAACCCCCCAGGGTGTAAAAGATTGTTGGACTAACACTAGATTTCAAAAGCAAACTCTCTGATTTCAGCTCAGTTACACTTTTTTCAGGTAATGAACCAGGAAATGTTGAGGAAAAACATTGACTATATGGAGCTATTTACACCCAGACTGACAACAATAAAAAAAAAAACACATGCTGCTTAGTGTTGCTCAGAGTTTGATTTAAGCTGTCATCATGATATTTCCTTAAATGTATGGCATTTGGTTTGTTGATACTTTAAAATCCAGTTTTTTTATTTTGCAATGAGTGATTCAGCTTCCCTTAACAACACACATTCTGTGAGTTCCCCATTTGTGTTTGTGCAGGATCTGATCCAGGTAAAGGATCCATCTCATTAGGAGGTAAAGTTGATGAGCTGTTCCACCCCCTCCCTTTGTTAAAAAAAAAGTTTAATCAGGGCTGCAGAGGTGTGCGGATGACCTTTGACTTCTTTTTGTATCTCTGGCCTTTCTTTTACTTGCCTGTAGGGCAGCATCAGGATTTCCCTCATTTAACTCTTCACCCGAGGAGGCAAATTTAGCAACTTTAGCATGTTAAGAGTTAAGACACACAGAATGCATGTTTACAAAGCCAGCTGGCCTTTTTTTTAATATATATATACCATGTGTGCATATATAGTATAAATGTATATATATATTTTTTAGCTTTACAATAGTATAAGCAACATTTATACTGTACCTATATTTGGTGTACACAATAAAACTCATCTGTTATAACTACTTGATGAATTGGGATTTGAATTTAAACTTCATGTGAACTGATAAAATGTGTCTCAGATCAGACAGATCCCTCATTAGCAATATAACAAGTGCAAAAGTGAAATGCAGCATTGTGCCCACAGATCCTGAGTGAGACAGCTTTAAATACCCAATGGATCTTGAAGTTTATGTAAATGAAAGGGCTGATTAAGTGGCTGTGAAGAGGAAAACTAATAGAGCGCGTGATGTGTGTGCATTAGTGTGTGAATAACCAGTTTTCTTCAGTGTCGCATTTAGATTGCAGAATAAAAGCAGGTCTATTTGTTTTGCAAAGGAGACTGTTTGCAAACATTTTTAGACTAATATCTAAGAACAAGAATGATTTACCTTCTTCCCGCATTTATCGTCTCATAGCAAACAAAGTAAAACTATTTTTTATGCATTTATTCTCCATTGTTTTGTACACGTTGCATTCAGACCCACTTGAAGAATCTGCAATAAGTCTATAAAATGTTCCTCTACTCAAAATGAGCAAATCCACCTAAGAGCCACCATTGTGGATAAATGCTGCTTTTGTCTCACACCCATTTTGAACCTGGGGTTTCGCTCGGTGCTAAGGAGAGTGTTTTCACCCCCGTTTTTTTTTTTTTTTTTGTCTTTTCAGGCATTTTGGCGCTAAATAGTGGAGACCGCTGCCAAATGGGAAAACGACTACACACAGAGAAAGAAAGACCAGACTCAATCAGGAAGTGGCAGCTTTTCAGCTGTGCCAGAGGAACCGGGCAACTTCCTGGTCTCGTTGCCAAGGTGACTGGAAACACAGCCAGCTGGTGCAGTGGGCAGCCGTTGGGTTTGATGGGGGGGATGACGGTTGGTATATTGGACAGGCGGAGTCAGTGAAGAGCTATGAGGGAGGGAGTTTAAATGTAAGCAATGAATCCTTTAAACAGAGCAAGCCATTTTAATCCATTATAATGTGCAGCGTGTCTGTTTTATTAGGTTCTAATTTACAAAGAATCACCAAATCGATCAGGTTTCAAATAAAATGCAGTTACAACACTTGAATACAGTCCAGCACATGATTTATTTCCAATGTAGGCCCAATATCAATAGTTGTGATATTGTGTCCACTCCATTTAAAGTCAGGAGGGAAGACTTTTGTGTTTATGTGACCCACAGATTAGTAAGATAGGTGGGTGTTCTGGAGGATCAGGGGACCAGGCTGGTGGAAATAGGTAAACACAGCTGGGGACACACAGAGCTTGGTGGTTCTGCGGTGTAGAGGCCCCCTTCACATATTTATCATTGTGTTTGCTCAGGGGATGTGCCCTAATCTTCACACGCTGATCTCTGTGTGGAGTCTTTACAGAGGCCCAACAGGCTGGGATGAAAGTGACCCTGTTCACAGTCGCATCTTGCTAATTCCTTCACCGCTAAACTTGAATGTTGTGCATATTATAAAGGCCTATAAAGGTCATCTATAGACCTCTTTGTGGGTGGGATGTCACCTCACAGTAAATGCTAAATTTCTGACCATAATCCAACCCTTTCAATAAGCATATATTCCTACAACTGTGATGAAAGGCTTTTTTTTTATATATATATATATATATTTTTGCACATATTAAATGTGTTATCCTTAATTGTCAGGTTGGCTGCGTTATTTCATTCAGTTTTATTTTTAAAAATTGTCAAAAATTGTCAACATTCCTGAGAAAGTTTCCACTATGACCACTTCTCTATTCATTTTCTTTTCTTCAGATGATCATTTGATCTTGTGTTAGTTTTGAGGTTTGGAGCAATTTTTATTATCCAGCGCCTTCTGCTGGTGATTTGGGGTTATGCTTCTCTTCTTCAGCCACACAAGGCATGTATGCTGTAGCAGGCAGAGAGAGTAGAGCAGTAAAGAATGTGTCATAGACATACAAGGCAGCAACAATAATAGGAATTACTAAGGAAGACAAGAAACAAATCTTACTAACCAGAAAAAAATGAGTGGAAGGAACATCTGAGACAGAGATGACATGCTGATGGTTTAAAAAAGAAGAGGGTGAAAGAAGGGGGTAGGAGAAATAAAGAGGGAAAGCAGAGTGTGGAAAGAAAAGGATTAGAGGTGAGGAAGGGGAGTGAATAGTAGTGACTCAGGATTGAAGAAAGTGAAAAGGTAGACAGGTAATAAAGACAGAGTGGAGGTAGGAGAAAGAAAGTGATGGGGTAATGGAGTGGAGAGGAGGTGGAGAAAGGATTGAGAGAAGGCTGGACACATAGGAAGCTACTGCTGTCCAGGCTGTGCTACACAAACAGCATCCTCCTCCACCCTCGAGTCCCTGGAGCACATCTTATTCCTGTGCCAGCTCCACAAAGCTTTCTTCTCTTCTGTTTCTTTCTTTTTCACCTCAAATTTCCCTTTAAGGATTTTATTTTCAGTTCCCTTTTTCCCACTTTTTCTTTCTTTTCTATTTTTTTTCTACTCAGCTACTCTACTCTGTTCACACTTCTCTTGAAAAACAGAAGTGTTTCATGCTCTCATATAGACAAAAACTCACTTTATTTTAGGAGATAATAACTAATAAGGATAAAAATAGTGATCCCATATATGCCTTTAATCTTTATCTGCCTCCCAAGGTGCACAAAGTTTGACTTTAGAGGGAGACGGAGACTGCAGAAGGTTATACCTCCAGTTTTCAGAACTGCAAAGCCTCTTCAAGTTTAATATAATATATATTTTATTGATGGTGCGGTGTCTCACATGTGGGCATATCTTCTGTTCTGAGCTCTATGTATTCTAAGCATCTTCATCAGCCCTCCTCACAGTCTCAGCTGACTTTGAGGTGCTTTTATACTTTTCTTCTTTGAAGTGGAACAAAACTCATTCCTTTGGCATTTAAGTGCAAAATGTTTAGTTAAATGTCAGGGCACTTACTGCATCATATTGAGTGCTGACACTTGTTGCTTTACTACACAGTAAGTTGTCTACATGGAAGAAGATAAGTCAAGAGGATTTTTCAGAATACATAAACTATTCATGGATTTATTTTCTGGAGGACAACTTGTGAACTTATCATTGTAATACCACATCAGCCCTGATGTAAATTCAGTTTTTATGTATGTATGTATGTATGTATGTATGAACTTGATGAATTATTTTACACTTTATTACCAAAAGTATTCACTCATCTGCCTTCACACACATATGAATTTGAGTGACATTCCATTCTTAATCCATAGGATTTAATATGATGTCGGCCCTCCCTTTGCAGCTATAACAGCTTCAATACTTCTGGGAAGGCTTTCCACAGGTTTAGGAGTGTTTACGGGAATTTTTGACCATTCTTCCAGAAGTACATTTGTGAGGTCAGACACTGATGTTGGACGAGAAGGCCTGGCTTCCAGTCTCCGCTCCAATTCATCCTAAAGGTGTTCTATCAGGTTGAGGTCAGGACTCTGTGCAGGCCTGTCAGGTTCTCCCACACCAAACTCGTTCAGCCATGTCTTTATGGTCCTGCTTTGTGCCCTGCTGCGCAGTCATGCTGGAAAAGGAAGGGGCCATCCCCAAACTTTTCCCACAAAGTTGGGAGCATGACATTGTCCAAAATGTCTTGGTGTGATGAAGCATTAAGAATTCCTTTCACTAGAACTAAGGGGCCGAGCCCAACTCCTGAAAAACAACCCCACACTATAATCCCCCCTCCACCAAATCTTACACTTGGCACAACGCAGTCAGACAAGTTTCATTCTTCTGGCAACCACCAAACCCGGACTCAGATTGCCAGATGGAGAAGCATGATTCATGACTCCAGAGAACGCGTCTCCACTGCTCTGGAGTCCAGTGGTGGCGTGCTTTACATCACTGCAGCTGATGCTTTGCACTGTGCTTGTTAATGCAAGGCTTGGATGCAGCTGCTCGGCCATGGAAACCCATTCTATGCACTGTTCTTGAGCTAATCTGAAGGCCAGAAAGTTGGTGACCTCTGCGCACTATGCTCCTCAGCATCCGCTGACCCCGCTCTGTGATTTTACTTGGCCTACCACTTTGTGGCTGAGTTGCTGTTGTTCTCAATCACTTCCACTTTGTTATAATACCACTAACAGATGACTGTGGAATATTTAGTAGTGAGGAAATTTTACAACTGGTCTTGTTCCACAGGTGGCATCTTATCACAATATCATGCTGGAATTCATTGAATTCATCCTGAGAGCTTCCAGAAATGTTTGTAGAAGCAGTCTGCATACCTAGGTGCTTGATTTTATATACCTGTGGCCATGAATGTGATTGGAATCCCTGAATTCAATGATTTGGATGGGTGAGTGAATACTTTTGGCAAGACAGATAATCAGTGTGAAATTATTATTTTTTCAATCAATAGTTATTCTGTAGAAAAGCAGTCATTGTTCTCAGTTTTGTTAAATTTTCCCGTGCTGGAACCTTTAAACTGAGAAGGATGCAGCAATCATTTAAGAAAACACTGGAGATGGAATATTTAGATGTATTACCTTTTTTATATCATCATAAATGTGGTTTTGAGGTGTGCAAAAGTTTTGGTCCCTTTTTTAAATGTACATTGAGAGTGCACAGGAAAAAAAAAACAGATGAAACAGAACAAACAGAATCTCACACTTCAAAAGATAATTAATATCCACATATGATTTTAAAACAAGGAAATTAATGTTAAAATTAAGCATGTTTTCCCCTGAAATAGGCTAGTTAAGAAGTGAAAGGGACCGGAAACAAAAATAGAAAACTAGAATACAGTGAAGCTCCAAGGAGCAACAATAGGGAAGGTAGATTTTAAATACCTGGGGTCAGCCATGCAAAGCAATGGAAAGTGCAAAAGAGAGATGAAGAAGAGAGTGTGGGCAGGGTGGAGTGGGTGGAAATGAATGTAAGGGGTGATTTGTGACAGAAGGATAGCAGCAAAAGACAGGAGGCAGAGCTGGAGGTGGCAGAACTGAAGATGCTTAGATTTTCATTTGGAGTAAGCAGGATTGACAGAATTAGAAATGAGTACATCAGAGGGACAGCTCAGGTTGAGCAGTTTGGAGACAGGCGGAGAGACAAGGCTGAGATGGTCTGGACAGGTGCAGAGGAGGGGCAGTGGATATAAATGGATCAGGCATGACATTAGGACCACTGACTGGTGAAGTGAATAACACTGATTATGTCTTCATCATGGCACCTGTTAGTGGGTGGGATATATAAGGGAGCAAGTAAACATTTTATCCTCAAAGTTGATATGTCAGAAGCAGGAAAAATGAGCAAGTGTAAGGATTTGAGGGAGTTTGACAAAGGCCAAATTGTGAGCTCTTGTGGGATGATCCTGGTCTGCAGTGGTCAGTATCCATCAAAAGTGGTCTGAGGAAGGAACAGTGATGAGTCAGTGATGGGGTCATGGGTGGCCAAAGCTCACTGATGCATGTGAGGAATAAAGGCTGGCCCATGTGGTCCAATCCAACAGACGAACTGCTTTTGCTCAAAGTGCCAAAAAAGTTAATCCTGGTTCTGATACAAAGGTGCCAGAATACACAGTGCATGCAGTTTGTTGTGTATGGGGCTGCATAGCTGCAGACCAGTCAGGGTGCCCAAGCTGACCTCTGTCCACTGCCGAAAGCACCAACAATGGGCATGTGAACATCAGAACTGGACCATGGAGCAATGGAAGAAGGTGGCCTGGTCTGATGACAGTTTCTTTTACATAACATGGATGGCATCACTCACATGGGAAACACCTGGCACTAGGATGCACTATGGGAAGAAGACAAGCTGGCGGAGACAATGTGATGCTTTGGGCAATGTTCTGCTGGAAAACCTTGGGTCCTGTCATCCATGTGGATGTTATTTTGACATGTACCATTTATCTAAGCACTGCTGCAGACCATGTACACTCTTTCATGGAAATATTATTCCCTGATGGCTGTGGCCTCTTTCAGCAGGATAATGTGCCCTGTCACACAGCAAAAATGGTTCAGGAATAGTTTAAGGAGCACAACAACGAGTTTGAGGTGGTGACTTAGTCTCCAGTTTCCCCAAATCTCAATCCAATTGAGCATGTGTGGCATGTGCTGGACAAATAAGTCCGATCCATAGAGGCCCTACCTTGCAAGTTACAGGACTTAAAGGATCTGTTGCTAACATCTTGGTGCCAGATACCACTACACACCTTTAGGGGTCTAGTGGAGTCCATGCCTAGATGGGTCAGGGGTGTTTTAGCAGCAAAAGGGTGACCAACGCAATATCAGGCAGATGGTCATAATGTTACGCTTGATCGGTGTATTTGACAAATCATGTTAAAGATGGAGCTGCCTGGCAGGAGGAAAAGAGGAAGACCACAGAGAATTCATGGATTCATGGATGTTGGAAAGGTAAATATGCAGATGGTTGGTGTGACAGCGGAGTGGACAGATCTCAGGTGTGCAGGTTTATTTGACCGTAACTTTGCTCATATAGACTACAGTCAGATGGTAATATTTGATTGGTGGAGCTTTGCATTTCAGAATCAGAATCAGAATCAGAATCAGAAGGTTTTATTGCCATATGGGTGAACAGGTTCACAGCCTTAGGAAATTGCTGCGGTACTTCGTGCGTACAGAAAAAAAACAAATAAGTATAAAAACTATAAGACAATATACAAGTATACAAATTGCAAATATACAGAGATATTAGAGCTATAACTATAGCACAATATTACAAAATTACAAAATATACAGTGCAGAGACTAATTAAAAGATAAAAGAATGTAGACTATATTCCACTAATATGTGCATCAGTGCTGTCAGACAGGTGCATAGACATAGGGTCATCAGCGTTTGTGGAGGGTGGTGGTAACAGTCTTAGGGTTATTGTTCATGAGTCCAACAGCAGAGGGGAAGAAACTGTTCTAATGGCGGGAGGTTCTGGTCCGTATGGACCGTAGCCTCCTGCCTGAGGGGAGAGGGTCAAAAAGTCTGTGCCCAGGGTGAGAGTGGTCGGCTGTGATCCGACCTGCACGCCCCAGTGTCCTGGAGGTGTACAGGTCCTGGAGAGATGGGAGGTTACAGCCAATCACCTTCTCAGCAGAGTGCACAACGCGCTGTAGTCTCTGTTTGTCCCTAGTGGTGGCTCCAGCGTACCACACAGTGATGGAGGAGGTGAGGATGGACTCAATGATGGCAGTATAGAACTGCACCATGGTCCTTGCTGGCAAGTTGAATTTCTTCAACTGCCGCAGGAAGTACATCCTCTGCTGGGCCGTTTTGATGACAGAGGTGATGGTGGGCTCCCACTTGAGGTCCTGGGTGATGGTAGTTCCCAGGAAGCGAAAAGAGTCCACTGTGGTGATGGGGGTGTCAGTCAGGATGATGGAGGGTAGAGGGGCTGTGTGCTTCCTAAAGTCCACTATAATCTCCACTGTCTTTTGGTGCCTGTTTAACCTGAAGTTCATATGGATGTGTCATGAAGTTGGTGTTTCGTGTAGCGGGGTTACCTCATGGTTCCGATAAGGAGGTGTGTGCTGTGGAGGAGCATGAAGCGGGATCGTTTGTATTCCCGGCTTCCGTCGAGTTCGCGTGAAAGCGCTTGACGTCAGCATAACAACAACCTGTCATGACAGCTCGTATGGAGGGGAAAATAATCGATTAAAGATTTGATATTAAGTTACATAAAACTGGTTTCATCTGGATGTGAGATTCCTGTTATAAGGTAAACCAGACATCTTCGAAACAAACCCTACAGGAAAAAAACAAAACAAAAAACAAAGCTAAACGTCAGTGAGCTGTGTGGAAAACGGGCTAACGTAGCGTTAGCTGGTTTTTGTCTTCTGTGGTTAATAAATGCCGAGGCGACTCGTTCAGTCCCATAATATTTACAGCACTAACATATCAATTAGCTGCTGCTTATACCGACTAAGAGAGCTGTATTGGCCTCATACTAGCCAGCCGGCCGGCGTTAAGGGACAACATAGCTTCCTGTGCTAGCTTAGCTTAGCTAGCATAGCAGCGATGTCTGCTGGTGACTAAAGTTAGCAAGACTGTTTGTCTGTTTGTGCGCTGTTGTAGCAGCTGTATCTCAGTTATTAGTGCGCGAAACAGTAATGGTATGGTTTATTAATACTGTTTATTTATGCATGTAGTGTAACGCTACAGTGAAATGTCCTGCAGCAGGGGTAAGGACTGTGGGTGTGTGATGCTTTCTAATAGCCAGCTGTGCTGCTCACTGATGTCCGTCGTATGAATAGTTAATTTGCCGGCGGTGCAGCCGCCTCGCTGTAGTTTTCAGCTGTGAGCGCAGTCAGCAAATTAAACGAATGCCTTTTGGGTGGCATCAACCCCACTGCACCTAATTCGCCCAAGACGCGCATTGCAGGTGCATTGCAGTGAATGCATGCCGTGCATGTTCATTTAAACTGTGTCTCTGCTGTTGTGTATGCGACCCAGGACGGACAGGGTGTTCTTAAACCTGTCGTTTAGCCAGCCGAAGAGACGGGGAACAGGATAGGGAAGCAGGGCGAGGCGGGCCCCGCGGAGCCGGTGGAGAAGATGGCCGGTAGCCCGGAGAAGAGTTCCACCGCGCAGGAGCTGAAGGAGCAAGGAAACCGGCTGTTCCTCTGCCGCAAGTACCAGGAGGCTGCTACGTGTTACAGTAAAGCTATTGTGAGTAATCTCTGACATAAATGCTGCAGTGATGTCTTCTTTAATTAAAGTTAAGTTAAATTTTTGTGGTGTCCACGCCAGTGAAATGGAATGGATGCAATTGCGGATAAAAATGATTAGCAAAGGCTACACTGCCCTAATGTTACAATGCATTCTAATTGTCTGCTGCTTTCCCTCAGAACCGTAATCCATCTGTGGCAGTATACTACACCAACAGAGCCCTCTGCTATGTGAAGCTGCAGCAGCATGACAAAGCTCTGGCAGATTGTAAGCATGCACTGGAACTGGACAGTCAGTCAGTTAAGGCACACTTCTTCTTGGGCCAGTGTCACCTGGAGCTGGAGAACTATGATGAGGCCATTGGCAACCTGCAGAAAGGTCAGAACAACATCCTAAAAGATGGTGAAAATGTTGCTGCTATATTGCACTAATTTACTTGTGCAGTTCCTCATTATATGGAAGTTCATGTTTTAAGATCAGTGCTGTCAGTGGTCTCAGAGGGTTGAGACCACTTCTCTGAGGCACAGCATATGTTTGCATGAGTTTATATGTGTAAGTCAATGACACGTTGTCAGTGTAATATGTCAGAAGGAAAGAAAGCTGAGGTTACTTCTCTTGAATGTTTAACCTTTACCATGTAGAATGATGTGTGAATGTGCAGCTGCAAGACTTGTTAAATTCTTTTCCTGAAACTAGAAGCTAACTCTGTGATCACTTAAAATCTAATCTAACTCTAACCATGATTTATGACTAGTTTCAACTAGTAAAAAAAACAAACTGGAAGCCCACCTATTACTTTGTCCATGGGTGAAATGGTGATCTGTTAATGCCTTTAAATATGTTTCCTCTTACCATCTTCCATAAGACTTTGTAACTAGAAGAGTATTCCTAATACCGGCATTTTAACAGTTATTTTCCATTACACTTAATGGGAGTGTACACATAGACTCAAATGGTTTTTCCTTGTATGCAGCATGGTCAAAAGCTGCTGGAAAAATCATGTAAAAATCTTCTGAAGAGAGGCCAAACCATTGAGACAAAAGAACAAAGTAATTCCCCAACTCAAGGAAAAAAAAAATCAATCTCTTTTCAAAAGTGGAATAACCCACCAGCACAATGTAAGAGAACAGTCTCACCAATTTAGCAAACTGGTTTTCAGATGATACCCTACATGCAGAGCCTGCGTCTTTGGCAAGTTCAGCCTGCAGATATTTCCACAGGTTGCAGCCTCTGCAGTCTCCCTGAGCCCTTTATCACTGTTTCATGCATCTGGCTTTGTTCTAGGCTGCAGCTGATTGAACAGTAAAAAAAAAACTTAATATGCCAGATATGTTAGGTGCAAGTCACTGTTAACCTGACCAATAATAATGAATCTTAGATGGTTTCAATTTGATCATGAACAAAAGAGAAACTGAGTTTATGCATTAGTGGAACTTAAAAAACAAAAACAAAAAATACCCAAACCACATAGCTTTTAGCAGACTGGCATACTTTAATGGTTATATACAGCTAATTACATTATTATTACACATATTACGCATATTGCCATTATTTCCTAGTGTGTATTTACACACTTGCTTTTTACAATATCACGATACATCTTAATGAAAAATGTTTAAACAAATGTGTAAGATTAACTTAATATTTTACCACAAGGCTTCAGTAATTTCTCAAAAGTAGGCGACCCCCTTACCTGCCCTGTCTGTCACATCAATATCCCTTCAACGCACCTATTAGCAAGGTAATGAGAGCTCATCAGTGGTTGCAAGTCAGAGGGTAGTGGGAACACAGAATTGTGAAACTGACTGTGGATGTTTGTATTGAGGAGTCAGAACTGTTACAACCCTAATTTGTATCGTTGAACATACGTGGAGGGAATGTTTTTAAGGCAGCGTTTTTAACTGTAAAGCCATGTTCCTGTAGCAGTGTTTTTATTTTACAGCTTATAACCTGGCAAAAGAACAAAGGCTGAATTTTGGAGATGATATCCCCAGTGCTTTGCGTATTGCCAAGAAAAAACGCTGGAACAGTATTGAGGAGAAACGCATCAACCAGGAGAACGAGTTACACGCCTATCTGACCAAACTTATACTGGCCGAGAAAGAAAGGTGAGGCTGCACAGCAGCGCTTCCATTTTAATGTTTATTTTGATGATTTGGCATGTAGGTCTCAATTTGTTCTGGATGGATAATTTTAATTAGCTCTGTATTTTTGCAGAGAACTAGATGAATACAAAGAAAAACAGGATGACAATCAAAATGGAGGTGACACCGCAAAGATTGCTTCAAAACATGTATGTTTTTACACTTTGTTTACACTTAGTAATTAGCATCACCCTAATGAACAAATATTAAAGTTGGGTGTTTTGATAATGAAATTGAATATTCATTAATATTTCCGGATGTTCTGTAACCCTGACATGGAAAGGACAAGTATCTAATGGATATGGATGAGCTCTTTTCTCAGGTGGACGAGAAAAGAAAAGTGAGTATGACCATTAATTAATGCTTTATACTCGTTGTGTGACACTGAAAAATCCTTAATTCGTTTACTGTGGGGCTGACAGACAGATGCACAATAACCTTTGCTAACACAGAACCACATGCATATACTGACTGTATACAGTGGAGAAAATAAGTATTTGATACACTGCAGATTTTGCATGAATTAAGTATTTGATACAATAGTAAAACAGAACTTAATATTTGGTACAGAAACCTTTGTTTGCAGTTACAAAGGTCAGATGTTTCTTGTAGTTCTTAACCAAGTTTGCACACACTGCAGCAAGGATTTTGGCCCACTCCTCCATACAGATCTTCTCTAGATCTTTCGAGGCTGTTGCTGGGCAACATCAGCTCCCTCCAAAGATTTTCTATTGGGTTCAGGTCTGGCTAGGCCACTCCAGGACCTTGAAATGCTTCTTACGGAGCCACTCCTTAGTTGTCCTGGCTGTGTGTTTCGGGTCATTGTCAAGTTGGAAGACCCAGCCACGACCCATCTTCAGTGCGCTTACTGAGGGAAGGAGGTTGTTGGCCAAAATAGTGCAGTTGTCCTGTTTCAACGCACGCCTGTTTCCACCCCCATGCTTCAAGGTTGGGACGGTGTTCTTGAGGTTGTACTCATCCTTCTTCCTCCAAGCACGGCGAGTGGAGTTGATACCAAAAAGCTCTGTTTTGATCTCATCTGACGACATGACTTTCTCCATTCCTCCTCTGGATCATCCAGATGGTCATTGGCGAACTTCAAACAGGCCTGGACATTTGCTGGCGTGAGCAGGGGAACCTGGTCAATGATCTGAAGAGAGCTGGGACCACAGTCTCAAAGATGACTATTAGTAGCACACTATGCCATCATGGATTAAAATCCTGCAGGGCTTGCAAGGTCCCCCTGCTCATGCCAGCAAATGTCTCAGAATCATCCTTACCCCACAAGGTGAAATCTTGCATGGAGGCCCAGCCTGAGGAAGATTGACAGCCATCGTGTGTTTCTTCCATTTTCTAATAATTGTGCCAACAGTTGTTGCCTTCTCACCAAGCTGCTTGCCTATTGTCCTATAGCCCATCCCAGCCTTGTGCAGGTCTACAAGTTTGTCCCTGGTGTCCTTAGACAACTCTTTGTTCTTGGGCATGGTGGAGAGGTTGGAGTGTAATTGATTGTGTGGACAGGTGTCTTTTATACAGGTAACGAGCTCAGACAGGTGCAATTAATAGAAGAAATTAGTGCAGAATAGGAAGGCTTCTTAAAGAAAAACTAACAGGTTTGTGAGAGCCAGAACTCTTGCTGGTTGGTAGGTGATCAGATACTTATTTCATGCAATAAAATGCAAATTTATTATTTAAAAATCATACAATGTGATTTTCCAGGTGTTTTTTTTTTTTTTTTAGATTCTGTCTCTCACAGTTGAAGTGTACCTACGCTAAAAATTACAGACCTCTCCGTTCTTTATAGGTGGGAAAACTCGGTAAAATCGGCAGAGTATCAAATACTTATTTTCCCCCCTGTATATACTTGTTTCTTTCCGCATTGCTCCTTTGCTGTCTACATTCAGTATACATGCCAACTTGTGATCTCATGTGTTCACTTAGACTTAAGATAAACAACTACTTTTTATTTTCGACTGCTGCTGTTCCTATGGTAACTGTCACTGCTTGTGTGCCAAAGCTCTTGCTATAGACAGTCACTGACTCGGTTGTGGCACTTATCATGTAATTGAAATGACATACACAGTATCTCCCAGTATTAGATCAGAGTGACTCTTCTTTGTCTTTTGTCTTTGCCTATTAGAAGCGGGAGATTCCTGATTATCTTTGTGGGAAGATCAGTTTTGAGTTGATGAGGGAGCCCTGCATCACACCTAGTGGGATCACCTATGATCGCAAGGACATTGAAGAGCACCTACAGGTACAATTACTGCTATTTACAGTACTCTGCAAGTCTTGAGCCACCCCCCCTATTTCTTTTATATTTTACTTTCAAGAAGCCAGAGTTTCTTGTCATTTTTTTAAAGTGGTCTTCAGCAATAGTTCTCCAGGCTTTCTGAAGGTCTTTCAAAGTTTTTCTTTGGACTGAAAATGAGTGGGTGCTTTTCCACTCATTTTCCTTATACTTGATCATTTTCAGAGGAATTTTTTTTTTTTGTTTTGTTTTGTTTTGTTTAAGTCATTTAGCACTGACATATGAATCATTCAAGCATTTAAAAAAAGACCCAGAGCCTGGACCTCCACATTATTGAAGCAGTGTTGGATCATCTTGACAGAGAACAGAACAAAAGGCAGCCAACATCCAAAGAAGAGCTTTGAATATCTTTCAAGAAGCCTGGAGAACTATTCCTGAATACTACTTAAAGAAATGACAAGAAAGATGCCTAAGAGAGTTCAGGCTGAAGAATAAAGGTGGTCAGAGCAAAAACTTACTTTTCAACTCAGAATTGTACAAAATCTGTTTTTGCCTGATATACTGTATTTCCATATACACTATATTGCCAAAAGGATTCAATCACCCATCCAAATCATTGAATTCAGGTGTTTCAATCAGTTCCATGGCTACAGGTGTATGAACAAAGCACCAAGGCATGCAGACTGCTTCTACAAACATCTGTGAAAGAATGGGTCGCTCTCAGGAGCTCAGTGAATTCCAGCATGGTATCATGATCGGATGTCACCTGTGCAACAAGTCCAGTTATGAAATTTATTCACTACTAAATATTCTGCAGTCAACTGTTAGTGGTATTATAACAAAGTGGAAGTAATTGGGAACAAGAGTAACTCAACCACAAGGTGGTAGGCCACGTAAAATCACAGAGCAGGGGTCAGCGAATGTAGTACAGAGGTCAGCAACTTCCTGTAGAGTCAATTGCTACAGACCTCCGAACTTCATGTGGCCTTCAGATTAGCTCAAGAACAGTGCATAGAGACCTTCATGGAATGGGTTTCCATGGCCGAGCAGCTGCATCCAATTCTTACATCACCAAGCACAATGCAAAATGTCAGATGCAGTGGTGTAAAGCATGCCACCACTGGACTCCAGAGCAGTGGCGGCGTGCTTTGATGAATCACGCTTCTCCATCTGATGGTAATCTGATGGATGAGTCTGGGTTTTGCGGTTGCCAGGAGAACGGAACTTGTCTGAATGCATTGTGCCAAATGTAAATTTTGATGGAGGGATGATTATGGTGTAGGGCTGTTTTTCAGGAGTTGGGCTCAGCCTCTTAGTTGCAGTGAAAGGAACTCTTAATGCTTCATCACACCAAGACATTTTGGACAATGTCATGCTCCCAGCTTTTGTGGGAACAGTTTGGGGATGGCCCCTTCCTGTTCCAACATGACTGCGCAGCAGTGCACAAAGAAAGGTCCATAAAGATGTGGATGGGAGAGTTTGGTGTGGGAGAACCTGACTGGCCAGTCAGGATAGACCGACCCTATGGATTAATAATGGGATGTCATTCAAGATGATATGTGTGTGAAGGCAGTTGAGCGAATACCTTTGGCAATATAGTATACGTTTGCACATGTTTTAGTAAGTCACTGCACTTATTTTCCATTTTCTTTTCAAAACATGGTGGCTCAAGACTTTTGCACAGTACTGTTAATGACTGTTAATAATGTGAGTTTAAATGTTCTTTCCTTATGACTGTTTTATTTTGTAATTCGTATCTGGGAGATACTGTGTTAGTAAGGGTAAAGAGGACCTATAATGTCTTAACAGCATGTTTTTGTTCTGCTGGAGTAGCTTTGGTTGGGATATTACCATTAATATTGGTTTGGTTGTGTCTGAATACATCAACGGCTTATTTTTTCTTATTTGCATATATAAAATCAACCACTGATGCTAACACTAGTATTTAACATGTTCTCTGTGCAGCGAGTTGGTCATTTTGACCCAGTCACCAGGAGTCCCCTGACCCAGGATCAGCTGATCCCCAACCTGGCTATGAAGGAAGTGATAGATGCCTTTATTCAGGAGAATGGCTGGGTGGAGGACTACTGAGGAGACACCTCCCATTTCTCCTTCATGCCCCAATACCCAACACAAAGCCTGGATAACACAAGGCTATAGAGAACACATCACCCCTTGCCTGGATATGTGCTTTACACAAGCAGGAAAAGCCACACTATGGACTACCAAATGGGAGCCACGTATATTGGTCTGCCCCCACCCCACCCCACCCAAAAAAAAAAAAAAAATCTTCTCCTCCCTTATCTTCACTGTTTGAGGCTCAGCATTCATGGCCTGCTGCTCCCTTTAAAACCTCTTTCGTTCTGCTCCTTCTAGTCTTTCTCTCTGACTTCCTCTCTGTCATGATGTTGCTAGTCTTTTCAAGCTTGACTCCTTTCTGTAATCAAATAGGGGCCACTTTCTCAGGTCTCTGTTGCGCCCTCCTTCCTCTCTCTATCTCTCCCTCTTTCTCTCTTTCTCTGAGTGCCACAGTTGTCGGAAAGCATAATCATTGCACTCGAGTGTTTCACACAAACCATTGATTATTTAAAAAAAAAAAAAAAAAAAAAAGAAAATCCACATTTTGGTGGCAGAATTGATTAAAACATTGGCTTTTTATTTGGTGTTTACCCTAGTATTTTGTAGTCATTTTTCATTAAATAATATAGCATTACTCCACTTCTTAATGTACATTTACTGAAGTGGTAACTAAAATGCCAAAAACCTGTTGTGAACATGGGTTGTTTGTATGCAAGTTTTAAATGGTTATTGAAAAGGGAAACAAGTCCCTTTCCCATCCCCTGGTGGAGTTTCATACACCCACCTCACCACAGTGTAAGATTTTGAGTAGTTTTTTTTTTCCTTCACATATCAGTCACACCCCATTACAGACAATTGAGATGAATTGAATGTATTAATGAATATATTCCTTAAGTTTGGAGTTGACCTTCAGTAATTCAAGATGCTTTTTAAAAAAAAAAAATCAGGACAATGTTAAGGTTTTCATGAAAAACCTTGAACTGAAAGGCCTTTAACTGGAAACTGAAAATGAATGGCTGCATTAAAAAAAACAAAAAAAAAATTTTTCTCTTTGCTGGATAACAATTCAAAATGTTTAAATGTTTGAATTGGACCGATTACATCAACTGCTTTGAAGACTGGTCCGTGCTGTCTGTGTCTTGTGCTGTTTACCTGGTATGACAGTGGATGCTCGCATCAAGCATGAAGTGAAATATCTTCTCCTTTGCAACACACAACAAAGATAAACTGTTACTTTTTTTTTCTTCTTTTTTTCCACCTTCCCGCTGTTGATTTTATGCACCTTCTCCTCACAGCATCACAGTTTTGAAGAAAACGGCTGCAGAAGCTTGTGGAAACCAATCACCTGTGTGAAACTACCTTTTAAGTTTAAGGAATTTAAAGTTCACTTGCAACACGGCCCCAACCGATTTCATAGAAATGCTGGAAGAGTTACAAAATCGTATCTCGTCTGTACCTCAGTCTGAACGTTTGCTTTCTCTGTAAGCCACGTTTTTAGTTGAGTGCTGTTAGTTTACAGGCTTTTTCAGCTGAATGTGTCCGTATTGAATTAGGCCTGTTAGTGGATTGTATTGGGCTGCAGGCGGTGTACATAATTTGCTGTTGTATTTCAGATTTTATTTCTCAACAGAATAGTTTTTTTTTTTCTTGAACTCCTAGAGCTTGAGAAACTGTATTAAATGTAGATATGTTGATAACATAAATACCTGATTCAGTTTTCATTTGTCCCCATTAAACCGTGAACTTTTAGATTGTCTGTTTGTGGCGTTTCTGACACTAGATGGTCATTAAAGATCAAATCTACTATTTTAAAAAAAGAAAAAAAAAAAAGGAATACAAAAATCAATTAAAAACCCAAAACATAAAATTACATCTTTACAACCCATGATAATCCTGCAATAAATGCTGATTTGGTGAATCTTGTATTGGGTTTTTATTCTTTAAGGCATTACTGTGCTTTTGTGTCTCTAGTTTTTCTTGAATTTTTATTTTTATTTATTTATTTTTTTTTAATTCTGATGAAAGACGTTTACATTTTCTTCCTGACACATTGTGCAATTTCCCCATTTTTGAACTTCAAATAGCAACTGTCCCCATCTCTTGAAATTGTGAAATCTGCATTAAAACCTGCATAATTAGTAAAGCAGAGGCTGAGAGATAATTCATCCGTTTTTCTGCTGCTTATTCAGGTTCAGGTCACATGGGCAGCAGAGGTGCCCACAGCTTCCTAGCTGGTAAAATATTTATTTAATGTACTCTATGGTTAACTATGGAAGCTTGTTTCTCCCACTGATTTTTTTTTTTTTTTTTTTTTTTTTTTTTGACATCCATAAGTCAAAAAATGTCAGATAATCTGAAATTTTGACTGCTCTGCCTGGCAAAAATAAAATAAAACTGAAATTATTTTTGAGTGGCAGGAACGAGCTTCCATAGTTAACTGTTGCATTAACCAAAGTCCTAGAAGCAAGTCTTACTGATCAGCAAACAATCTTGGTCGTGCACCCAGGATTTTAATTGTTAATTAGATAAGTGCATTTTCTAAATTACTTTTAGTTTGTTCACAGGTACATCAAAATGCATATACAGAATCACTTGTCAGATTTGATGAAAAATGCTAAAAAGGCTGATTTTTACCCCAAAATATGTTTTAAGCATTTATTGTCCCTGGAAGTTATTCCATCATCTTTGTTCTTGTAGATTTCAGTTCAGGATTCTTCCAGTATGGTCTCTCTTCTATAATGTCTCTGGTTAAACATTCAGCAGGGATGTAGAAGATAACCTGAATAGAAAGAAGGCTGCTGTGGCCACATTCTCAGTAGTATACGGCACTAGTCTAATCAAATGAGAAATTAGTCATCATAAATTAATTGCAGAGGATCTACTGACCTCCGACACATCAGTGGGCTGTGTAGCACAGCAGTTGGAAGTGTTAACCTCTTTAGCCACAACTTTCTTGACGCAAACATTTCACAAACATTTGTCCATGTTGGTTGGCTCACCTTTGTCAATCAAAACTACTCCCACACAAGGGCAGAGACATTTTTCTGCTTGTCTTGGTAACTTGCAGTTGCCATTTTTCACACTTCAGTAAGCTCAACTGCCTGTTCCACTAGTAGACACTGCTTTGGTGGCTTATGCACAGTAGTGCATTTCAGTGCATCACCTCAGTACAGCATTTCATGAATTTAATAGCAAGAGGGTGTCTGAATTTCTTTTTACTGACTTAAAAAT
The DNA here is from genome assembly GCF_007364275.1 of Archocentrus centrarchus. NCBI lineage: Eukaryota > Metazoa > Chordata > Actinopteri > Cichliformes > Cichlidae > Archocentrus > Archocentrus centrarchus. The sequence continues at coordinate 8,542,901 of NC_044364.1, forward strand.
AATTTCACTGGGATTTCTAAATACTCTGATACAATCTATACCACAATACTGTGTGTGTGTGTGTGTGTGTGTGTGTGTGTGTGTGTGTGTGTGTGTGTGTGTGTGTGTGTGTGTGTGTGTGTGTGTGTGTTTGTGTGTGTGTGTGTGTGTGTGTGGAAGGGTGTCATAGGGTGAGAGGAGAATTAGGGATGGATGGAAGGAAGGAACAAATTTCAAATTGTTAGCTGATGTACTATTATGACAGTTTCAACACAAATGCAAACATTGCACAGTCTAAGGCCAGTGTTACTACGAATGGACCGGCAGTTTTTGTTTTTCATTAATAATGTCAGTGACAAACATGAGGTTGCATACCAGTCTAAATAAATGAAGCTTCTATGGGAATATTTTTATTTTTTTAGTGTAACTGAACTGACTCTATAAAAGAATCCTGCAAGCAAAAGCAAAGTGACCTAACCTATAAACTCTAACATTGTGCTAGAAGCCTGATAAAAACACTGTTTGATTGTGATGTAAACAGAAATAGATGAAATGATGTGAGCATGCCTCAGTCACATGGACAGACAGTGTCACTCAGCCCTCACACAGCAGGTTTATTGTCAGAGCATCCTTGAAAGAGCTGATGTCAGGGCCTGTGCAAGGAGGGAAGAGGACTGGGCACGGGTCACAGTTGAGTGGGAGTTAGCAGCAGAGAACATCAACAACACAATATCAAAATGGTAAGAAAAGCTGGTTCCCTCTGTAATTTTGCACAGACTCTTTTTGTGATTTGATAGTTTAATAATTGATATCACTCTGGGGCTGCTGTCAGACGTCTGCTCGTGTGTTGCAGAGTGTCAACGCTGTGAAGTTTGCCGTGGCTCTGCTGGGTGTTTTATTGCTTTTGACTTTCTCCTCATCTGCACAAGGTATGGCTTTAAAAACTATGTATTATGGACAAAAATGGTCATTTCACTAGAGTTTGTGCACAAAACCCATTGTTGGAGGTAGATCAAATGATTTATTCCTTGTAATCATATCCAAAATTTCCACATACAAAGTCTCTTTAATAAAATAAATAATTGTTTGTGGTAGTTTCTCATAAACTTCCAATACTCCCAGCTCACTAATATTCTTTGATTTCTGTGCTTCAGTACTCTCTTTAAAATCCACAAAACAAAACAGTTTTTTTTATGGTTCAAACCAAGGATTAAAAACACCAGCGAGCACTCCTGAACCAAGTTAGGATTACTGTTTTGCTGGAAAGTGTAAATGATAACCAAGCTTTGATGCACAGGCCTTGTCCTACTGTGGATCAGTGAGTCCAGACAGTTACAGATTAGTCTTGTCTCTTCATACAAATCAATTCAGGCCCATCCTGTTCCACTTTACTTAAGTTTACGTTGATGCTTTTGGTGTCAAATTAAGTGAATTAGTATTCCTGGGCATAAAGTCCTTACATGTTCAGTGTTATTATAATCTGTGCTTACTGATTTTGTAGACTTTTGATTTTTTTTTTTTTTTGGTTTTATTTTGAGGTATGATTTATACATTCACTGGGCAATTTATTAGGTACACCTTGCTAGTACCCGGTTGGACCTCCTTTCATGTTGAGAACTACCTTTCTTTCATGTACAGATTCAACAAGGAACTGGAAACATTCCTCAGAGATTTTGGTTCATATTGACATGATAGCATCACACAGTTGCTGCATATTTATCACCTGCACATCCATGATGTGAATCTCTCATTCCACCACATCCCAAAGGTGCTCTGTGGGATTGTGATCTGGTAACTGTGGAGGCCATTTGAGTATAATGAACTCATTGTCATGTTCAAGAAACCAGTTTGAGATCATCTGAGCTTTGTGACATGGAGCGTCATACTGCTGGAAGCAGCTGTCAGAAAATGGGTATACTGTCATCATAAAAGGATGGTCAGCAACAGTGGCACAAAAAGTGGGTATGCACTATATGCAATGCATAGGGGCGGTGCACAAGAGGGGGGGCACCAAAGCGATGCAGGGAAATTATTTCTTTAGTTGGCATTTTCTGTATTTAACAGCTGTGCATATGATATGATCAATAACAGAGGCACGGCACTGATTAGGCACCCCTGTGCTCCATCATCTCCCCTCCCCCTGTCTAAGCAGCCTAAGTAGGGTCTCCCTACTTAGTCCATGAATAAGTGAGATCTGCACACATGAACAAAGTAAACCTTGAGAGGGTGCGTTGTGTGTGGGTTTTTTTTTTTGGGGGGGGGCTAAAAATGTGTCCGCATACACCTTAGAAAGTATATAGCTGCGCTCCTGGTCAGCAGCAATACTCAGGTAGGCTGTGGTTTTCAAACAATGCTCAGTTGGTACTAAGGGGCCCAAAGTGTGCCAAGAAGATATCTCCCGCCCCATTATACCATTCAACTCAAAAATTTCAAATCCCATCTATTCCCAGTTACTACTGGTGTCCTCCAGGGATCTGTCCTAGGGCCTCTTTTCTTTAATCCTCTATCTTCATTTTGGTCATGTCTTCCCTAAATTTAATAACAGATTCCATTATTATGCTGATGACACTCAGTTCTACCTGTCTGTCAAACCTACCACCACCCTCTTTGTTTTCCTCCAGGAAATCAAATCCTGGTTCTCCTCCAACTTTCTCAAATTGAGCAGTGATAAAACTGAGGTTCTCAAACGAGGTTGGCACCAAATCCACCTTGTCTAAATGTAACAGTTTTTCCCTCCCTATTGACAACAACTCCTCTGTTTCTGTTAAGTCTGGGTGTCTTGACAGCACGCTTTCTTTTCAAGCACACATCAGTGACATCACTAGGCCCTAACAGTACTGCCACCCTTGTTCACACCTTGGTTACGTCCTACACTGATTACTATAAATCTCACTATAAAAACTGGTCCAGAAGTCTGCTTCTGGCATCATCACCAGAACTCCTTCCATTAGTCACATCACACCTGTCTTTCATCAGCTCCATTGGCTTCCAGTTAAATATTGTATTGATTTCAAGATTCTGTTCCTCACCTTTAAGGCAATCCATAACCTTGCTCTGCAGTACCTCTCTGAACGTCTGCACATATACAAACTCTCTCAGGTCATCTTCTGTCCATCTCACCGTCCCTCCCCCCATTTGACTACCATGGTGTCTAGAGCGACTACCATGGTGTCTAGAGCCTTCAGTTGCTCGGATCCTCACCTCTGGAATTCCCTCCCACCAGACATCCATAACATTATTACTCTCGCCACTTTCAAATCCAAACGTACCTCTTTAACCTGGCATACTCACTCTGTCTTCCACCTGGCTCAACAATCCTCTGTTCTTAATGATTTTTACATATTGTAAACTTGTTTTATTGACTTGATAGGTATTTTTGGTTATTCTTATTATTTTTAACTCTTCTGTGTAAGGTGACCTTGAGTGTTTTGAAAGGTGCTTAAGATAAAATGTATTATTATAATTATCATTATTATTATTATTGAATGGATCCATGCTTTACTGTTGCAAAATTGTGACTGTACAATCCAAATGTTGCAGCAGAAATTGAGACTCATCAGACTAGGTGACATTTCTTCAATCTTCTGATGTCTAATTTTGTTGAGCCTATGTGAACTGTAGCTTCCTGTTCTTAGCTGAAGGGGGTGGGGGGTGGGGGGCATGCAGTGTGGTCTTCTGCTGTAGCCTATCTTCTTCAAGTTTCAGTGTGTTGTATATTCAGAGATGCTCTTGTGCGTACCTTGGCTGTAGCCAGTGGTTGTTTGAGTTACTGTTGCCTTCCCATCAGCTCAAAGCAATCTGGTTATTCTCCACTGACCTCTAGCATCAACAAGGTATTTTCACCCAGAGTCCTGCTGCTCACTGGATATTCAGACCATTCTCTGTAAACCATAGAGATGGTTGTGTGGAAAAATCCCACTAGATCAGAAGTAGATTGAGTTGCTGCCATGTGATTGGCTGATCATGTATTTGCATTAAGGAGCAGGTGAACCTAATGAAGTCACCTGTGAGTGTTAATACTATTTATTTGAACTAATTCAGCATGTTATGAAGCTTAATGGCATTAGAAATGTGGAAGCCTTGTGTACAGACAGGCAATTTAGACAAAACATCTCAAAAAGTTTACCTTTATCGTATCACCAATTCATACAAATTTGATTGCTCTTTGAAGAATTGAAAAATTAGAAAACCTTTGTATGATTGCACCTGTATGTCACAAACTCACAGCTTTATTGTCTCATTAACTGTAGTTGGTCTGAGTGACAAAGTTCTGGTCTTCCCTTATGAGACGGACTTCAGCTACGTGGCCTTGGTTCCGCAGAAGGAGATGGGGCTGAGGGCCTTCACCCTCTGCATGCGTGTGGCCACCGAGCTGCCGGAGGACCGACAGATCATCCTGTTCGCCTACCGCACAGCTGACTACGATGAACTCAACGTGTGGCGTGAGAAGGATGGGCGCATTTCCTTTTACCTGAGTGGTGATGGCGCCTTCTTCCACCTGCCTCCACTCACCACCTTCCGCACCAGCCTTTGCCTCACCTGGGAGTCTCGCACTGGCCTTTCCGCCTTTTGGGTGGACGGGAAGCGTAGCACCTACCAGGTCTACAAACCCGGTCACACTATCCGTCCAAAGGGCACTGTCCTGCTGGGGCAAGACCCAGACAAACACCTGGGGGCCTTGGAGGCCACGCAGAGCTTTGTGGGGGAAGTGACAGATCTGAATATGTGGGACTTCGTGCTCTCCAGGAGCATGATCCAGGGCTGGCACTATGGACACAAAGTCCCTAAAGGGAATATCTTCGACTGGGCCACCATGGAGTATGAGCTGACTGGGAATGTGTTGGTTGTGGATGATGACTGACTCCATGTGAAGTCCAGAGCAGGGATGGATCAGGCTTTGGAGGTCGGTGTGGGACTTGTATGTGTTCTTTTCCTTCTTAGATTTGGTGTTTTGTTTTATGACCCTTTAAATGTTACATGAAGTCCACCACTTTAATGTTGCCCTCTAGAGACCTTTTTGTGTCTCAAAGCTCCTGTCTCGATTTTTATGAGAACATGCAGATAAATATCAAACTCAAGAGTTGATGTTGCCAGATATGTCCATAGGGGGGCACTCTATGCCAGTTCACACCATATAGGAACCTGTCTAAAATTAATCATTAGGTATGTGATCTGACACCAGCAATATATTATTACTATTTTTTAATGACCAAAATCCAGACTAATTTAAACGTGTCAATCTTATATTTGTTTGCATATTTAAAAGATGAGTGTGAACATAACTAAGACACCACCTTACACCATAATGCTTTCAGCAGCCATTAATAATCTGGAATTTAAACTGAAAACTAAAATGCAACTTCAAGTTAAGACAATTATTTACAAGTAAATAATATATACATTAAAATGTATTTGCAGAATTAAACATACTGTAACAGAACCACATTTGTCAGCCAGTAATACTGAGGATAAAACTGTGAAGGAGATATCTGAACAGCAAGCAGAGGCAGGTATTATTTCTGCAGGAGACTAAATGATTTAAACTGCACCGAGAGACAAATAGCAATCATTGTGTTTGAATCCATTGCCGTTACGTTGCCTTTGGTTAGTGCACTCACTCATGAATTTTCCATGTTTCAACTGATGTAAGAGCGCTTTTGGGTCTGAAATAAAACCGTGCCATGTGCATAACTAATAATGTTTGTTATTAAAGAGCTCCATCTTTGAACTCTCACAGCTTCCTTTTTATATTTTTTTCCCTCACACATATTAAAGAGTTTTTAACTTGTATATATGATTTAAAAGTTACTTTTCCCCCTGAATTTCACCCGTTTAGCTGGTAGAGGAAGGGAAAATCACATTTCTATAGAAATTACATGTTGAAGAATGCTTCCATTTTTTATGGAAACCATCTCAAATTTCCTTCATATTCAATGTGTTACCCAAGAAGCATATTTACCTTTACCCCGGCAGTAAGTAATGTCAATCTTTAAAACTCTATTCAACTTGAAAAATAAGCTTTAATGATAGTTTCTGATATAGAGTTCAAAGCTGACATTTTTACCACTGAAGCACAGCTAAATGAAAATTGCAGTGTGCTGTTTCCTACCAGAGCATGGCAAACAAACCTAAGACATGTGGATCTTGCAGAAATCAAGTCATATGGGGTTGCTTCACTAACAAAGGCCCCTCAGAATAAGCTCAAGGTCAGATCTTCTCCATCCAAGTGTAACACAGTAACCCTGAGTTCCAGCGTGCCGTCTCCGTTCGGCTCTGTGCGCTCACCCTGCCTGCCTGCACCACCATCATGACCTCTTCGCAGAGACAACGGAGAAGTTTCCAGCACTCGGCCCCATGCAGGCTTCCTTGAGGGTGGGAAAGTGCTGCGTTCCGAGTGTGTGTATATGTGTGCGTGTGTTTATTCTGACCAAATCAGCCGTCGGCTCTCTCGCAGCAGCTAAATAAGGAGAAGGCAGGGCCAATGAGTTCTGACTGCGGGTCAGCAGCCAAATGTTCCACCTTCTTGGATGTTGCAATGCATCAATCGCAGTGCCCACTCACTGTGTGGTAACACCTTTGTGGACCATCTGCCCATGCCTGGCTTCTCAGCCCTCTGGTACGTGCGCACACACACGCACACATGCACACACACACACACGTGAAAAAGCCTATTTTTTCAGTCTTTTTGCATCTCTACCCAAGAGGAATACTAATTTTTTATACATACTTATGGATTTCTATCAATAATAGTTTAACAGTATTTAGTCTGCTGAATTTTTCATTAGTAATTTCAGTTTAAAAACTATGAGTGGTTACATTATTGAATTAATATGGCACCTGACAAATGGTGAAAAACAGTCCTGCAGCCTGCAAATGTTTCTCTCTCTTAATGCATCTCTAAATTCATTAGACAGGATAAGATGTAGGGACCATGCACTCCCATTTCTGCAACAAAAAAGGACTTTTAAGCACTTGACACAAGGACAAAATCAGTGGCCTCCCTACAGAGTGGATAATTATTCCCTGTGTCCCTGCATTGCATGTATGGTCCAACTGAACAAACAGTCGCGAGGCTCCACGTCCTGCTTGCGGACAGGGCTGCCAGCGCGGGCCCATGAGATCTGCATATTGGCCCATGGTGGTGGAAGCTGTCGGGGGCGAGGCGGTGCCACTGAGTGTATGTTCATGTGCGTGGAGCTGGTGAAAATGTTTTCCACGCGAGAGGAGATAGACGGCAAGAGGGAGCCCCGTGTGAGGCGGCGAGGGGAGACAGAAGGAGGGCCGTTCTGGCTTCCTTCAAGCAACTCCAAATAGATTTCCAGGCAAAACATATTTGCATATGCAAGACAGTGCTACGAGCTATCTGAGTGAGCTGTGGCATGTGTGCATTGAACAGATGGATAATTTTTTTAGAGCTTTCTTGCAGAAATTTCAGCCCATTAAATCGAGGATCTTGGGCATTATTCAGTCTGCCTTTTTTTTTTTTTTTTTTTTTTCATAAGGCACAGAAAGAATGATCTTGCTTTGTTTCACAGATTTAGTACATGACATATGAATCAAAAATATGAGATGAAATATTCATATTTTAAACATCAGCTTAGAAATTCATTCACTGACAAAGGCATATGACATATCTGAAGGCCTAGCAGAGGGCGGTGAAGACTGTGTCCACTTCTGTGTCACTCCTCCAAAGTGGTCTGTGACTGAAAACTTTACTGAACTGCAAAAGCAAATCTTTCAAAATGAGTCACTTTGCTGACTGCTGTGTGCCACAAATAAAGTTAGTAGGCATTTGTCTTACTGTATTTTAACTGTCTTGATTTTTAAAAAAATCTTGTGACATCCAAAAAGCCTGATGTGGGGGCTGAAGATGTGACCTGATTGTAAGGCTACTCTTTCACTCTGCTGCATTCTTTCTTTCTCTCTCTCTCAGAGGTTGTAATGTGCCAGTACGGGCACTAAGTCCTCCCCCTCTGGGCTGTATGAAAAATTCACCAGGCCTTCCCATTAGAGTCAGTCTGAATCAGGGAGCAGGCGTTACAGTGGCCACTTGCTTGACACGTTTATCACTCGGCATTTAGCAACGCAGATGTTATGTTTATGAAAACACAAAACCACAGCAGAGGCCTTTTTTTTTTTTTTTCCAGTCGAGCCAAGCAAGTTCTATGTGATCAGCGGTCACCGGTGAATTGTGAAAAGCAGATGCACTGCTGTACGCTTCCCAGTGCAGGATTTTCACACTGATGGTGCGAGACCTGACCTTTTCCAGGAGTGAGTGTGAGAGCAGTTGGCTGTGTCCGGTGTGATACCTCCAGGCGGGACGCCTAGCACCGTACCGTCTACCTCTGAGCGAGTCCTCTGTCACTGTATTTGAGGACACACACACACACACACACACACACACACACACACACACACACACACACACACACGAGAATAGCCTTATAATAAATAATATGTTCAGGCATGGTGTCATAGGGGTTGGTTCTTGAAAAGGCCATGAGTATTAGTGTCACTGCATTGTATTTATGGATAAAAATTTTTTAAATTAAAGGGAAATTACACTAAATTTGCATGTAAAGTCCTCTTATCACTAATAGGGACTACTATAGAGTACGCAAAATCTTCGGGAGGAGCTTTGTCAAGTCTGGCAACTTCAAAAGAAAGGGAACTGTCAGATGCAGAAAAGTGAGAACATTCATGCTGATTATTATTTGCATAAATACACAGTTTTGATCTAAAAATAAGCTCAGATCAGTTGCTTCTCTGGGCTGGGCTCTCACATTTTATGTGTGTTCAGCTTTCCATTGTGTTATTATTATCTCTGACACATTTGAGAAGCTTTGGAGGGTTGCTCATAACCACAATTTCTGGCATATTTGAACATCTGCTGGTGGTGAAATCTGACCTCCCAAATTTTTATTAGAAGTCAAGTAAGTTTATTTTGTAAAACTTTGATTATTTAAATGCATTATTGAAATTACTGAAAAATAGACAAAGACTTTCTGAAATGTGAGAATTTGCCTCATATTTATGACACTTTTATCTTTGTAATGTAATTTGAATCTTCACATTTTTGGCAGATTTAACATGCTACTTTAGCCTATAGCAACTTTTTGGACATTTTTCAAAATTAATACATGTTAAAATAAAAAAAAAAAAAGCATCATGTTAACTAATTTTGATCATTAATAGGATTGCACTGATTTTTTTGGTTCATCCCCATCCAATAAATGTAGCGCTACCCATATTAAATTCATAAGATGGTTGCACATTTATTAGTTGTGTGACAGTGGTTGTTATTACTTTTCCTAGCACAATAGAGCCAAATGTATCAGTATATTTAACAAAACCAGCAACATTCCGCCAACATTTAAAGCATTCCTCTGCATCCGTCCACAACACATTTAACTGTTCCTGTCTACTCCACCCCAAAGGAAAGCAGCATCAGAGAGCAGAGGAGCGCGAGAGGCTCTGCGGTTGAATGCGTTGTGGCTTTTAGCTGTGAATTCCCCTCCATCGCCTCTGGGCTGGCCTCTGCTGTGAACATATGAGCCATGCCACAGCGTGTGGTGCTGGGAGATGGTCCAGGGCCTCCTGATTAAATATTACAGCCCTCTAAATGGATGGAGATTAGCCTCTGTGGGAATGTTAGGGCTTAATTTAACCCCCCGGCCAGATGTGTGTGTGTGTGTGTGTGTGTGTGTGTGTGTGTGTGTGTGTGTGTGTGTGTGTGTGTGTGTGTGTGTGTGTGTGTGTGTGTGTCTTTGTAGATGAGATGTGAAAGGCAGAGAGGGTAGGGGCTAAATAAATAAATGGATAAATAAGTTTAATCAATGATCAGCTTTAAGGTTTTATTTCATTTTTAGTTCTGGTCTTTTCAAGTTTTTCAAGTTTTAATTTTTTTTTGCCTCCTTTTTTGCTCTCTTTCAGTCATAAGTGCAACATTACACAGGATCTGATTAGTTTCTTATAACATATGACATAGCAACATCATTTACCCACATGTTTGCTCAGTTCTCAGCATCATGCGTGCACAGCAGCACAGACTACTTTATAAATATGTGCAGGCAAAAATTATTGAATTCTTTGGTCCAAAGAATTTAATCATTTTTGTTTGATGTTTGTGGCTGAAATGGACAACATGAAAAAGAGATAATAAAACACTGAAAAAAAACATAAAAAATATGTGTGTTGCTTTATTTGTTTTTGCTGAAATAATTTGCTTTATTTGTTGCTGCTGAAATCTTTATAATAGCGTGGGAAATTTGATGAGAAATAGACTGATAGATGAGAGAACTGAAAAGAAATGCATCAGCTTATTTGAGTGTTTTTCACAATAAATTCAAGTGTTCCTAAAGATACTATCGACACAATCCCAGAAAGATGAGTAGAATGAATGTTATGAAAATCTGGGTTCACTTTTCAGGTCAGTTGATGTTTTTTTTCTTCTTTATTCAGTGTACTGGTGTATTTTACTGCCTGACTTTACATTAAGATGTACTATAAAAAGCACTGTTTCCATCATATGATATTCAGTTTCATCACAGGATAGGTGACATGGGCTCAGGGGTTTTTATTTCCCTCCTCCACAGACGAGTTCATGCCCCAGCATCCGTATATTGTTGCTCCACATCTATTCTGTTTGAGTGCAGGTATAACTCAGAGTACTGTATGCACACGTATGGAATAAATTACTGTCATCTTAATTGCAGGTTGTTTTCTGTGATCTGTTATCCCATCTCAACATTCGCTTTGAATTATTGATCACTTGGTTTTGTAGTTCACCGTGTTCAAAGTGCTTTTAAGGATGTAAGTGCATGTTTTGAGGTCTTTGCATGTAAACCCAGAATTTTATTATTTATAAACACACGCATGCTTCATGGAAATGTGGATCTATTTAGCCATCACCTTTATTGAGCATGCTCACACATGAACTGTCTGATAAACATATGTTTTTCCCAGTCTTCTTCTGCAGAAGTGTGCATCAGATGTATCACTGCGAGGCCTTAATTCTCTGTTAATTTTCCTCTCATATTGGACAAACACATTCATCAAACTCCACATATGTGTACAGCATCCTCAGACAATAACTATTCAATATAAACGTGCCACATGTGCACATGCACACAGAAACACCATGCCACACATGCACAAACCCACACACACATGCACAAGCACCCTGCGCCACTGGGCAGGGACTAGCCTGAAAGATTGAAAGCAATTAAAACTATCATCTGCAGTGGCTCTGGGCAGGCCTGTGGCTGCGAGGGGGGAGCTGCCACTGTGCATCAGCCTCTCAGTCTCAGCAACGCACAGCGACATGAGAGGAAGAGTCGCAGCCCTCTTCCAAACACACTGCCACAGCTCCTCTGGTAACATACGTGCATGCATGCTCACACAGGGTTTTGTCAAACTGCCCCCAACACCACCTAATCCAGCTGCTGATCTTTCACCTGCTCCGGTGTCTCGCTGTCCTCTTCTGAGGGCATCCTAACACAGCATTTTTCAGCGAAGTCGGATACCTCCACGTTTAGTGGCTGAGCTGAGTTGTTTTGTAACACTCTGACATTTTGAGGATTTAGTGCAGGTACACTGTGCACGGCTTCGTAATGGCCTGGCCTGAAGCAGGAAGAACCGGCGTGTCTCTAGAGGTGAAGTAACACACAGTGAAGAGACAAAAAGTTTAAGTGATATGAAACAATTGTGCAAGATGCCTTTGGTACCCAGATAAATGCTTGTTTTTTCATGTGCATACTAGCACAAAATGTCAGCAGGGCCTTGGGTACATGAGTTAGCAAATAGAGGAAATATCTATTGTTCCAGTAAGTACTCTTGTGCTTTGGGATTGTTGCATATAGGCACACATACACACACACACACCTGCACACAAGGCTCATCAGTCTGATCTCATTAAGTGGGAGTGCTGTAACTCCCAGCTGTTTAGGTCAAACTTGGAGCAGTTTACCTGCATTCACACAGGAATGGTGGCTGTCTGGTTCAGTCTGGACCGGCCCTTAACAAGTCTCCTCAGGACAACCAAACCTCCATTATCAACTACTGCTACTGTTTCTCTCCCTCTCCTTCTCTCTCTCTCCATCCTTTCCCTCCGATCAGCTCGCAACCTGTCACTCTCACTTAGCGTCGACATTAGCACCGGTGCTTTCCTCATCCTGGTTCTCTTCACCCCTCCCCGCCACCATGTCCCCTTGGTGCGTTTGAATACATATCTCCAATATTCAGCCCCTACTTAATTTGACAGGCCCCTGTTTTGTCAGTCTGACAGGCCCATAGCAAGACACTAATAGGCCACAGAGACCACCAGCAAAGGCACCAGCCAGGGCGGCCCCTGCGGTGCCAGTCCCCATCACCCTCTATGTCTCTCGGGGCGATCCAGGCGGGAGGGAGGGAGGGAGGGGATGAGGGGGTCATGGTTTGGGTGGTCAAGCAGCGGTGCTGTCACACAAGTCCACAGCAGACTGGTGAGTACTGACACCCATCACTGCTCCTCTGTAGCCTCCATCACTGCGACCCCTATCACTCAGCACACATGCGCACACACATAAGAGGGTAAAAAGAGCAGCCAGTGGGGGTATTGAGGGATCTAATGATTGCACCTGCCACTCACAGCCATGGCTGCAGTCATCACAGAGCTGGTTGCTCTGCTTGTTTGGTGATGGACTCACTATGGAGCAGCTGGGACAGAGATGTTTGTGTAGGACTGTGTCTGTGTGTCTGTTTCCCTTTAGGCCACCTGTCTGACTGATTGTGACCTGCTAAACTCTGATCACAGTTAATTGGTGGCCAGTGGTGGTGAGAGGTGGTACCCTAAATTTGAGACTGTGGCTATTGTTTGTCTTTTGTTCTCCTCCCATACAGGTGAGGGGGGAGTCCAAAACATGTCACTGAAGTTATGACTTGATATTGACCTAATTTTGTTAGTCTACAGATATGCATGAAGCTTTCGGCTCCCATCAGACTCATAAGAGGCTATACAGTTTTTTTTTTTTAGCCACATCAGAAAGTGGATTTATAAGAATTTCATTTTTTTTTTTTGGGTCTGTTTTTGCATCATTCTGTTCTGTTCTCTATATAGAACTACTGTACATACAACCATTAATTTTTGTACAGACATTCATGTCTCCTTACAGATTAAGCTTAATTTTGATTCACTTGCTGTCCCCTGACTACTCAATCGTGCTTTAAATTTTAGATTTCATCTTGTTTTAGATCCCTTTTTGGTACATTAGTAATAGCTTGGACATCCCAGCAAATTCACCCCAAGGTCATACCGTGCAATCCTCAGAGAAACTGGAAAAAACCCAAGAGCTACATCTCAGACTCTATAGGCCTCAGTTAGCATGGTAAATATTAAAGTTCATGACAGTTCAATTAGGAAAAAGACTAAACAGGTATGGCATATTTGGAAGGGTTTCGGGGAGAAAGCCTCTTCCTTGTGAATTTGCATCTGAACAAACCACAAGACCTCTGGAAAAAAGTGCTTCAGACAGACGAAAGGGAGTGGAGATGTCTGGCTATAATGCACATTTCACACACACATTTACTGAAAATCAAACAGAGCAACACCTCATACCATCTGTCAAGCACAGTGGTGGAGGAATGATGACTTGGGCTTGTTTTGGAGCCACAGGACCCTGTGCATTTTGCAGTCACTGAGTCGCCCATGAACTCCTCTGAATACCAAAGTATTCAAGACTCAAATGTGAGGCCATCTATCTGACAGCTGAAGCCTGGCCAAAACTGGGACATCAAAATCAGCAACAGAACGGCCGAAACAAACAATCAACATGCTGCAATGACCCAGTCAAAGTCCAGACCTCAACCTGACTGAAGGGACCAGATGGTGGGACCTTAAGAGAGCTGTGCATAAATGAATGTCCGCAAATCTCAAAACAGCTATTTCTGCTAAAGGTAGTTCTACATGCTATTGAATCATTTAGTGCAGTTAATTTTTAACACACTGCTTTTGCCATTTGGCTCAGTTTTTGTTAAATAAATACTGATAAAGTGTAATCTGTCATGTGTTGTTGCTCATCTGAGGCTATATTTTAATAATTTCAGAACCTGGTAATAACCAAATGATTTTTATTATGTCCTGACATGTAAAACAATCTTTTTTTTTTACATGACTGTAGGTACTGATTTAATCTACAGATTGAATGAATGAATTATTTTAGGGCTTGAAGCACATTTACATACATACCAAAACAATATGATTAATTATATTTTGAGTATCACTTTTATAGTGTTTAATATTTTAGACTGCAAGAGGTTTTTTATTGTGTCAACATTAAAAAAAATACCCTAAATGATTTCTTCAGTGAGTTAAAGAGCCCTCTGAATTCTCCTTGTCTTTGATTTCATCTGATAACAAGCTGTGATAGAGAGAGAGAGATCCAGAGGATGTCATGGCTGGGATAAGAGCCAGAGACAGGGGGTCGGTTGGGGGGATTCCCGGGGTCTTTCGTTTAGTGAATTATTAAGGTTTACTAATACTTCATAAATCCCTCTTTGTCCTGTCCATTACCAGCCTGTCACATCCTCTCGCCACTGCTAGACTGACTCACTTGCTTCATCTAAATGACAGAAGTTAAACTGTGTTCCAGAGGAGATGGGGGCGAGGGTGGAGGCGGGGGGGTTGGAGCTGGGGAAGCAAGGAGGGGGCAACAGCACTCTGCAAGGAAGCCCCAGGGCTGGATGGCTTGGTGAGGGTGCGCGTCAGCTCAGATTGCATGCTTGTGTGTGTTGCTGCTTGTATATTTGGCGTTGCTTTGTGCATCTCTGTTCAAAAATTTGGGTCTAAATGTATAAAAGTGGGCTTAAAGACGGGAGAGTGAGTGTGTGGATCGATAGAATAAGTCAGTGTGTATCATTTCTCAGATCCACAAATCCTCATTAACTCTCCACGGATCTACACCACCAGCTCATTCCCTCTCCTCTTCCTCCTCCTCCTCCTCCCCTCCTCCATTTCTTCCTCCTCCTCCTCCTCCCAAAACAGCAAACCTTGCCTCAGTGCGTGCCTGGCGGACTCTCTCCGCAGTCTCGACAGCCGAGCTGGTCATTGCCCCGAGCGCTGAGGAGCTGTCGCCTCTCGTTAGTGTCGCTGTGCCGACCCAGAGTCCTGCCTGCCTGCTCCTTGATTAGAGAGTAAGGTGGATAGAGTGAGTTTGTGTGCACGCATGTGTGTGTTCATGTGTGTTTAGTGCTACTCGACCCCCACCCACCTCCATCCCCTCCCCCTCCTACCCACAGAGCTGCTTTTAAAGATCAGTGATTTTGGTCAATTGGCCTGGCAACTCCAATCCCATGGAAGGTCACTGATGACTCAGTGGACCAGTCAGTGAAGCAGGCTGTCATGTCACTAAGAGTGTGTCCGTGTTTGTTTGTGTGCGCGTGTGTATTTGTGTGTTTACAGGGGTTGCCCAAAAGCCCTTTACAAAATCAATGGCAAAAAAAAAATCTATAACGATGTGATCACTGTGTCAAAAATTCCACAAGATCACCGAGGCCTCTTCTAATACAAAACCACACGCTTGAAATGCTGCAGCAGGTGAACTCAGGGCCTTCACACAGAAAGATCACGGCGCTGAACATGTGCAGAAGAAAAGCTGTTGTGACCAATGTTACACTGTACTCATTTTCTTTTTGATTTTTGTGTGTTTTTTTTTTTTTTTTGCTGCTTTCAGTGCTGGTCACCCCCCATCTTTCCTGCTGCTGAATGCTCTCCTGTTTTAATGTTTCATGAGCCTGTAAAGCACTCTGAGCTATATTTGAATGAAATGTTGCTATACATGGCGCATCCTGGCAGACATGTTGTGCCGAGATCCTCAAATATCTCTTTTATTTCTGTTTCCTTTCTGTCTCTTTAATGCAAAATCTCCACTAATATGCCTCTAAAATAATAAATAATAAACCTGAACTGTTGCACGCATTGTAGTCATTAGAAAATGAGGAAGTAAATATCTGACAAACTCATCCTTTAACCAAACTAAACTAACTGTGATGCATGGTGGCTGACCTTGTGAAAAACTTTGGACTGCCAACTGTCTGCCTGTCTGCTACTGGATGGCCAGGTCAGTGAGTCCCTAGACCCTGAGGGGGCCATAAATACTGTGTGTGATTTCACTTCCTATATGCCCTGCCCTGGGCACAGCTGTCCATCTCTGGACAATTTCTCTGCCCAAAGGGAGGGCCGACTGGCTCAGTGGACCTTGTATGCACATGCTGCCCGTCTGTTTGGGGCTTTCATCCCATGGAAAACAGAGTCGGACAACTTGGCTGATTTTGAATTATACATGCAGATTTAGTCACTGAAGGTTTATTAACTGAAGAGAGTAATGGTGCCTTTGTCAAATCACCATTATTCATTCCACTATAAGTAAAAGAAAAGCTTAATGTAGTATGATGTCACACGTACAGTATACATGTTTAGTACAGTGGACAGATATTCCTTGTGGACAGAGGATGACTGCCAGTGACTCTAATGATACATTGCTAGTGAAATATGACACATATTTCTGTGCAGTCATGCATAATTTTCAGATGATAGAGTCGAAGCTTTACTTTCCAATCAAAAGTTAAAATGGTGCTCGTGGTAAACATCATAGCTTCATCCATTTCACTAAATGCTTAACCAGTTCAAGGTTGCTGTAGAACATGAGTCTGTGCAAGCCGTCATGGGGAAAAAGGCGCGGTGCATCCTGGACAGGTTACCAGTCCACTACGGGGCAAACACAGAGAGACAGGCAACCACTCATGCTCACATTCACACCTAAGGCTAGTTTGGAATCACAAATTAACCTAAATTTGGACTTTGGGAAGAAGCTGGAACACCAGGTGAGAACCCATGCAGGCACAGGGAGAACATGCTAACTCCACACAGAAAGGCCCCAGCCAGCCAGTAGATTTTACCTCAGGACCTTCTGACCGGGAGGCAACAGTGCTAACCAATGTCCATCAGAACTGCCCAAACTATTCCTGATAAACTATGTTATGATGCCATGAGCATTTTAGAATGCCAAACCCAGGAGGTCAAACATTGTGCTCCGAAAAACTGGAGTTCCTTGAGTTGCCACTCGAGGCTGGACCCATAAAACTCCATGTTACAATGCCCAAATTTACAGCACAACAAAATGCATGTTTGCAAACTGGTTTGGTCTCTACAGCAAAATCATCCCTTTTCTTTTTATTTGAACTCTCATATTAAAGTGTGCGTTATAGGGGTGTTTCTGCTTTGACCCACAGGTGGAGGCCAACACAGCCAGCTTACAACTAGCTGTTTGCTAGATTTTATTCAAGTCACTGACTGTACCCTGCCTCTCGCCCTATGACAGCTGGGATAGGCTCCAGCCCCCCCGCGACCCTGAACAGGATGAGCGGAAGCGAATGGATGGATGGATGAACTGGACCCTTGGATTGCCTTTGTGGCACCTTCTTTAGAATTTTAATTTAATTATATAACAGATAATATGACTTGCTGTGTGGTTAAAGTACAGAGTGTCCAACTGTCCAAGAAGATGCGTTTTATTTTTATGTTACTTAGCACAGATTATCTGTGTCTGTGCCATACCCTCATACTGTCACAATTGTTATAGTTAACTAAAACTACAGTAAGTGTTGGATGACTGACTTTTGCGGAATCAACCTATGGATGATTTTGCAAAATGTCAAATTAATTTCATGGCAATGTTTATTTTGAGTCTGCAATAAATCTGCATGCACTTAAGGTCCAAAATGGATAACGGTTATAGCAAATGAACAAGGGTTAAGATATAGTTACAAATAACACACTTGGTTACAGTTTGTTAAAAGTCAGCCTTACTGTTAATAAAACTCAAAACTCTGAACCTCCACCCTCACCTCCACACCTTGTTAAATAACAGGGGTGCTAATTAGACAGACAGACATTAGTGCTTTTGTTTTTACACCAAATTCCCTGCTATTTTTCTTAGTCAAACATTCAGAAAACTAGAGCGCCAATATAAAAGACGATTCACAAAAACACAAGAAGATATCCCACATTGTCTACCACCCATGTACTGTGCGTCACAGCTCTAAACGATTGGTTGTGAGAGGACCGAGCCTGGAAGCAGAAGGGAGACTAAGCAGGAACCAAAGCCAGTGAGAGGGAAACAAGACTTCCCTCTAGCTATGGCTTCCTGACTTGTTTATTTGCTAACTGGGTGGGTGGGGGTTTGGGGGAGAGGGTGAACATATGGTTTGCTAAAACATGGACTTGTAGTTGGGAGGCCGAGGCACCCTAAGGGATGGAGCTGACGGGCTTTGGTCCCTGTCTCCCTCAATTCCTCCCGCTTGGACAGCCAGAGCTGAACAGCCGTCCTCCAGGAGTCAGTAGCACAGTGCAGCCTCTCGCTCTAACTCTCTCTCTCTGCTGCTGCTGCTGCTGCTGCTCCTCACACCCCTACACCCATCCTCAGTCAAACCCAGTCAAAGATGGTGAAGTGGGGGAAGTGAAGGGCCACTGGCTTTGGGGTGCACATAAGCTGGTTGCAGCTGAGAAACTGACTGACACCATCCTCTTGTCCCTGGTCCTGGAGTGTGGGGCTGCTCTGCTCTGAGGCCTGTTGCAGATGGAATAAGAACACTGGTACTTGAGGATTTGCTGGTACTTATGGGGTCCTCAACATGAGTGGAGGACCCTGTGCATCAGATAACAGGTAACAGACGATCCAGGAACTTGTCTGAACTCAGTGGAGAGTGCGAGTGGGCTCAGGAACTTCAGTTTTGGGATTCAAGGGTTGTCAGTGACCTACCAGCTACTGCAGCTTCTTATACAGATCACTGCACTGATATAGACAGTTGCACACCCATGCACACTCATACACACACCCTCAAGGTCTATGTGTTTACGGACACACTCACTTGCCGGGATAAAGGCGCTAATATACACACATGGTCTCACACACCCTGCATTGATGAACGAGCATATGCACACATACACTCCCTGTGGGTCAGTGACTTAATATGCACATTCTTGCACACACTCAAACCCACTGCTGTTGATGGACGCATGCACACGTACACACACACACCCCGAAGGTCAGCACCGTGATGGACAGCAGTCCTGATGTGCTCTGACAGAATCGGCTGCTTCCTTTCATTTCCACTTGCTTTTCCCCATCAGGTGACACCCACAGGTGCCTTGGCGAGAGAGACCCAGCCTCCTGCGGGCGTGTTCGGGGGCAGCTGGTGAAAACGGGACGATAGAGGCGATGAGTGAAAAAGCGGCAGCGGCACCAGCTGTTTCCTGTCGGTGTGAACTCCACCTCTCGTCACACTCGGAGATATGTGAATGATAAGCAGCGAATATCAGGCATCAGCTGCATCTCATTCCAAGTGAATGCCCCTAACAAGCCTGTCTCACCCGCTGATTCCGCTCTCAAGCAGTATCCATCTGATGTTAAGGCTCAGAGAAGGGCATAGATATCCGCAGAGAAAAAAATTCAAAGAGTCATGACTGAACCTTGACATCTGCACTTTTCAGATATTAAACCAGCTCACATTCAAGGCTCTGTTTTTAATTTGGAGAGTGGCCAGTGTTCATCTAGCCCTCATCTGTATAATTGTGTGTACTCGGTGTGAAGCTGAAAATGTCTCATTGTGTGCTTCCAGCACGGTTCCCTGACCTACTGTGGGGGCAATTCACCTCTGAAAAGGACATTTGTCTGTCATGCTGTCAACACTTTGGATCTGGACTGTGATTAATAAACAATAGCCATATGAACGAGAAGTAAATAAAAAAAAAATACTACAGTATTTCTATCAGCAGATTATGTGTTCAATAAACACTAGGTACTACTGTGAGCCATACATGCCCACGCATCATTTATGTGTGGGCATGTATGGCCCTTGCAACTCCAGCTCCATACATTTCTCCTCCAATTATTCTGGTTCAAGTTTATCTTGATTTAATCTGTTCAAACTTTTAGATGTTGTCTTGTAACGTCTCATCTGGCCTTCTTGCTCTTGAGCCTAACCAGTGGTTTGTACCTTTTTATAAAAGCTCTGTATTTCTATTTATGGAGGCCCTTGATTGTAGACCTTGACAATGATACACCAACCACCTCAAGAATGCACCAGACTGTTGATTTGGAAACTCAAAGTTTCTTTCATATTTCTGATGAGTTTATAATTGATTTTTCAGCTATATGATGGCCATCTTCATTCGCATCAACATCTCCTTGGACCTCATATTTGGAGTTTCAGTGAAAAGTTTGCATTTTTTGAAATGATCAATATTGTTAATTTAGGGCAGCTGTGGCATAAATCTTACACTGGGTGGTGGTTTAATAAATTTATTAAGCACTGTATACGGCATGGAAATATTGTATAATGTGTCTACTGTCTGTACTGTAGAGATCATTTTAATTTGGGCTTTTTATTTTATCATTTTTTTAAATCTCACTTTTTCCTTGTATAAAGGGTCATTGCTGGTAGAGCCTGCTTAATGAGTGTGGTCTAACCCCTGTAGAGGGCTGCTCACTGAACATTTATCTCCACTTGGTTTGCCAAGTTTTTGGTTTGGTGGTTGTCCACAACTGTTTGCTACTTTGATCTCATCAATAAATCTTCCCATTTAGGCTGAAATTAAAATATCTTGATATTTACAAGTTCTCTAACGTCTCAGTTTGGTTGGGTAAAATTAGCTTAAGCCCAGATGTGCAGTTTTTTTTAAAGTATATTATTGCAACAATGATGTAAGAACATTATTAGCATGTTAAAGAATACTTTTAAGATTATAATGAGGATTTTAAAATCAAAACATACAGGATAAAGTAAGGCACCAAAGGCATGAGGTTGTTTTGTCACTGTGGCTGTGTGTTAGTGCAGCTCTGAACGGCTGTTGGAGTTTTTCCTCCTTTGAAAATGAGGGGAAAAGGGGAGGGGTGGTGAATAATTGATAGTGGCTGAGAGCGATATGAGTTTAGTTAATGTGCCCAGCAGCGCAGGCTAAGAGAGGAGCTGTTAGCTATTTCACCTCAGGCCTAAAACCCAGGCAGTGGAAAAAGCTGAAGCTTTATCCTGGGTTAGTGGTTGCTTTTTAGTCATTCATCTTTCCATCTTTATATATTTCTTTTCAGAACATATAGTCCATCTTGTCGAATAGTGGGTGTGTGTGCATTCTGCATATTTCTCTTAATTTGCATGGCTCTGAGTGTGTGTATGTTCAGAGGCATCTGCACAGCTGGATCTGGCTGGTAGCGGTGTTGTTGCAGCCCTCTGGTTCCTTTCTCTGAGTGGTAATAGAGTGCTCCTGTCAACCTCCCCAGATGCTGCTCCATAAGGACCCTCAACTCGCCAGGAGAGTTTTTGTGTTCACACTGCAAGTATTAGCTTCTGCACATTTCTTCTTCCTCTGAAGGTAAACGCTGCAGTTTACAGTCAGACTTGAAGGAACTTTTTAGGGAGTGCTGCACGTATGTCAACTTAAAACAAAAACCAAGAGCAAATAGCTAAACAAATTAATTCATGTAGACATTAAAGGAATGTATGTCTTAATGTTTGCTCTTCAGATTAATAAATACACAACTATAACCAGTATTATATTTCTGAGCAGCAGAAGGAAAAGCCACGAGAGATTTCACGACCCATGTCAAACTGTGGCTCAATAAGTTCAAAATGCAGCACAATAATTTGTTATTGGAAGGCTCATACTTGGAAATAACAGGCGTCAGAGTGCACTGACAAAATGTTCCCATTGATTGTTGATTCTGCTGGTACAAGTTGAGATTGGTAACTGAGTTATCTACAGTTTTTTTTTTTCCTGGAGAGCATTTACAGTTGTAGCATTTCCTTAGATGATCATATCTGCGAACTGCAAACCTACCATCCTGTTTCGGACTAACAGGGGCTGCCATTCCTGTTTCCACATAGAGTGAAAGTGATCTGCTGTCTGTGACAATGTGCAGATGAATGAACCGGAGACATTCTTTCTGTGGCAAGACAATGCTGACCACTGAAAAATGATAAGTCAGACACCATCTGAAAGAAGGAGGTGGGCTACAAAGTGGCTTGCAGATGCACACCAGCTGTAGGTAGAAAAATAGTGCACCCTATATGAGGTACACAGATGTGTAGGACGTTGTCAGATGAGCTGCTGCTGTTATTAGTAATACAATATTATAATACTACGATCACGAGGAAAACACTGTATATTCTTCAGTTATTCTTACAGTATTTAATCCCAATTCTGCACCAATAATTTCACAGACACATATTTTGTATGTGTTTGGTTTCACTGTTTCACAGTGGCTAAAACAAATGAATATCACACTATAACCTTGAAAAAAAATACAGTTAGTTCAGCTGCATCCTTTAGTAATTAAAAATATTTCCCTCTTTTCAGTCCTGTTTGTACGGAATATATATTATCCACTCAAATCTCTTCTAGAATATATAGTAAATCATGCAATGATGAATCTTTGAAACCTTAAAAATAAAGCTAATGAGACACTAATAAGAAACTGAAGAGGATAAAGGAGTCAATTCTCACTCAACACATTTTAACTTAACAGGAGAAACTGACATTTTATCCCCAATGTCACTGTAGTTGGAGAGAAATACTCCCTTACTCTCTGGGAAAAAAAAAAAAAAAAATGACATCTGCTCCCACGTGGCCATGCTAAGAAGTGAAGGATCTAGCTTCTCTTCCTTCTCTAGTTCCTCCTCATGTCACAGTGCACTCCTGTCGTTCCTCCTGATTTACCAGACATCCTCTTTCCCCTGCTGTCACATTTGGTACAGATGGTTAGGCTCTATGGAGTGGCCTGTCAGTCTCCATTTGGCCGCCTCTGTGTGACAGCAGGACCGATGGCTTGTGAAGGGCCCCCGACTTTCCCAGCACACGGACACTGACATTTCTCAAAGGGGCTTGCTTGCGTGCTTCCCACCCAGCCTGAAGAAAGAAACGAGGAACCTGAAGTTGACCCAAAGCCTGCCACAGGCTACGAGAGTCAGGGATGGATGGAGGAGGGAGAATGAAAGAAGGGGAGAAAGAGGAGGCTGAGTGGTTGGGATTAGATTTAGAAGAGGAGTGAAAATGTCCATGTTTACATGCACAAACATGAACATGATGCTGTTAAACCTCTTGAAAAGGGCTGGGCCTGCAAAATTTGTGCACATCCAAAGACCTGTTGATAACCAGCTCTTGTAGAAGTGGAGACCTTTGGGATCAGTCTCAAACTGATGCATAGAGCTGATTCAAAATAGGCAAATCTACGCCCAAAAAATGCTCTTAAAACTCAAGTAATGCCAGCATATCTATTAATTGGAAAATACTGCATTTGGAAAAAGTCCTAATCCAGAATGTCTAATATATGAAGAAAATCAGGGTGCATGCAAAGGTCCTCTGTAAGCCACTCTTTGTGGATGAGATATTACAGCTCACGTCACCAGATGATCCCATTCCCCGCACTGCTGCGCTGACACATCATCAGCGCACAACTGTCTAAATGTAGCTGGTGATGAAGGTGAAGAGAGGTAAAGCGGAAAGCACCACTAACCACCGCAAAGCACACCTTTAACTCCACGGCCAACTTTAACGCTTTTTTAAAGCAAGAGGATGACGGTCTGTTTGGGTCATAGCTTTGTCATATGCAAGATGCAAAAGATGAAAGGAAGGAATATTTTCCTGTAGATTTTGATCTTTGTGATTTTGAGCTGAAAAATGAGAGGCTTACACTTAAAACTGCAGATATTACAATTAAATTCATTTTTTTAATTCATATAAGGCAGTAGCTGGAGGACAAGTTCAAACATTGCCTATAGATTGCCTAAAACACTGAATATGCAGATCAAGTCTAAATTTTTTGCTGGAAGTTTTACCTATACAGTAGTAATGGAAGAAGCAACCCAGATAATTATTATATTATATATCTCTATTCTGTTACATTATAACAAGAAGCCATTACTAATGTAACCTTTGCCAGTGTTGTGTAAATTGTTATATTGCACTCTGGCTGTAAGGTGGAGACCACACTTGAGAATCCAGAGGGTGGAGGGGGAGGGGGGGGGGGTGTAGCTGCTGTATTGTAGCGCCTCAGGGCAATGCTCCCAGTCAATATATATCTCCACACTCGCTCCTGCGCTCCCATTTGAGCGGGACGCGCTGCCCTGCCGCTGCAGAGGAGTGACAGACAGCCACACCGGGACGCTCACTGGGTATGAATGAATACATTTCCTCTCTTCTTTTAAAAGCAGTTTATGGCATGCAAGAAATATTTGTGTGTGAAGATTAAATGATGTTTAAGAAGGAAGTTAAAAAAGAGGCCTGTTAAATTGTGCTTTTGTTTGCTATCGATGCTGTTTTATTTTCCAGCTGCATGTTTTTTTTTTTTTTTATTTTAA
This sequence comes from Archocentrus centrarchus, assembly GCF_007364275.1. Lineage (NCBI taxonomy): Eukaryota > Metazoa > Chordata > Actinopteri > Cichliformes > Cichlidae > Archocentrus > Archocentrus centrarchus. The sequence goes on from NC_044364.1 coordinate 8,567,267, forward strand.
AAAATGTGAGCTTTGGTATTATTATTCATGCATTTCGTTACATTTTGTGACCATATTTGGTTTTAAAATGACCACACTTTTTTTTCCTATTACTGAACAAATGTTATACATTTCAGTGGTGTTAAAATGTATTACTAAATATGTTTAAATGTATTATTATTATCGGCTTATTTTAATTTGTCAGCAGCATTTTCTTTTTTTGGCTGAGAAACCTGAAATGCCACTCAATAACTTTTGATATTTATCATAAATGTATGGCTTTTGCCTCCTAAAAATTATGTCTTTTAAAAAATATTGTTTAACTTACAAATTTACAGTAGAGAAAATGACACATAAAATTACACTAAAGTCACAATTCTTTAATTGTCTTCTTCTCCTCTTTATTTATTTTAGAACTTTTTCTCCTCTCAGAGGGAGCCTAACGACAGCTCACCCCGGCTATCATCTTAGGTAAAGCGTGAACCTTAAAGTTTGCATTTAGAAAACACGAGAGCTTGAAAATAATTCTCTTTGCAGTCCTTGCGTGCATCGACTTCCTGTGCAAAAAGCCACTGCTTTATGCTGTCAGCGCTGTGGTTGCTGTAGCATGTAACTTGTCAAAGCTTTTAGTGTGGTGAACCTCCTTAATTGCAACAATAGATGTTCAAGCTGTTAAGCTTGTTTGATCATCGTCCCTAAAAGCTTAAAACAAGACCACAGGGTTCAGATATGGGCAGCGGGGGGGGGAGAGAAGTGCACAGTCAGTGGAGAGAGGAGCGGATAGCAGTGGCCAGAAGAGGGAAAAAAATCTACTGTAAAAATGATTTTTATTGATTGGCTCGCAGCAGCAGCTGTTAGACTCCATTATGAGCCCAAAGCTCAGGTCAGAGCCCTGGGGCGAACAAGTGAGGCAATCAAATGGTCAGCCACTAACGGGCTAGTTCTGAGGGTCCAGTTGGGAGAGCGGTTATCAACAGCCTGCCATCCTTTGTTTTTCACCATCACCCTTTGTGCCATCTAATCACAGATGAGATTTGTCTGCTGCCTCTTAATACGAAGGGCCATCCATGCGGTCACCTGTGTTTGCTTGGCTCTCTTTCATCTCAGGTCTTTAACAGCTTTATGTAGGACAGAAAAATGAGTTGGCAAAGTTTCTTTTTACCTCAGCTTGGACCCTGAACTTTGCACAGGCTTTCATCTTTGAGAGACCTGAGGAAAAAGGCAAAAATAAAAGCCCCAAAGCAGAGCGTTTTTAAATTGAGGAGCACACGCCTCCTTACATCTTCTTTGACTGCAGGATTCCCCCGACGGCTTTGCTCGCAGTAGAAAAAGATCACAAAGTTTCTGCAATTTAACAGATGGGGAAGAAATATAGTTTAATTTATTTGAAAGGACTGGAAGACAATGATGTTAATTAAACTAATTTTTAAACTAATGAAATAACAGAAAAGATGAGGAGGAGTGGAAGAAAAGCGCGTGGAATGAAAGAATTATTTTTTCTAGAGGGAGTATTTGTGAGTAAATCCAAAGGACAAACCTATTTAACACATGCAAGCTGGTAGACACGCCATTTGAAGATAAAATAAAAATAAAAATTAAGTTAAAAAAATAAATCAGGCTTTTTAGTCATAAAATGAATCATAAATGTTTATGGTAGTCTAAAATCGCAGAAATGAGCTAAATAAGATTTAGAGGTGCTGATGTTTTAAAGGTTCAGTTAGCCAAACTGTACATTTTGTATTTTCCAATCATAAGAATATTATTAATTTTATTTAAAAATATTTAATTCTACTCTTAAACCCTCCCAAAAAATGTTACCTGTCATAATTTATGCTAATACTGTCTAACAAGTACGAACCCTAAATGTAGAACTAGGTAGACGAGGTGGTGCAGGAAAGCAGTGGAACCTATGCACCATGTCCTGACCCAGATCCCAGTCCTGGCACTAATGACGCCCTATAGGCATGACGCCAGGCTCTCATTAGGAATCAGGCCTCAAACCCCCAACTTCTCTGCCTTTCTTACCAGCCCTGTGCAATCCTAGGCATGGCCGTGCTGTGCCTGTAGCCGGCCTTCGAGGGCCTGGCCCCCAAATTCAAGCAGGGCTGTGAATGTTGTGAGACCCCACTGCACAGGTGCAGAGTCCCCTGTGACAGCCCTGTTTGCCCCCCAGCCCTGGGCCCTGCTAGTGCCTGGTGCTGCACTGGAACTAATGAGTAGTGGCAGGTACAGTGAGAACAGAGCAGCGTGGGCCTCCCTGCAGTTAGGTTAGTGGCAACCCTCGGCTTAGGCAGAAAACAAATGTTCTCTCATAATACACATATGTGCATAATGACATAAATCACCGTTCAGTGCACACACAACTTTATCTCTTATAGTTAGTTTTCTTACAGAAATGAACATCGCATCTCTTTTACGGAGTCACAGAGAACAAAACATCATGTATCCAGTCTGTTCATTTTCAGGTTGATTCACAATCCGTTCTCTTATTTCACAGGTACGACTGCAATTTTATGAAGAAGGTGCCCTTCGTCATCTCCATCTACCCACAAAATTAAGGAAAAACTTTCATCAAATGAAATGTGCTCTGACGCAAAAAAAATATCTAAAAGTCTAGCTTGAATTGTCAGAATTTAAATTACACGATTTTTAGAAATATCAAGAATCAGCCATGTCCAAGGATGACACCTGCAAAGTTACGTCTGCCAGCAAGCACAAGGAGCGCAAGCCAAAGAAGCCTCACTATATTCCCCGACCGTGGGGCAAGCCCTACAACTACAAATGCTTCCAGTGCCCCTTCACCTGCATGGAGAAGTCTCACCTCTACAACCATATGAAGTACAGTCTGTGCAAGAACTCCCTGTCTCTGCTCATAGAGTCAGACTGGCCATATAAAAAGGGCAACATCCTGCACCCAGAGCAGCTACGGCCCTTTCAGCAGGCCCACGGCCTGCATGCTTCCGGAAAAGATGAGCTAGAACAGGTGATACGCACTGAGGAAAGGCAGGGTCAAAGGAGATCTGTGGAGGAGGAAGGTGAAGGCAGAGACAGCCAGGGACCGGAAGATGAAGAAGGACAAGGAGAAAGCGCAGAAATCACTGGGCTGATCAAAGAAAGCTCAAGTGATGGCAGCAGAGGTGATGCAACAGAGTGCACTACCAAGAAAACCAAACAGCCAGATTCAGAGCTCGATGACATGCTCTCACTTGAAGATCAATTTTTACGAGCACGCTCTGTGGAGGTGGAGGCCCAGCTGAGACATTACAAGCTATCAAAGACATGTCTAACAGCTCCTGGGCTACTGTCAGAGCAGTGGCGGCTGCTGGCATCCAGCCACACCAAGGCCAAAGCTGAAGGTCCTCAGCCTCGAGTGAATAATTCGTTCCCCTGTTACCCCCCTCCACCAAACCTGGTAGATTACCAGGACCCCAGTGGACTCAATCTGTCGGTGCTTGGGGTAGGTTATCCCATCAGCCCCAGCCTCTTTTCCTACATGAACTCAGCTATTCCCACTGCAGCCTCAGGTGTCACCGCCCAGACCCATGCACAGCTCGCCCAGCTCCCCTTCCTGGCGTCGGCTGCTCAGCTGATACACCCAGCTTCCAGCACACACACAGATCGAGCTCTCATCCCCCCTCGACTCTACTACCCCTTCCTGTGTGAGCACACGTTCGGACAGGCATCCAGTCAGAGTGATACCAGCAAAACTCTCAAGACATCTACAAACAGTCTAGAAGCAAGTCCTTTGTCCAGCTTCCAGCCTAAAGTCAATCTGTGGAAAGTGCCTGCTGTGAGGCCAGGAACGACCATCACTCCTACTGGCTGGGTGTCACCTCAGAGAGACTCCCCCGACCAGGGCTACAGGCTGGGGGAAAAACTGCAGGCTGCAGCCAAGGAAGGCAGAGCAAGCTGGGGTCTGAAAAGGGCAGGAGCTGCACTGAGAAATCAGGAGGCACCTGTGGAGAAGAAGCCAACCTTGGGCTTGACTTTAGACCTTCTGAAGAATATTCAAACTGCATCTACTCTTAATATGGCAACAGACAAACTTCTCTTCCAGGACAGGTAAACATTTTAGAACTTTTCTTTTTTTATAGTACTTTTCTTATAAAATATTTCATTATACAATTTGTCATAGAATGCAGTAGTTTTGTCATAAAATTGACACTGTCAATTCTGCAGAGTGGATTACACCAGTTGGGAGTATTTATCTAATTCTTTCACTCTTTCTTAGTTTACAGGATGCTCAGCTTCAGAGTCAGCCCACTGAACTGTGGTACAGCGATCCTCTCACCAGTCCCCACAGCGAAACATCTTCTCTCTCAGCCTGTGGAGGACTCAACAGGCAAGACTCAGCTGCTACAAGAACAATCGGAGCATCTGAATCAGTCGCCGCTCTCCTCGGTGACCTCTCCAAGGCACTGCAGGAGTACCACGAGGCTGAACGTAAAATCTCCCACCTAGAAAAAGAAGATCTTCCTGCCCAGAGACATCTCTGGGAACATCTGAACAAAATCCGTAGCGAGCTTTCTCACATTCACCAGGCTTTGGAGCGAACAGCTCGCCAGAGCGATGGGCCTCTGGACCTGTCAGTAAAGAGGGACTCGACAGACTTGATCGGTGATCAGAACAAGAGAGAAGATGTTCTTCTTAAAGAAAACACAACTGAGACAGAGGACGAGGACGAGGACCTGGAAGAGAAAAAACAGGAAGAGGAGGATGAGAGTGAGAGGAAGGCAATACGGGCCTCACTTGAGAGTCGTAAACAGTCGCTGGACATGCTGATCAAGATGAGTCAGGCGTCAGTGGTAAACACGGAGATTCTCTCTCCTGGTGGCCTCGGCCTGAGGCCGAGTCCTGCTGAGGCCCTATGGGCAAGCAGAACCACCAAGTGTGAGGCAGACTCCAGCGTCCTGCTCTGCCCCGATGGCCGGTCAGTAGTGTTCACCGACATCCCCTCCTCTGCCAAACCCCCAAAGAGACCCTCATCCATACAGCGACTTGAAGCCCACTGTCCTCCGAGCCCTTTAACAGCTACTGACAACTAAAAGCTCTGCTCATCTGGCTGTAATATAACTGAACCCATACAGTGACTCACATGCAGTCTTCTTCATTGTTACAGGCATGCCTAAAATTTTCTCTGGCTGGAAAAGAAAAAAAAAAAAAAGACTGTCACTCTCAGTTGTTCACAGAAACATTTTGCACCTTATAAATCGAACTCGAATGAAAACTCTGAATGAGATGGAGTTTTTTTTTTCTAACGCACTAAAGGATGTTAATTATTAACACTAATAATTAAAAAAAAATGTTACTTCAGCAATTTTTATCAGGCAAATTTGAACAATTATGCACATTAAAAATCATGATGAGCGATAATCCTTTGAATTGATTTGTAAATATTGTAATGAAAATAAATGTAATTAATGTAAAATGTTTTAAAGGCTAATGTTTTTATACGGATGATGTCAGGTTGGGCTGAAAATAAAATGTATTATACACGGTAATTCTTTGAGGAACCATAAAGACGTCTGTTCTTTTCATTTAGGTGAGAAAATGGAACAAAACGAGGAATAAGACACAAAGTAACACAGAATGTAAAGATGTGGAGCGATATTTCTAAAGAAAATATAGGTAACTTCACACTTTTGCTGCACAGTGAGCGATTGCAAAGCTAAATGCTATCACTGCAAACTTTATCAATAGAAAGACAAACCAAAAAAAAAAAAAGACAAATGATCCAAAGAGGCACCGTGACCTGACTTTGCCTCTGTTGTGCTAAAGGTGAAGCAGCTCCTAAAGCCAAAGCGCCACCGGCTGGATTACCTGTGCCCCCGCAAAGGTCAGGGCTTCGGGGGCCGACCTCCATTTAAACTAAACTAAAGACTACCTGTCTGCCCTGAGGACCGGAGCAGACAGCAGGGCTGCCACACGTCCTTTAGCCCAGTCACCACCATCACACTCAAGACACAGCAGCAAAGGTCAGCTGCCAGGACCAGAAGAGCCACCACTGGATGTTCAGCCTCAAGAGGTCAGGTCAAAAGGACTGTCTGGTCATTTTAACAGCAGTTTTATCTCCAATTTATATTCAGTATTTACTGAATATTGTAACAGAGTCACTGCAAAATCAGCTTTTCTTTTTTTTGCTAAATAGAAAAAAATAAGCCCATAAGCACTGAGTTTATGGTTTTAAGTTGTATCAACTCTGCAATGGGCAGGCGACCTGTACAGGCTGGACCCCACCTTTCTCCCTATGCCAGCTGGGACAGGTGACCCTGAAGTGGATAAGGGGAAGAAAACGGATGGATGGAAGTTGTATAATTTACCATTTAACTATACAACAACATCAAGAACAATATTCTTATTCTTATTAAAAGAAGAAGAAAGCTTTGTAGATTTCCTTGTTGAAGAAAAGCTTTTCTTCCATAAGATTTGACCTAAAGTTTTGTGTGGCTGCTTTTGGATCGCCCGTGGATTCTTGGTGGGGAGAAGTCTGCAAAAGCAACACTTTAGTGATGATTGTGAAATTAAAAAATCTGAATGATTATTAGAAATATACATCTCTGGCTGTTTTGTTTTTTTCCTTGTTTCAGGAACATTAGGACCCAAGCTGATAGCTCCCTCAAGTGGACAAAGCCAGAAGTTTCCCTAATGTTATTGCTGACACAGTGCTCAAAAGAAAACATGAATTAAAGAAACCTCATTTATGTCCATTTATTTAGTTAATTTAGTAACTAATATTGTTAAAGATGACTGTTCTCCTGCAATTACGAAGGATACAAAAGTTAAAAGTTTCAGATAATGATGAGCTCCAAACCGGGATAGATTTACTTTGGTACCTTACCGACTATTTAATGCAACTGTCTCCTCATAAGGCTAAACTGACCGATGCGGTGTTGTCATCAGCCTTTTATTGAAACAACAAAAAAATTGTTTTGGAATACTTTTACATCAGCCTGTTTCTGTATTCATTAATTTATTCACTGGACATTTTTAACTGGAGAAAACCAAACCGTAAAGACGCCATAACTGCTATCTTTTTTATAACAACAATGTAACCTGTTGTAGCAACAACTTTTCTTTAGACTGACTGCAGTGCTGTCTTTGTCTAAAGAGCTGTGATCTCATGGCTTAGAGGCAGTTCTTGTATCTTTCATGACAATTGTTGCAAATAGAAATTACCAGGGCCCTGGACGTCAACACATTGGTAGCATTGGGCCACATTTATGCATCTCCACGAACATCGGGTTGAACCTTTACATAGCTGGAGTGCATATGAAGGTAACCAACCGGACTGCAGGGTTGTCCCCGGTAAAAAGGCCTTACAAACCTGCTTCCTCTGGATAATGAACTGGAGATTCTCAATCAAACCACATCCACCATGTGGTACTCAAACAGCCTCCATGGTCACGACATCCCAATCCAGAGGACCTTGGGGAAGTGGTGCAACACGAGATGCGCATCATGGATGTTCAGCTGACAAATCTGCAGCCACTGTGTGGCGCTATGACGTCAATATGGAAAAAAAATAATAAAATCTGAGTAACGTTTCCTTGATGAATCCATGCCACAAAGAATTAAAGCAGCTCTGAAGGCAGGAGTAAGGTGTGCCTAATAAAGTGTCTGCAGAGTAGGTTTGATCACCATAGCATCAACATTCACAGTACTTCAGCAAATATCATTTTAAAGAGCCCATGCAGTTTTTGCCCATGCAGCGATGCTCCCTGTGGGTGTTTACGCCAATAAAGAAATTATTACAGGATGCAGACAATTTCATTGTAAATCTTTGAAAATAAATGCACAACCCAAATATTTTCAAACACTTCATTTATTTGACGTTATACATTCAAATGAAAATAAAAAATATTCATATATATTTCTTATAGAGCTAGAGAGCAAGGTACAAGTTTAAAACAAAAAACACAGAAGTCTTCCGTGTGGCATATATACACAAGGCGTGGTTTGAATACTATACAGTGTGTATCCATAGCTGCACAGGTTTCATGGATGTTTCTATTCTTCACTCAGTTGAGGCACGACTAGATTTCAGTAAGAGGTCAGGGACTGCTGCTTACAGTAAAACATTTCAATCTCAGCATCTCAACAGTAGGACTTGCAAAGCAAAGCTTATTAGTGTCATGAGCTCCACACTAAAGCATAAAGTAGGAAAAAAAAAAAAAAAAAAAAAAAGGAGGGAAATGTGATCATTCTGCAATTCAAATTATTACTGTACAGTCATGCAAATCCAAAATAGGTTCTGGTTTAATGAGATGATATTCTCACACTAAAGTCAAAACTGAGCAAACAAAGTCAGGATTTAAGAGATTTCTTTAAAAAGAAGTTCCAGTATCACTAACGAGTCACCTAATACGACATGAGTCAGGCTGTTTGGTTGCACTGCAATAAAAATCGACTGGAAGTCACTACACCAATTCTGAGACAAATAAAAAAAAAACAAGCTTCCTCAAGTAGTCAAATGGTAAGTGCAATCTCACCCCCCCCCCCCCCCCCCCATTCCCCCTTCACACGCAGACACACCGTTTTATAAAACACTCATACATTATATCAAGGTAAGCGTCACATTGTTTTCCAATATCAATCAAATAGTACAGCAGATGCCCCAAACAATCAATAGCAAACCATAATCTAATGTGTCCAGTAGTTATGTACAAGAGAACTGGTGCAACATTAAGCACATTAAAAATTAGATATAGACACTATAACAATAATAAAATACAGCAGATACTTAATTCATATTGGGATATATTTATATATATTATTCATAACATGTATTGCTGTCTGTTTTGGCATTTTGGAGGATCAAGAGAAACGCTGTAATCTATCCCTCTCACAGCGCATTTGACACAACTCCAATTTGGCCAGGTTATAAGTGTATGTACTCTGAATTAAAACAAAACAAAGATCAAACTAAAACATGAAAGAGGTGTAGAGCTGATAGGTTCGAGTCCTTGATCACCCCCCCCACCCAACCCACTATTTTCTGCAAAAATCTTCAGCCCATGCTGGCACAGCTGGGGCAATCTGACCAAAAAAAAAAAAAAAAAAAAACCAAACCCCCCAAAACAAAAAAAACAAAACAAGTCAAAGGCCAGGAGAGAGAGAGAAAAACCTCTTTCAGATCTTTCTGGAATCTTTTGCCTCAAAAAGCTTCATGCGCTCCTGCACAGTGAGTCCCTCTTTCAGGCTCTGTGAAAGACAAACAAAGTAATTTACTCTTAGAATAATGCACATGTGGGCACAAAAGAGCACATGCACCCCCACACAAACACGAACACAAAAGATAAAAAAAAAACACCACAAAAACCCCCACAAAGTTAGACACTACAAAAACAGTCACTTATTAAACTACACAGCTGCTAATCCCACGTTTTCTGCTCGACACACTTCAAGTTGGGTTAAAACATAAGACATACAGGAGAAACACATGAATATGGTCATGCCACATAAATACAGTGCAGTGCAAAAGTCTTGAGCCACCCCTCATTTCTTTATATTTTGCCAGGAAAATGAGTGCAGCAATTTATTGAAACATGCAAACATACATGGAAATACAGTATATGAGGCAAAAACAGAGTTTGTACAATTCCAGTGACCTTGAATTTCACTATTTTGTATGACCACTTTTATTCTTCCACACAGCCTGAACGCAGCTTTCTTGTAATTTCTTTAAGTAGTCTTCAGGAATAATTCTCCAGGTTTCTTGAAGGACATTCAAAGCTCTTCTTGCCTTTTGTTCTGTTCTCTGTCAAGATGATCCCACACTGCTTCAATAATGTGGAGGTCTGGCTCTGGGGAGGCCAAACCATGACTAATAGCGCTCCACTGAGAGTTTTTCTTCCAGGTATGCTTTTACTGCAGTGGCAGTGTGTTTGGGAACATTGTCATGCTGAGAAATGAACCCTTTGCCAATCAGATGCTTCGCAGATGATATTGCACTGTGGATCAAAGTCTGATGGGACTTTTCTTTTCACCATATTTTACAGATGGCTGTAGACGCTCACTGTTGTACCTCTGTGCTGACCTCCTCCGTACATATTGATGACAATCTGAACCAAAAATGCCACTGATTTTCAGCCCAGATCTTGTGTAATTTGACATACCTCAGCCTTTTCTCCACATTTCCCTTCCTTAAGAATGGCTTCTTCATCCTTCAGCTGAGACCATTTCTGATGAGGCTTCAGTGAACAAGAGCCAGATCAACTGAAGGCCCAGATGCATTTCTCAGGTCCTGTCTCAGGTCTTTCCTGGATTTTTTTTCCCTATTTCTTAAGGACACAACTTTCAGATACTTTTCATCGGCTGTAGATAGTTTTTTTTTTTTTTTTTTAAAAAGCTTGCCACTTTTTTTGTCCTCCACTTGGGAAACCTTGGGAAATCCTCAGATTTTTTAAGGACACACTGCACAGCACAGCATACTTGCACATTGTTGGTGCAAAATTATCTTTAGTATTTACTATAGATTTAATTAAAATAAACAAAAAAAAAAAAACTTGAAACAAATTGTGTTTTTTGCATTCTTTGCCAGGTTGTCTGTGTAGGCACAACACTCGTTCATCCCTTGAGTTAAGTGCCTTTTTATGCGTGAATGATTCATAGCTCAGTGTTAAGTAACACTCCACTGAAAATGGTTATTACAAAAGTGAGTGAAAAGTGAGTGAAAAAGCAGCCAATGTCCAAAGAAAGACTTTCAGAAAGCCTGAAAAACTATTGCTCAAGACCACTTTAAAAAAAAAAAAAAAAAAAATGCCAAGAAAGTCTGGCTGCTTGGAAGCAAAATATAAACAAATGAGGGGTGATTCAAGACTTTTGCACAGCACTTTAAGAGAATATGCACAATACCAAAACAGACAAACAGAAAAACTGTTAATGTAAACAACAGTTTTTAAATAAAGAAAAACAGAACAAAACAAAAGAATGTTGGGAGTCCTCACAGTCAGTATCGGGCACAGCTCAGTACTTCGTGGATGTAAAGAGCCATCTTTTCTTTTCCTTTCTTAACTGTCACTGCAGTTGCAGGAGGAGAGGACTAACCAAAAATCTTTTGATGACTAACACCCTCACACCTTTGATATTCAGCTGAAAAGCTGGGGTTAAAATTATGATTTGGTTGGGGTCATGCAAAGTTATGTAGGTAGGTAGGGGCATGCTTTTGTTTTTGTCTATATCACATTATACCTACAGCATATGTTGGGGTGGGGGTTGGGAGGGGATAACCCCACAATGGGAGTGTCAGCTATCCCATGAGACCTGCTCGGTGACAGACTGACGAATAGAACAGACAGATGAAACACTTGCAGCACTTTCAGTAAAACATGAACTCTGACCAACTCTGAACACGTTTCTACCACAGAAGCAACAAATTACACCGGCAAGAGCCTCAAACATCACACCACACAGCAAACACACACACACACACTCACCTTTGACCTTATACCTCTTGAATGCCTGGAGCTCGCTGATTGTTCTTTCTTCATGAAATCTGGGTTACTTTTGGATTTCATGATATCTAAAAACACAATAAAGATGCCGTTATTAACGTTAACTTCAAATGGCATAAAAATATCACGTGTAATTTCTTTGACACAAAAGCTACACTGGTGATGCTTCTCGAAAGATGTATAATGGATGTGCAGCAGTTCACGGTTTGATTTAAAGACACTGCCTTCTGAAGTAGTCTTAAAACAACTCTGACTTTACCAACAGGAAAAGATGACTTTCTCAGGAAGGAACACACAACACCACAATGGCCTTTCAAGTTTTTACAAACAGCACTTAATAACAAATCTGTGCACCCTGATTATTTAGAAGCCTGAGGGCATTTTGTCCAGTTCAAATCAACAGTAATCCAAAAACAGACAGTCCCCGGGCAGAGCGCTAACGGTGAATGGTTGGATGATTTTAACATATCGCCCATCATAATAAATGCAGTCTTACTCATCCTGCGGTTGTTGCCATGGGCATCACAGATATCTGGCTATAAATTTCACTGGGAATTAAACAAGAACAAAGATTAAAGTAAAATTCAGCATTTTCTACTCACCATATCCAGATGTAACTGTTCCATCGACAGTCCTCTCACCTAAAGCTTCAGTGGCAATGAGCAACTTCTCCTTCAGTTTGCTGATGTCGCAGTCTGCTTTTGCTTTTACAATGCTGAGTTCTGTGTAGATGTCCTTATATTTGTCTGTGGCATATTTCTTGTCCTGGTAAAATGATTGGGAATGAATGTACAGCCTCTAAGATTTTCCAGCTCGTCTCAAAGAGAAAGACTGGCTGTGCTTACCCTTAAAGCAGACTGCAGTTCGTCTTTCAAAGAGTGGATTTCTTGTTTGAGATACTGAATCTCTGACTCCTTTATTCGTAACAATACCTACGAGATGGAGAGAAACACTTAGGGCGATGAGCAAAACGATTGTGTGTGCGCACATCTTTAAACATACCTCCAGTTCATACACATCTTTGCCCTGGGAAAGCGGGGAGTGAGCGGTTTCACCGCTGAAACAGGAGCGCATCCGAGTGATCTCTGCAGTCAGCCGGTTATTTAATTCCTGTTAGAATGATCGAGAAGCATTTAACCTTGTGGACAGAAACGGGTTTGTATTTACAGTACGTGTGCAGGCTTGTGGATTCTGACCTGGTTGTGCGCATTCAGCTCCTGGTTCTCTCTCTGACACTGCCTGAGGGCCTGCCTCTCGGCCTCCAGCGCCTGAGCCAGGTGAGCGTTCTCCAGACATTTCTGAGAGTACTGCTCTGACAGCACCTCCAGTTCTCTCTGGATGGACTGCAGCTCCTCCCTGCACGGCCGGATAATCAATGTCAACACGCATTTGAGGAGATGACATGTTTCACATTTGCAAAGTTTATATTTTCCTGTCATGAAAACATACTCGTATTGTAAGCGAAGCTCATCAATATCAGAGTTGAGTCCACTGATTTGGGAGCGCTGGGTTTTTTCCAGTTCTTCCTTGTGTGCATTCTTCATAGCTTCAATAGCTACATTAAACACAGAACACATATACTAAGATCACTGTGTATCAGTCTTTAAAACACAGCAGCTATGAGAGATGAGACACTTTCTTTACCAGCAATTGTGGCAGCTGTCTCCTCAGCCAATAGCCTCTCTCGCTCTTCCATAAGTTTGGAAATCTCCCTCTGATGTTGCCTCTGGAGGTCTTCTATCACCTTCTGGTGTGTTTCCTCCATTGCGGCAAAGCCACGCTCACATGTGGCCTAGTGGACGAAAAGGTTAATCAGTTGTTGTGAAAATAATTATGCATTTACCAACTACATTTTAATTTTTAACTACAGATTTAGTAAATTATCTATCAATATCTCACTAGGCAGCATGCAGAATCAGTGACAGAAGCCATGCAAGATTTTTTTGAAGTAGATAACAGCTATGTTAGTAACAGAACGGGTAAAAGCAGTGAGATTCTAGCCGAGGAAAACTGCAGTTTTTACTGATAGATTTTTACTCTCAAAGACTACTTTATTCGGCATCTGAATGTGGGAAATGGTATAATTATTGATGCCCAGTGTCTTTAAAGGATTTTAACAATTTAGTGTTTTAGAAATGACTCAAAACAACCTTCTATAACTTGCTCTGCTTCTTTGTGTAAAAAAAAAAAAAAAAAAAAAAAAAAAAAAAAAAGATGTCCCAAGCGATCTGCAGGATTTAAAAAGCATCCACTCACCGAAAGATCAGAATCATGCCTGAAACTTCCTGAGATAAACTCATATTTTATATGTATCTATAGATTTATATAGCTATAAAAACATTTTAGAAATCTAATTCTAAAACTGTGATGCAAGCTAAATATTCCTACTGGTGATTTTTGAATCAGAAACAGTTTCACAGCAAAGACTGTATGTAAAAGATGGATGTAGCCACTGTGACATCACCCATTGATTTGTTAAGACAGATTTTGAGGCCATTTTCATGCTTTACATACAGTCTACAGTTACACCACAGTCATGATTTGTCACCTGGGAATTTGGGACATCCTTTAAAGCTCCACTTAAAATCATGTTAGAGATGATATAACTGCTCAATTTAAATATGCTTTACTCATCTCAAATCACACCATTTCCCAATTCCTAATCCTCTGCGACTACACTCACTAGTCATGGAGGATTAGGAATTAAAGAATTAAAGTTATTTATTTATTTTGTTATACAACTACTGATATCAGTTTTTAATTCACTAAAAATGGTAAAATGAAAGAGCAAAAACCTTGAGGCTTTCAAAGTCTCTCTGGTATTTCTCTCTCAGGCTGGCCACATCTCCTTCAGGGTGCTTGTTCTCCAGTTCATCCCTCATATTATTCATCTGCGTCTCCAGTTCTTGGATTCTGTCTTTCAGAACCACCATGGAGTCGACCTCTGACATGTGCTGTACATCTTCTCCCTTTCCCTGCTCTTCCTCTTCCATTGGTGTAGTGGCCTCCTCGCAAGGAAGCGAGTGTGAAACCTCAGCGATTTTACTGTCAGAGTGGTGCTCTTTGAGACTCTGAATGTTCTCCACATACTCAGAATTTAACTTTTCAATCTCATCTTTGTGGATATGCCGGAGCTCACAAACCCTCATTTCAAACTGCTCCTCTAGTTTCCTCATGTGACTCTCGTGCCTCTCCTCCATGGCGCCCATGTCTGCTAGAAGAACCTCTAACTTTCGTTGACCGTCAGCTGCCGTCTCGATGAGGGCCAGCTCTGTTGAGGCACGGCCTTGCTCTGCATGGCTTAGCTCCTTTTGGTGCCTCTGCCTCAGGTCTTCAGTCTCTTTCTGAAACTGTTTCTCCAGGAAGGCCGCTTGCTCCTGCTGGTGGGAGAGCTGATTCACACGTCTGCTGATCTCACCCTTTAGATTTTGATTTTCCTTCTGGAGAGATTCCACAGTTTGCTTGAAGTTCCGGCGCTCCGCTTGCAAAGACGATTCATATTTTTCTTGGATTGCTGCAACACTGCGGGCATGCTGCTGCACAAGATCATCCATATTCTGACTGGTCTGTTTACAATAGCCTAAGTCTTGTTCGTGCACGGCCCGTAACCTACATGCCACGTATGCCACTTGAGCCTGAATCAGGGCTTCACGCATACAAAGAGAGGTACCCGTGAAAAGATGTGATGTTTGGTGCCCTAAAAGAGATTGAATCATGTTAGACAGCCCGGGATGACTTTCACCACTTTCTATTTCTTGGGCATACTTGTGTAGGATCGCTGCTTGTCTTTGAAGTTCATTAGCCAAGTTTTCATGAGCACTTTGCAGTGATTCAACAGAGTCAACACCACAATAGGGCATTTCACCAGCCAAGTGTCTGTCTACGATTTCCTCAGCCAAGTCTCTAGCTTCTTCTGTTTCGATCTGCTCCATGTAGGGAGCAAGCTCAGGAGGGTGAATGTCAGCCAACTTTTGTTTATTGAAGCCAAAGTTATTTTTGACTTCTTTTATTACCGTTTTCAAATCAGGCCTTTTAGAAGCTTCGATAATTGCCTTCAGTGCCATTTCCCTTTCATATAGGTTTTTATGGGCTTCAGTCAACTCCCTTTTCAGTATTTTGAATTTCTCCTCATAGCAAAGTTTAAGGTTTTGAATCGAGTAGGCTAATTCTGCTTTCACGAAGGTGTTGAAGGCAACTTTGGCATCATCAACAGCTACATCATCTAAAACACTTCCCTCTTTGGATTTAGCAACATCCGTCTCTGCTTTCTCAAGTTCTTTCCAGAATGCACTTTCCAACATCAGCTTCCTGGTCAAGACATCAGCGTAAACTACAGCTAAGCAATCTTTGTCACTCCCTTTAATGTGCTCAATACCTTCCCAGATCTCACCAAGAGCCCGCAGGAGGTCAGATTTTGAGGTTTGTATTAACAAAGCCATCTTGTTCAAAACCACTGCCTCAAAGGACAAGGTTTTGGCAAAGAGGTGCATTGCCTCTTTATCTACTGTCTCTGGGGTTTGATTTGGATGGCCAACAGGTGATTGCTCTTCCAACGTCTTTTGTCCTTGTCGAAGGTACAGCGAAGCATCGAACAAATCCTTCTCTATCTCAGACAACGAGCGCAGCTGTGTATCCGTCGTGTCATGAAAGCCGCTGAGAATAGCCCTAACTTTCTCTCGGCTGCTTTCCACACACACCAGGGCATTGGTATAATGCTTAACAACAGCACTACTCTGTATCCCACTTGCATCACTAATCTCTTTCTCTTGGCAAGACTCCTTTTCACTGATCTTTAGCTCTATATTAGACACGTCCTCTGCTTGGGTGGATCGTTGCATGTCTAGATTCTGTGTGAGGTTTCTTAGCTTATCTTCTGTAGCTAGCAGTTTAGTTTCAAGGGCATGTATGATAGAGATAAACTTCTCTGGGTCATTAGTATGTGGGGCTGTAAAATCAGGAGAAATCTTTCCTTCAGTTTGCTGGTTGCCTTCATTTACATCCTGATTAATTTTTTGGCTAGTGTCCAGTCCCTCAAAATTGACATATTTTTGGCACTGAATACTAGAAAAACGTATCCTTGGTCTTTTAGCTTGAGACTCCTTATCATCTGGAGTGCTCTCTGCTGTGGGCGTATCGTCCAAAAAAAGCTCAGTGTTTGATAATGAGGAGGGTGATGTTCTTCCGTCCTTGCTCTGTTCTGGGATTTGCTGCCTTTCCATATGTAGATCAGCATAGCCCAGCCGTAGGGCATTGAGGTGCTGCTCCAGCTCTGCAATGCGGTCCTCTGCAACCACAAGCTTGGCTTGCAGATCCTTTTCAGCATTACAAGGCTCAACTTTGTCCAAGAGGTTTTGAGTCATTTGACAGAGAAGCTCCTCCTTGGCTTGCAGTTTCTGCTCAGTTTCCTCTAAGCTGTTGCCAAGTGCAGTCATTTTAATGAGGGCTTCTTTTAGGTCCTCCTCCTTGCGTTCCATCAGCCTCTCATACATCTCTTTAGTCTGCCGGATCTCTTCTTCTTTTTCTCTGAGGAACTGGCTCATTTTCTGAAACTCTTGAGTAGCCCTCTCATATGAATGCTCCAAGGTGTAGTAATCTGCTTCTTCTGTTTCCAGACGAGTACGAAGTTTGTTCACCTCACGATCTGCTTCAGCGATCTGGTTGAGAAGTTCCTGACAACGACACATGAGATGGCCTTTTTCTTCTTCTAGTCTACGCACACTTTCCTTCAGTGACTCAACCATGTCAGTCTTTTGCGCCAGCTCCTCTTGCAACTTCAGCATTTCCTGCCTGCATTCTGTACCTCCTGAGGCCCGCCTACCTCTTAACAAGGCCTCTACCTGCTGCTCAGCCTCGAACAGTCTGTCCTCTATTTCCTTATGCGCAGCTTCAGCTTCAGCTAATCTTTTGCACAGATTCTGTCTCTCTCGTTCATGACTCTCTTGCATGCTATGCTGTTCCTGCCTCAAGCGCTCTTCTTTCAGTGCCTGGCCCTCTTCAGTAGCACTTAGTCGAGCAGTCACCTCTTGTAGCTTGTCCTGCAATCTCTGTATCTCCCTCACGTGGTCTCGCTGTAGGGCCTGCTGGCGCTCCAAGTGTCTGAGCACCTGGTTTCTCTCCAGGAGGTTGGCTTCTACTTCACGAAGTCTATCTTCACTGTCCTTTAGCTGGGCTCGTAAGGTAGCCTCACTACGGCTATATTCCTCTTCTTGTTCTTTTGAACGCTCCTGCTCTAGCCTGAGCTCATTTCGCATCCGGACCACTGCCTGTTCACTTGCTAAAATTTCAGCCATTGCAGATGCAAGTTTAGTCTGCAGAGCCTGAATATCAGTTTCGTGGCGCTCTACAGCATCCTGGGCTTCAGTGTAGCTTCGCTTCAGTGTCCGGATCTGTTGCTGTGCAAGGTCCTGCTTGCGTTTTTGGGACTCCAATTCACCCTGTAAATCTTGATTAAGCCTGTGTAAGTGTTGCCATGGCACTCTGTTCGGTGAAGACGATGGAGGTGGCGTGCTCTTGAAAAGATTGATGAGATAATTTCATTAACATCATCACGTTACTTTGCCTACCATATACAGAGTGCCACATCTCGGGGTTTACCAGGAATTTTTTTCCCCCCCTTATACTCTCTTTTTGATGAGCAAATTTTTCCTCAAGTTTCCACTGTGCTTTTTCAGGAGGTCACTTGGAAACAGAAATTAATTCAACCTCAAACCCTTCAAAGTAAATGTAAGAAACCAAAAACTTAAATGGGTGATCAATAGTGACTTAAAACAAAAAAAGACCAAACCTATTGTGATTTCATTGTATGACTACAAACGTATATGTTTCAATAAATAAATGGTATGTATAATATGTATGATGTAAATTTAAAAAAAAAATAAAGGCATTAGTCACACACTTTTTTTTCTGAAACACAAAGCATGCAGAAATCAAGCTGCGAAAGGACACACATGGACAGAGAGAAAAAGCACAGCATGAGGCTTATTGCTCCAGTTTCTTACCTTAAGCACATCAGATCAAATCAGTTACTTTCCCATGAGATGTGAAACTCCGTCAAAAACAGTTAGTGAAAAACTCATGCTTAGAAAATCACAACCATGCGTAGCAGTATCAGAGAATAAGCACCCACACACCTGTTAGTAGATACTTTGAGTTAAAGTAGTCGCACAAAAATCTGATCTATCATGAACCCGTCAGCTGCTTAATAATAATAATTGTGGTGCAGCTAACAAAAATTACTCCACATGTTTGAGCAGTACAGGTATACCACATTTTGCAAATCTTAATACCACTCTACCACATTTCTTTAACTAAATTCATGTTGTGGTGCCATTTCCACACAGTTTCTAATTTAAATGCATAATAAGGTTACAGGATAAAACACTGAGTGTTGTTACCTGCAGCACATAGCCCTCCCTGGCACTTTGTTCTCTCACTAGCGCATCTTCCAGTTGCTCTTTTAAGAGGCTGTTCTGCTTCTGTAGTTGGTCCAGCTCCTTCTGCTTCTGTCCCAACTGAAAAGGGAGAAGAAGAAGCACAGGTTATTGTAACATAAATACAATGGACACTGAAAATAACCGGATAGCTAACCACTTTCAATGAGCTGCTTATATTTGAGCCATTTCTGTTTTATTTTGTAGTGTATATCAATTCATAAACAGTCACCGCAAACCATAAAATGTGGGACAACAGCAACTGCAGGATAATGAATTTCAGGCCATGAAATGCTACTTTCACTTAAAGCATGCAGTGACACACACAACTGATTTCTTCACTGAATAACCAAATCTGCTCCTCAAATTTTATTCCTACCCAGTGAACGAATGGCCAAAATAGTCAAATATTATATTTCCTCCGATTCAGCCAACTGCATCAAAACCAATGGGTGATATTTCATCATTCAGTACAACAAGGTGGCTGCAGTGAAGACCATCAAGGATGATACAAATCATCTTATGAGGTCTATCAGTAGAAGACTCAGAAAATATAGCAAAATACCAAACCTGGTGAATTTTTGTGCTTGTTCATCTGTCCAATTATTTTTGAAACTTTGGACAACTGGTGTAAAGTAAGCTACATCTCCCGCATAGTACTGACGCAAACCTACTCAAATTAAAGCCGAGACCTGAGACTTTAATTCTGTATCCAGTATGGAGTTTCCTATTGAATCTGCAAATCAGAGGACCTCAAGAACTACAAACATGTAAGTATCCAAAAACTGACATTTTAAATATAACCCACACTGGTTATACTTACCTCTTTATCTAGTAGAGCAGCAAGCTCATGCGCAGGCAATCTCTCAGAGTTTCCTAAAGCTGTGGTGATCGGTACTTGCTTCTCTTCGCGTAATGGTGTTGTCTCCACTTGATGCCATCGCTGCTCAATCTCATCTTGGACATCTGAACTTCTGCTGTCTTTGTCTTCACTCGCTGGACTAATGGCAGCAGGGTGATCCACTTCCATCTTTCCCTGCTCTTGGATTTCAGGTGTTGACTGCTGCACTGGTGATGCAGGATTGAGCGCTGAAATAACAGTTACAGTAACAGTATTTGGCGTGCGATTTGCACTTGTTGTGGTGTGCGGAGGGATGCCCCTCTTAACATTCTCCTTTTCTGCTTCTTCTGTCATAGAAGGTGGGTGAGCACCTGATGCAGATGAGGTTTGGAGGGAGGAAGAAGAGATAGGAGATGATGCCAAGGAGGAGGGTGAAGAGGAGGCGGAACAGTAGGAGGAGGTTGTAGAGAACGATGAGCTGAGGTCAACCGTGTCTGCTCGTTCTTTTACGGGCTTTTCTGTCTGTCCCATTTTGAACTCGGTCCAGTCGAAGGTCTTTGAGCGGCCCTCTCGTCTGCGCTCCCGAACTCTGCTTTTACGTGGCTCAGAGGCATTGTTCACAGGTGGCTGTCTCTGCCCGTCAGACTTGTGGATTTCTGGACTGTGGATTGGCTCAGGGGTGGCCTGTGGACACGGCTCCAGCATCACGTGGGATTTTATCTTCTCATCCGGGAGTGATCTGAAAAAGCAAGATCACAAAAAACAGAAAGATATACATGTTGGCTTAAGGACGACTGGATGATGAACTTCTATGTTTAGATTTGCTTAAGCTACTGTTACATAAAGCCTTGCTGGACGATACAACATAACAGTTCAGGTAGTGTAGCTTCAAACTGTGCATTCCAGGGTTTCTGCAGGGTTCAACGAGGTAAAGACTTGATTCACAATCATACCTCCAAAAGTATGAAAGTATTATTAAAAACCAGAAGGGTCTGGAATTTAAGTTTTTTTTCCAGTGCTCATCATCAGCATAATAGACCCAGGATGCTGGGGGGCCTCCAATCACACCGAGTGCCTCTTCTTTACCCTCTCCATGCACTTTAAGCCACAATCACATCATTAACTTTGTCTCTTCCCTCATGTGCATTTTGTGCTTTCTGATTGCCCCCACCAAGCTTCAGAGTTTTATTACTACTGTTAGGTTTTGTTGTCTCTGTTCTCCTCACATTCCTCTCACCACAACAGGTATAGGAAGATGCCCCCCCCCCCACCCAGCACCTGGTTCTGCTGGTGGATTCTTCCTGATAAAGTTTTTTTTTCCTCCCCACTCTCACCAAATGCTTGCTCAAAGTAAATCACTGGATTTCTCTCTCCGAGGTCTTAGCAGTAGTATTTATAATGAAAATACTTAATTTGCACTATAAACATAATAAATTGAAATCAGTTCATTTTCAAATTATATAAATCAAATTAGTGTTACACTAATGTGGATACGCAGTGTAGCACTGTTGGACTCATTAAACTATTATAAAACTATCCAATTGAGTTTCTGCATTGAGTTCTCTTTTGCATAGTTATTGTAGCTACCAGCAGTGAATGTATATTATAGACCTGATGTTGTGGACTAAAATCCCACAATAATCCATCATTTTCTGAAACCCACCCCACTTGTAAGTTAATTTTATTTCTGCAACCCAATATCACAAATCATTATTAGCAGGGAAAAAACAAAACCAGAATGTCAGTGATGTAGTAACGAGGCAATCAGTCCTTCAGCTGGATGAGCGAATAAAAATCAAGAGAAGCAGAGGATGGAATCCAGTAAACATCCAGTCTAATGGTTCGCAGCATCTACTGACACCCATTAGCAGTTATGAAAGCAAAGATGGCAACTAAGAACAGCCTGGTTTTTGTAAAGAATTCGTAGGTCTTGTTAGTGAAATAGAGGAAGTTAATTTCAAAGACCAGCAGATACCCCAATTTAAAAACATTAAAGCATGTCAAAACATTAAACACCAAACATTTATAAAGACACACAGTGGGGCTAAAAGCAACTTGATCTGAGGTAAGTTTGATGACAGGTTCCTACCTTTAGTTTCAATGGTAATGCAATTTTTACAGTGGCTTAATGTGAATGTGTGCAATAAACTGTTCACTGATGTTCACTGGTGTGCATTGCTTTAAACGGGCAGGGTGACCTGACAGAATAATCCATTTGAACTGTTGTGTGGAGGTCTCAGGGAGGGACAGAGCTCAGGAACCACCTGGTTAATTTTTTTTTTTTTTAACTCAGTGAAAGTGGATCCTAATAAAATGTCAAATGTGGTGTGTTATCTGAAAGGTATTATACAGCTTTGCTATTAAAAGTACAAAAAAATAAATGCTTAGGTAGGTGGTGAACTGTTGTTTTGAGACGAATGTTTATACCCAACCCAAAGCTTAGTTATTTTGAGCTTTTGGTGTTGTTGTGCTATCACTTCCAAATGTTAGTGGACAGTCACATTATAGGGATGACTGACATTGGGCTGTGGTGTTGGGCAGATTATTCTAGTATGTAGATGTGAGTGCAGTGCAGGTTTCTACAGTGGCAAAACTAACAGGGAGACATTACTCAATCACATGACATATGGTTGGGTGACAAAAACGCTGGGGCTGACATTGCTGAGCAATAACATCGATATTTGGGGGGGGGGGGGGGGTAATTTAACACACAAGCACTCCAACCTGGGCTTCAGAACCGATAGTTTCAGAGGGATGTTTTTCCTGGAAGCAGATTGAAAATACCAGTTGAAGAGGAAGAGAAAGAAGGAAACAGAAGGTGAGGTGAAGACAGGAATTTAGATAAATTAAATGAAAAAGCCGCTGTTATATCTGCCAGTGGTGAGTGTTAATCCTCCATGATTATTACCGGGTGACATCGGGGGCGATAGTGGGTCGCACGTTCTTCATGATGGCCTGAATCCAGTTACGACGGATTCCAGAGGTCATCGCTGACAGGGTGCATGCTCCTTCTTTACACTGAAAACAGAGAGACAGCGTTTAAATGACTGCGTGATTCACAAGTTACACATTTCAAATAATTTTGCTGTCAGAGTAGTTTTAATAAAAGTATACATTTTGGTGTGACCCACACTGCGGATAACCACATTTTACCTTATATTATTTATCTTTATTAATATAATGCACACTTATGTTTATTTCAAAAGTTCCAGAGAAATGCTTTTGACAGAAGTATATTCTCAGCCTCATTTCTGTTTTTCTTGACAGGAAAAGCACTTAAAACCAGACCAATACCTCATGCTGTCAAACTACTACATGATCCAGGCTTTGAATTGCTGCAGAGAATCAAAGCTCCACATTGCTGAGAGGATGACTGCATATATTTTTAGGAATTTAGTTAATTCACCATAGTTTTTAACACCACCTGCACTGATAAAACAGGTGGTTTGTCCTTAATGTGTCAAAACTACAGTGCACGCAAAAGATGCACATAAACTTTTACATCTAAAGAGACATCTACAGATGTACATTTAAATGACCTCCAGTGGCAGTTAAGAGACCTCTACAAGATAAGCATTAGGAGTACAGCTGTATGACTGTGGTGCACACAAAACCAAACCCATGATGTTCTCAGCCAGAGTCAACAATCCTCCATTTCTGACTTGGTCGAGAAAATTGCTGTGGAAGCTGCTTCAAGCAAATGCAAACAAAAGAAATGACCTTGTAGCTACTGTTCAGATACAGGATTAGAGTGGCAAGCTTAAGTCTCCATGTAGCAGAAACAAAAGCCCCACTGACATCAAGCTCTATTGCAAGCATCTATATACGTCCAGTAAGTCTTTTGCCAACAGCAAGCGCTAAAAATGTTTAACGGCCAAAGGATTATATGAATAAAACACTACGTCATTTAGAGCAGGATCTACACTACTGCACACACACTTCTTTGCTTATTTTTCTCCGTGTGTGTTAATGAGAAGTCATGCAGGACGGGGGCTTCTGAATGTAAAAGGTTTGACAAACAGATTGTCCAGGATGAATGCTACATGGGGTTCAGAAATACAGGCAGGGCTGGCAATGCCTGTGGCAGATTTAGACTGCTATGATCTCACAGAGATGACAAGTCAAGTGACATCCTTCATGACAAACAAAGAGTTGTTTTAGGAAGAGAAATGACAAAACCCGATACCCAAAGTTGCACCACATGGTGCCTAAGGCTGTTTATAGACTGGCAGGAGACACCAGAGCTAAACTGTGTAGACAATAAGCTTAATCTTTACTGGTGATTAATGAGATGGGAGAATCACTGACACGAAGACTCAACACTGACCAGGATTTGGAAACCGTAATTCCTTTGAACTGGAAACTCTTTGACATCATAACACGTAGAAAGGTCAATCTCACCATCCATTTCTGAAGCCTAAAGGGAAAAAGTGCAAAAAAAGCACAACAATAAGAAAAAAATAATGTCTCTTAATTGCCTATTCATTAATATTAGAAAGTATATTAGAAGCTTTACCTCCTCGGCTATTGAGTCCTTATAGTACCTCAAAGTCTGATCTGTCAGGACAAACCAGTGTTTCTTCCACTAAAGGGATAAAAAGGCCATTAACTGGATGTTCATCAGTTTTCTGTATAAGTTATTTATTCAGGGTTGCAGAGATGCAGATAATACTGAAGGAAAATTACCACTCCATCTTCATATAGCTTTGTCATCCATCCTTTTTTGAAGTTCAGCAGATCTGGCTGCAATTAAGACAAATCACAGTGATGCAACATTATATGATTAAAACTCATTTAATCATAAAAAACACAAATCAAATTCACAAATCACACAGAGGCACCTTAACAAAAAAGAAAAGTTAAAACCAAATATGAAACTTAAGTATTTAACCCTGCTGTGATAAAAAATACAATCAACATTTTTTAAATTACATTTAAATCCCCACCCAAGCTTGAAAAGCATAAGTAACAATATTTGGTTCCAGCTGTAGAGACCGACTGGCGGGAGCTGGACTTTCCCTCTGAAACACAAACTCAAGTCTGTTTATAGACCCTAAAGTAAGCTGTTCCTCCAAAACCTGGCCACTGCTTACTCAACAATACCTTGTTTTTGTTGAGCTTCATCAGGTGTGGTGTCACCGTCTGGCAGAGAGTCATTCTGATGGCTAACTGCCTTCACTTCGTATGTTGACAATCTGTTTCTTTCAGTCTGTCTCAGGGACACACGCGCAACTGCTTCTGTCCAGGCTATTTATAATCGCCAGTAGCAGTGGCAGCAGTGCTGTGTACGTGAGTGAGAATATAAGTGTGTGTTTGAGTGAGTGGGGGTTTGGGCAGCTGCAGCTTGGCCAGAGAGACACACACTGAGTGGATAGCCCCTGCTACACTCCCTGAAGTGACCACAGATCAGACTGGTAGGAGTCAGAGCTCAAGATGATACCAGTGTAACCTTAACTTGAAAGCTTTGCTCATTTTATAGCTGAAAACTGAAGAGATCAAGTCTAACAACTTTATATGTGGTCATTTCCTCTGTGACAACTCTCCTCAAAATATGTATTTATATACACGGATCAGGCATAACATTATGACCACCTGCCTAATATTATGTTAGTCACCCTTCTGATGCAAAAACAGTCCTGACCTGTGAAGGCACTAGACCCCTGAAGGTCTGCTGCGGTATCTGGCGCCAAGATGTTAGCAACAGATCCTGTAAGCCCCGTAAGTTGCAAGGTGGGGCCTCCATGGATTGGACTTCTTTGTCTAGCACATCCCACAGATGCTTGATTGGATTGAGATAGAGAGAATTTGGAGGCCAAGTCAACCCCTCAAAGTCGCCGTTGTTCTCCTGATGCGCACATGTCCATTGTTGGTGCTTTCAGCAGTGGACAGGTCAGCTTGGGCACCCTGGCTGGTCTGCAGCCCATACGCAACAAACTGATGGACTGTGTATTGTGACCACTTTTGATAGATGCTGACTGCTGCAGACTGGGAACTCCCCACATGAGCTGCAGCTTTGCTCTAACCCTGTCATCTAGCCATCACAATTTAGCCCTTGTTAAACTCGCTCGACTCCTTACACTACACTTTTCCTGCTTCTAAACCCACTGTAATCTGTCTCTCTATTTTAAATGCTGTGACTTTTTAAACCTTTAAAAATATTGTCAATACTTACAGTCATCGAGGACTCTGTGACTCTGCGGTCCAATGATTTGGCCCTCCTTAGGTTGGCCAAAGTGGAGCCGGACACATCAGGGACTGAACGGTCTTTTCCTGCATCCAGTGACATCTCCTATAAATAAAAAAGTAATGACTAGAGGCAAGTTTATTTTCATTCTTAGAGTATTTCTGCTTCAATTTACTCAGGATTAATCAGAGGAGAGCGCACATGTTTATTAGCCAAATAACGTTTCTCGCTGCGTCCTTGTCTCTGGATTAGCACAGAGTTAGCCGAAGGATCGTTGGAGCTGCTCGTTTCCATGCGTTCAACATGCTGGCCCTCCTCAAACCGGTTGATTATTTGAGATCGTCTAGGGGACACAAAAATAGCATTCAAACATTTAAGCCTAAATTGATGTAAATTTAAATGTAAACTTTTTTTAAACAGACTTTTTTTTCACCATACAGAAAACAGTAATTAAACATAACGATGCAGAACATCATGGTCACAGATGGTGACAGAGCATAATAAAGAGACCAAATATAACATGAGAGCAAATCTGAGTCAAAATCCATTTTGTAAGGGAAACAAGAAGTTTTTGGTTTAAAGCGTGCACAAATAAAGCTTCGAATGTCATTCTATAAACAGTCTTTCATAAAAATCAAAATGCAACATAAACATATGCAAAATAAAGGAATACTACCAAGAGAACCACCCAGACACATTTCTAAGAATAAAGAGTGGTGTTACATGATGAGATAAAATTTAGAAGAGATGGAAAATGAATGGAATGGAGGATTAAACACATTGCAAAAGAAGCAGCAACAGCAATATAGTCAGCATTACCTTAAGGCACTGCACTTGTTAATGTATATATATATATCTGAAAAATAAGTAGTGACTGAAGTTGGAGAAACCTAAACTGTATGTATAACCCAACCATCAGTAGGCTGTATGCATGGTATGTACAGGAAGTTAAGTATTTATTATGCACATGTGTGTGCGCTCCCAGGCAGTGCAGGGATGAAATGATAGAAAGCAGGAGTCAGCGGTGACCAGCAGGGAACAGCATTGGGGCAGGGGTGGAAGGGTTGGTTGAGCATTAGCTCTGAGAAGCTCTGTTCAGAAGCCCCTGGAAAAGATTGAAACAACAAAAACTAGCAAGGTAGCCAAGAGCAAAAGGTAGAGACCAGTAGAAAACAAAACATCACATGCAATTATACCCCTGTAATCATTAATGCCAAACCACTGATAAGCTAGGGTAGGCAGCAATAGCAAAAGATGCTTGGAGAGAGCAGCCACAGGGTGGTGCTAAAATACTAGTGTTGAGTATCTTCGGCAATGGATGAAATTCACATAAACACTTAGCATGCTCTCTTCTAGCTAACAATCAGTGGCTCATTAATGATTATCAATCATGTTGCCATTGTTATTACAAGTTAATCTGCGCTATGTGTTGTGGTGTTTGATCAGCACTGATTGGGTCTATCACAAGGAAGAGCAGGAAACTTAAAATAGCTCTGAAGGATTTTGCTGCGTGCTGAGCACAACGGTCATCCTCACCTGCGCTCCTCCCCAAACAGCCGAGCCACCTCCTCTCTCCCAGGGCTCCGTGTCCGCGCCCTCAGCTCATGACGTTTCTTCTCTGAGCGGAAGGCTTCTCGGTAGCTCAGTCTGCGAGCCCGTGGCACATCTGCCAGTGCTGCGTACTCCCTGCCGGAACGGCCAACTCGGCCGCCTCCACCACCACTGTGCCCTTCCCAGGTGGATGTAGCTCCACTGGGTTCAGAGTCCAGCGAGCTCTGGGAAGAGCTGATGGTGGAGTAGCTTGGGGAGACAAGTGAACATGGAGAGGGGAGAGGATCTTGGGAGAGCTGATGAGGGGAAGTTTGGGGTTCTGACTCTGAGTTGTACCTGGAACTGGGAGCTCCTAAAGAGGAGGAAGATGCTGAAGAGGACAGGGGCAGATGCTGGGGTGGCTGAGAGTGATGTGCAGATTGTGGAGAAGGCTCCGACTTGGTCTTCTCCAGGGAGAAGTAGCCACTCTCAACTCGTACCTTACGTCCAGTGCTCACAGTGCCACCATCTGGGGGAAAGAGACCAATATGAAGAATCCTGTCTGTGCATAGCAATAAATATGTTTACAAATATTAAAGCTCTATTGTACTCTACATTAACAGGTAAGTCACCATTTCCCTAGGCAGTTAATTCTAATGGTCAGATAGCTGAAAACACTCAAAAAACCTCCAAAACAAATATTTTATTGTTGGAAAAGTCTTGCAGTGTGTTTCAATTACACTACAACTATTGTTCTACTTTTAAAGAAATCTACTAGTGTGAATTTTTTCCCCTCTAGTTTAAAATCGAATGGTAAATTACTTGCCAGGATCATCCTTGTAAATACAACTTGCTGTGAGCTGCTTATATTTCCATATTTAAAGGAGAACTTGCATGGCCTTTTTAACACCCTCACCATCTTGCGTAGTGGCACTGGAGTCTGGCTGACTCTGGCTCAGCTGGCTAAGACAGGAGGCACTGCGGCTGCAGGGGATGGTGGCCCTGCTCCAGCGGGGCTCTTCCTGCCACAGAGTTGCACGGCTCATTGGGATACGCTCAGCACTGGCAATACTGCTGGGCAGGGATGGGATGCTGCCTCCACTGCTGCTGCTGGTCACAGTTACCTTAGCAGGGCCAGGCTCCTGGGTTATGGTTTGGGTTGGAAGGAGTGGATGGGTAGAGGAAAGGACATAATGGCAGGTAAGGTCACAGAAAGACTACAAAAAGGAATATGAGGAGGAAAGAGATTAAAAGACAATTACAATTGAAAATGTAAATGTAATGTGAAATCAAATATTGGAACGTGTGTTGCTTAAATCTGGATTTCTTGATATACTGGACTCCCACGCTCAGCTGTAGTGGGGTCCAATCATGTTCTGATCGTATTAATAAGCACTCTGCACACTTTGTATAGAAAATACTCACACTTCTGGTTTTCAGTGACAGCAAATCAGTGTTCTTTATTATGTTTTCCTTTTGGCATTGTCATGTTTATATTTTAGATGAATCCAAGATTAAAGCAATACAAAGAAAACACATTTGCTTTTATTACTAGTGAATTATTGGAAGAGTGAAGCTGGAATAGAAAAGGGAGCAAGAGACTGACAGGTAGACAAACAAGACAGCTTCATAGCAAAAACACATGTACTACTGAGGAATACAAAGAAACTAAAAAAAAAAAACCCACAAGGACAGTCTGCAGCGGTGGATTAGGTTGAAACAGATTTTCTTGGCTGGGAACATCTTGACTTGATTTAACAAATGCAAACTAAGCAAAATTAAAGCTGTTCAAAGTTCTGATGTCACGATATCAGAAATCTCTTCAGTGATCAGAAGATGCACAAAAATCACAGAGACAACGAGAGAGCAAGATTTCCAAAGCAAAGCGACCCTCAAACAACCAGTTTTTAATCCAGCCTACTCAAATCACCACAAACATGCTGATGTTGCACAAAGGCTAAAAGCATGTCTGCTTTATTCACCCTTCACCTAGAGTGACTGAAATGATACTGAAATTAAATTTATAGAGGGACAGAGGGATGAGGTTTTGTAAAGGTGAAGCAGAATAAAAGGTTTGGCCAAGCTGAACTCACTGGGTGTCCATTCATGTCTTCAGTGGAAAAACACTGTCTTGGAGTTACTCCACCCTGCCAATCACAGAAAGCCCTTGATGTTAATGGTAGCTATGTAGTGCTAAGTGTGATCAATAATGGGGAAAAAAAAAAACATCCATCTCAAAATTTCCACTGGCAGTTCTTTATTATTTTGACTTTTGTTCTATGCAGATAAAAATTCTGATAACTGAAATAAAACAGGATTACAAGATGTCAAGTCTTTTCGTTACACTATGTGACTGACACACACACACACAACCTGTCACATCATTTTTTGCACTCAGGGTAATGTGCTTGACTTAAAGGGTGCTACCCACAAGACAAATATGATTGTGCATAGGTATTTACAAAAGTTTCATAGCATGTGTCTCTAGTAAAGTATGCAGAAATGGGCGAGGCGCTTTCAGGCAGGAATATGGAGCTGATACAGTCAGGTGTGCAAAATGTAAGCCTTGACACAATGCTGGATATTTATCCACTTGAACAACCTAAGAGCAGCTGATAGAACCTGGCAGCCAACAAGCAGTGAAAGCACAATCATCCTCACACATTATCAGGCCTAATTATACGGTGGGGCCCTGACCACTACACCGGTATTTCAAGCGAAGCCCACGCGCACACCAAACAGGTTTGGAGCAGGAAAAACATAATTACAGTTTTATGTTGTCTTAAAGTATTAGTGAGACTTTAATTTAAAACCACAAACATTTAGACATAACATATAAAATGTGTAACAGACATTTTTAAAACGTAAGAGACACTTTAAATTAAAAGAGGCCAGTTGAATTGTGCTTCTGTGAAGTGACCATGGAAGCGAATTGCTTTATCAGTGGAGGACTGCAACTGTGATGATCAAAGATAAAAGACTAAATGACCAAAATGTCAATGATGTAGAAGCTGGTTATTGAATTCACAGGTTACTGATGCATCAAGTACAGAAAAACTTATAAGTTTTATTTCCATTAGATGGCTGTACTGCACAAACTAATGAGAATTAAAATCCATGAAGAATGACAAACATGACCTTAAGCACAATTTGGATGTAGACCCATTAGGTGATCACTGTGTGCAAGTCTGATGAAATTCTGATGCAATACTGTAGGAGGAGGAGCGATTCTTGTGAATTTTGAATGGCTGATGTGAGCTCATCAGTCCTTGGGCTGAATGAGCTAATCAGATTATCAGTCACTTAGTAGCTCATCCAGCTCATGAGCCATCGCAATTCACAGTTTAATGTAATACGTGATGTACAGAAAGACTGATATTACAATAAACTGAATTGTGATGGGTCATGAGCCAGATGAGCTACTAAGTGACTGATAACCTGGTTAGCTCATTCAGCCAAAGGACTGATGAGCTTACATCATCCATTCCAGGGAAAGACACATGCAGCTCACAGGTCTGTTAAATACCATTAAACGCACCAAGACTATTATAAATAAATGTAGGAGCGACTGACTTTAAGCCATTATATGAATTGACATTTCTTGCTTTTTCTTCTTCATTTACCTTTGTCTATTTACGCTCATTTAAACTCCATGTATTTGCTGTAAAACTTATTCATTTGCATTATTATTTATTCTGTCCCCCCCCTTCTTTATGATTCACAATATCTTGCTCACATACACCTGTGAAGTGTTTACACTGTAGATTTAGAGCTTTAGGCCTGACTTCTATGCCTCCCTAAAGTACTACCATACCATTAAATAAGTAATTAATTGTGAATCTTACCAATGAAATGAGAAGACAAATGATAAAGAAAGAAAAAAAAAAAAAAAAAAGGAACAACTATCCAAAAATAGGAGGTTCAGGCTCAGTTACACATTACTGTGGATGAACACAGGGAAGAAAAGAAACAAGAACAATGAAAGCAGAGCTAACTGATGGCGGTCACAGCGAGACACAGTCAAGGTCATCCTCATGTCACCACTGTCCCTCTGTAAATGCGCCTGTTTGCGGAGGCTGAGCAAGGCCACAGCCTGATTCCGGGCGCCGTCATTAGAAGAACCAGACAATGAACTTCAGAGAATGTTGTTTGTACACACCACAAACTTGGCCTGGCCTCAAACAGGAGGTGGGGGGCTGTATCTCATGGTGGGTGGGCTGTGTACTTTTATAACATATGCTTATATTTCATCTTCACATTGGACCATTATTATAAATATATAAAAAGTCCATGTGTTTTATTCCTGCCTGCCAGGGATGATAAAACAAAGACTGCATTTGATTCTGAAAGATTCAAGATGGGCTTGAAGGCCTCTGCTCACCTTGACCATTACTAGACTTGATGTAGCCATCCTCATGTTCTCATATTCTAGACACTTTGCTGATCTTGCTGTGTAGAGTGGGTCCAAAATTTCTCTTTGGAGAGGCAAACAGCCAGCACTACAGGAAGTCATGTCCCAAAGTGCACCTTTACAGGCTCACAGACTTAAAACACGCATCCTGTTAAGACTTCAAGGGCTCAGTGTGAAAATGACAATGTTTACTGGGTCACCACAAACATCTGAGGATTCAAGTCCTCAATAAGTCCTGAGTGTGACTGCTTTGATAAGCACCACATGGTTATAACCACAATGGCTGAAAAAGCCTGACAGGTGTGACAGCAGCTGCTGGACATGACAATGAAACTGTGTGCACCAGCAAATTCATATGCAAGAGGAGCACAGTCACATTGCTAAACGTTGCTGCTGAATGTTGTTACAGCACACAGTCAGCTGTCGACATTACCCTTCACTGTTTGCTCAGGAATATTTTGATAGCTGAGTAATGTTTGCTGCCTGCTGACCTTGTGATAGTGGTCCTTATCTATAAAACTATGTACACTGTTGGAAGCATAATGCAAATATTACTTGTAGAAAACAGCACCACATGCAGTTCACAACACCCATGAAACAATATATAAGATTATTTGTAATAAGTGTGAGGCATGTAGTCTATTGAAACGGACATATCATGTGACTCAGGAATGCAAATATAGATGGTTTAAAATTTCGAGCATGTCGCTGGCAGAAACAATACATCTGTCTCTCGCTAAGAGAGGGGGGAAAGCTGGTGTAGTTTGAGAGGAATGAGAGGCATTCATTCTGCATATTTCCATAGCAGAGGTCATGCTTAAATATATGCTTTCTTTGCTGTTGACAGGGGATGAAGCAATTGCCACATGTAGATAATTTATAATGTTCACTATATCTAAAACAGTACTGATATGAAGTCATATGCGCCAGAATTACCACCTCAGGGGTCATTATGCCTCCAGCAGCCAATCAAGCTGCAGCTCTATGTCCAAAGACTTGACCTTTAACCTTTTGAATATAAAATGTGATCCCTTCTTCATTTTATCCTTTAACTGTACATATTTGTGTGAAATTGTCGTAATTATCAAGTTATGGTAAAAAAAAAAAAAAATCTGAATTTTAATTAATAAACCAATACAAGAGTGAATATTTCCCCTCTAAACATCTAAGAGACTCCATATTCATGACAATGGGAAAGGCATCAAAGAGCCAGATGAACCCAGCCAGATGAAAGTTACTGAGAAAAATGGCACCTACTACTTTATAGCAAATACACACATTTAGAAGAGTGGAGGAGGAAATGTCACAGCTTTTGCTTATAGCGTACAGTCAGTGCTACCTACTCTCATAAAAACAACACATTCTGATAATGTATGCGTCATGTTTCTGCAGACTCCAATTACCCATTACAATAATAATAATAATAATATTAATAATAATAATAATAATAATAATGTGTTACATATTTTAGTAAGAAAGTGAACTTTGAAAAAAAAAACAAAAAAAAAAACTGCTATAATGCAATAATGCACAGATTTGAGTGTGTGGATGATTTTCCAATTCATGAACATTTTCAGCACATTTTAAAAATAACGTTAGATTTAAATTTGTCTGCTGTACACCAGGTAAATAAACAGAGTGAACGTATTACCTGGTGGGTGGGTGGATCAACCTTGCGTTTTTTCTTCTGGTTCTGCTTGTTTGTCCGGGGGTACACAGTCAGAGCCTCCTGCCACCTACAAATAGTGAAATAGTGGTCAAAGTGTTAATCTAGTCTTAAATTCGATAAACTCTGCAAGCATAATGGATTCATATATGAAGGGACAAAGTTGTCTGCAGCAAAGAATAAACTACAGAGCATGCCTGGACATACAAAGTGACATTAACATTTACAGCTCTTTAAAATAAAAGCTACAGCAGCAAAGAGAAAACTGTTTAATCTCTCCACATTTTTAATGCTTGGACTCTAGTAGAGTAGCTTTGCAGATTCACAGTTCAAAAATAATTTTAATATATATCTAAAACATATCAAATATACATCACACTGGGCCTGTTGTGCAGCCCCTTATTTCATACTCTGAAATTAGCCGTTTTAGCTCCTCTACCTTTAAGGCCACCCTCTTTAAAACAACTTTCCTGAATTAGAGCATTTAGAGCATCTGAAGTCTGAGCTTCTGGGATTCGACATACACACATATGCTTACCTCCTTTTTTTGAATGTGTTTCCACGTTTAACCCGAACGTCCACCAAAAGTAAGAAAATAAGGAAATCCTAACAGACTCCCACAAACTTCTGTTTGCATTTTTACTCTTCTGAAGTTATGCTTTATTTAAAAAGGCATTTTGTGGGGATAAAGCTTTTTGTTGGATTTAGCAAAGTGCGCTTTAACACTTAATACTGCATCTCTAACCTCACATAGCATCAACTGAATGATTTCTAATCCTGAAGCCCTTTGATTAGGTCTCACTAAAATTTCCATTCCCGGTCTTGACTAAAACGAGAATGAAATGCTGACATGGGCATGGCTAGCAAATCTAGTGATGACTGAAACTCATTTTTTAAGTGCACAATGTTTTCTTTGACCCAGACAAAATGAAAGCATGCACAGCTCAGGACGTCTTGCCTCTTTCGGTATTACAATAATAAAATCACTAAGTCTAGTACAGAACACTAACACATAGACGTGATATTTTTCCAACCTTTGAACTGTCACCCTATAAAGTTACATACATGCAAACATGTGACATTTATAAACGAGTAGGTGCCCAAATGACACTGTTTTCAAACTAATAAGAGCCAAAAGACATCTTAGAGGACAATAACATAATAAAAAAGCTGATATGGTTGTGTGATGGCCTAGAACAAACACATGGAAGCCAGATGATAGGAGAGTGGGAGGTGAACAGTGATGGTAGCAGGTAGCATAATGAGGAGTGGGTGCTGTGAGTCACAGTTCCCTAAGAATAGCTATAATATGTATGCTACAGCCGACCAGGGAGAGCGCAGAAATATGCTTTAAATCTACAAGAGTGAAAGAGAGGCTCAAATGAAGCCTGAAGTATGAAGATTACATTTCAGTATTGTAATCTGGGTCCTAGTATAGAGGACTTTGTTAAGACAGGGAGAGCAGTAGAGAAGCAGGGAGAGCCAACAGCTCAAGAATGTGCACTGTCATTGCAGCGTGAAGCACAACTATCTGAAAAGCACAGCCCAAAGGAGACAGCAGGGGGCAGAGCAGTTTGGCTGCCACAGCAGCTACACACAGCCGCACCACTTTATTTCTGTCACCACTATCCACACACCCCAAAAGAAAAGCAACACAAAACTGCCCACCTGAAGTCATTCCAATCTATATGTGCACACACATAATGGCAGGATGTGCATTTGTAAATCCTATGATAACAGGATGATTATGGTAGGTTCTTATGTCATACCCATTAATGATTTCTTTACACTCAGCCCGTATGAAGTACTCCTTCTCAGGGGTCAGGATGCACAGCGAGTTCTTCTGGCCTGTCCTGGACTCCCCATCAATGACATCAGAGCACTGGTTCATATTGATTGTACCCTGGGGCAGCGTGCTGGGCTGAAGAGGCACAGAGAAAAAGTGGGAAAGTTAACAGACGTGCTCACAAATCCCTCCACATGGTCTGCCTTCTCACACAATCCACCCCAGCATGAATTTTCATTCCAAGCTTGGCATGCCACACACTGATATAACAGTCTGTGCAAACGCAAATGTTCTTGTCAGGGCTCACTTCAGTATTTGGTGATTTGCGATGTGTTGAAGCATTTAAATTGCGTTAAATACATAACTGCTTTACACACGCAGCTTTTTTGCTTCAGTAGCTCAGCTTAGAATAAAACACTGCTCTAGGGAAAACAATTTTAGGAGGAGGAAATTGGGCTGTTCTTCAGTTTTGATGGTCACAGCATGAAACTGTCTTTGGTGAATAGCTGACACTTGATCCAGACTTAAGTCAGTAATCAACACTAAGAATACATTTTTAGCGAGAGTGCAAAGAAAGGGGACTTTTTTTTTTAATGTTAAATCAGATGTACACACACACACACACACACACAAAAACAACAAAAAAATAAAATAGATGACAATTTCTTAAATGAACTAGACTGACTACACTAAAAGCAAATAGAAAGACCTGTGAAATAACTGTTACAAGTTCATAGGTTCACTATGCAGCATCCTGACTGATGCCTGGCTGTGATGTGCAAACACAGCTCCGTACACCGACACGGATGCCATCTGTCAGCTATAAATAACATGACCACAGGACTTTCAGAATAATACTACATTGTGTACAATGACTTCAGGTTTCACATGCGAGTTTATGTAAATACTCAGCAGCTTTGAATGCAAGTGCGGCTTATTTACCATGAATACAGGCTAACTCGTAACATAAGATAATCGAGTTAAAGCAATCAATGGCACTGCATTGCTCAAAGGGAACCTGCTAGTAGTTGCATTCTTATAAAACACAGTAAAGAAGGCAAATAATTGTACAAATGTGACCGATAATATTACAAAGCTCTGACGCCTGACTTTAATTCAGTCTGACCTCCAAATGACTTGCACAAGCCTTGAAAAAAAGTCTAAACAATCCTATGTTAACTGAGGGATTTGTTCAATCAAGTAAGTGAGTACTGTGTATCTAAGCTGTTTGACCAGCTTAGGATAAAAATAACTATAATCACTGTGGAGAAAAATGAGATCACGATTATTAAACACTATTGCTTGTTGACTTCAGAAATATTACGCATTGTTCTTGGTGGAGTCCTATGAAAGTTCTTTGTGTCTCGTTTATGGAGTGATTAAAAGCACACTGCTGTAAAGGAATTTGTAACACAGATGATAAATTACAGCCCTCTGTAAATCTGCATTTGTTATGAGGTGGAGCTGGAAATGGAAACAAAATTGAAAAGGGTACATGGTGATCAAACAGATTTGACTTAAGAACCCAAAATTGTGCAGCTTAACTGTAACCTGTCAGCAACGGAGCAATTTAGGCCCGTGGATGGCCTCTAATGTGGACCGAGACGCCAGCAGTTGTGGTGATGCTACCCTGAGGGAAGATGAGACGCCCTGTTTACTTTGTTGCTAGTAAGAGTCACTTTTTTACTCTTATCTACTCTACCACTTTCTATTTTGTAACAGTCAAAATTTTGGCACTGCAAACTGGAAGGAGGAAGATAGCCTTTTATTAGATTTTAGTAAAATACAAGTACAATAAACAAAAGAAAAAGACGACTCACTTGGCCATTGTATTGGTTCAGCTTCTTTAGAATGGCCTGTAACTGAAGTGCTCTTGACACCAAGGTGAGAGGCCAGAGAAACAGCCGGGCTTGACACACAGTCATGCAAAAAGACCTTGGGACAGCTGGGCGAGGACCTAGGCCTGCTCCAGAATGGCCAGTGAGACTGGCGTCAGCTTGACCTGAAAGCCCCAGCCTCACCCTCAGAGAGAAGGTGAAGGTTTAAAAGACAGAAGGACCAGTAGAGGGTGAGAGGAGGGAGATTAAGTCTTGAACTGGTGGTCAAGCAAAACAGCAGTGCAGCAGGAAAAAAGGGCTTTTGTGGACTTTGACTTTGGACTGCTCGGCCATCTGTCTGTGTAAACAAATCTAGAGTACACCACACATGTGGGCTTGTCCTTGAGCTGGAGTCAGAAGAGGATAAACAGCAAAAAATTTCTGATTCTGGGAACAGTTGTACAAGCAGCTTAAGCTCCCAGTTTTGTAACCGCTGCATTGGATTCTCTAGAACACAGAAAATAAATCAGACTGACAGCAGCTTCGATTAAGAACCTATTTTCATAAAAGCTCACCTCTGAAAGGGATTTCAGTGCTTTGAGTGCAGTAGAAGGCAGTGTAGTGGGAGTACAGTATACATTTGCTGGAGATGTGTGGCAACAGCACGGGACTCCTCTCACACGTGCACCCTCCCAGTTCCAGCACTATGTCAGCTGAGCACCATACACGCCCCCATTTTGAGCCAGCTACAGTGGCTCTAGCTCGTAGACCCAGGCCCCTGAACCCACACCTCTCTGTCACCTAACCTAGACCCATTCCACTCTCCCAGGGCCACCGCTCTTCACAATGACTCCTTTGTGAATCAGCACCAGTTCACACAATGCAGGATTGTCGGTCGCAACAGTCCACAGAGCCACTCCTCCCGTTAACCCTCAATAAGGAAATGACTGGGAGACAAGAGGCCCAAACAAACGTCCTTTTGTGATCACAGCATGAAAATTATGAAGCCAGCATAAACTTATTTTTGTCTGAAGCTGTTCAGACAATAGTATAAATACTCCATGGGAG
This sequence comes from Archocentrus centrarchus, assembly GCF_007364275.1. Lineage (NCBI taxonomy): Eukaryota > Metazoa > Chordata > Actinopteri > Cichliformes > Cichlidae > Archocentrus > Archocentrus centrarchus. The sequence continues at coordinate 8,605,432 of NC_044364.1, forward strand.
TCATTGAGCAGAGTCCCAAAGGGAGGCTGGACAAATCAGACAAAGATCTGATTTCCCCAGTCCAGTGTGTGAATATCAATCAGCAGCTACAGGTAAAAATTTTAGCTGTCATAAAAGCCTTTACAGGAATGTTATGCGGCCATGTCATTTATAACATTGTAAACTATTGCATTAGGTAAACGTTGGTAATTTATCCAGTAAAATATCCTATCATTCATTTAATGAAAATTAATTTTTCAATTTTAGGTTTTTCTTTTAAATGCAGGCAATATAGGTTTGGTTCCGTTTTAACAATTAATACAAACTCTGTCTTACTTTGGATACTCCAGCTGGTACATTTTCAAGTAGTATAGTATGTACAGAGATGTCTACTTACCCTGCCTTCTGGGAGGCGCTAAAGGTCACTGTATGCTGGACCTCAAGACTGAAAAACAGCTTTTACCACAGAGCTGTCACACTACTGAACACTGACAATATCAAACCCAACCCATTTTGACCTCACGACTTCCAGGTCATACTTGGCACAGATTTGCCTGGATACTATGCCAGCCACTTGGTTACGGGTTTCTGCTGCCTGAGGTACTCACTAAGCATGTTGTGGTCATCTTCCTGATGTACTCTCAGATCTTTGTTGTTTTATCCTGGATAGTGATGCTGTATTTGTACTGAAACCCTCCATGCATGGTAAGGAGCTTTTTTTCCCCTTGATGTCAGTGGCTTCTATCGCCTCCTTTGGCCAGACGGGTTTCTGATGACCGGCAGGGTATGTGTGTTGACTACCCGGATCTTGTTCTTCCCATTCAGCTGACTCCTCAGGACTTGCCTTACTTTCTGCAGGTATTTTGCAGATGCATCTTCATGGTTCCCATTTGCCTGTGGCATTCCAGGGTACTTATAGCTGTCCTTGATGTCAAAGAGTGTCTCAAACTGGAATTGATGATGATTGCAGCATTTGACTGTGTGACCATTTTCAGCTTGCCAAGCCTCTGATCAAATATAACACTAATTTCTTCTACGCTAATATGCATGAACACTAAAAGAATGCTGCAACACATTATGTCAATACTTAAAAATAACCAGTGGTTAGCTAGCTAGCGCTGCCATCAGTGTCAATGACATATCCTCTTCCTAATGGCTGAACATTGGTTGGTGGTCCTCCCTTTGTGCCCAGTAGATAATGTGAGAACCACAGTGTGAGACATGTCCAACTTCGTGAGCACACCACGCAGGTAACTGTAGCTCACTGCATGCAGTCATACTCAGTGTGAATGCACTTATCCCAGTCAAAACAGCAAGTATGAGTTTGGATGAAAACAATTAAAGACAACAGCAACTATTTCAAGTTACACACTCAGAGAACATGGGGTGCTAATGATTAAGACTACTGACAGTATCACAGCCAGGATGCACTATTCTGTCCAGATGCTCTGTGGCATTATGATGATGTTCATTGGAAACCACATCTGTTTATATAATGGTAATCACTGAGTTCCATACATATCTTTGTGCCTCAGTTTCCTTCACTCACCGCAATTCTGCAGCTTAGCAAAACATCCCATTCTCCCTCGTGACACAGAGGGAGAAATATTTGCTTCTTTTGGCAGCTCGCTGATGGTCCACTTTGTTTTTTTGTTGTGAAGTAAATTCTCTCTCTTTACCATCAACTTTTTTTGGGTTTGACAGACTCATTTCTGTTCATGGAAAGCAAGAGGTCATTTAAAATGACTCACTTAAGAGCGTGAGTAAATGAAATTGCATTATACTGTGTGAGTCACAAGTTGCAATATACTTTCCAATACATTCACTCGAGTTCTCACAATCAGCATAATTACAACTAAATATGCTGCCAAGGTTAGCTACGAACACCTGTATGTTAATTAGAAACATCTGTTATTGGGTACTAGGTGCCACTCTGTCTGCCATCCTGTGTGGTGACAAATTCAAACATTATGACTTCACTTGTTGAGTTACATTGCTCTTCTTCAGACATGTACCAGCAGGATTCTTTGCTCTGCATCCAAAGTTATTCAAGTTTGATCATTTCAGACACTGGAGCCAAAAGAAAAGCTGATGAACTGGCACTGCTTCATCCTGAGTCACGTACATAGCCTGGAATCAGGTCTCTTTCAGGGTCCATCCTCTGCTCATTACCAATAACAGCAATTATGCGTTAAATTTTTCCTTAGCAACTGAGAACAACAGAGGCAAACACACATTTTTGATACCAGAAAGAAAGCAAACCACCAGCTGCAGGGAAATAACCTCAGGTACCATATGGATCGGAGTCACCTTTAGTGGTGCTGCAGTGGTCCATCAAACTACCTCCTTCCTAAGTACATAACAATCATACAAAAACAGGTATACATTGTAATCAGGCTACGAGAGAGTTGACAGATTTGTCACAGGCAAGACTACAATCCAGGAGCCCCTCGGTCATGTAATTTTACCTTCGTATCATTTGCTTTCAGCCCATACAGTAACAGCCTCCACTGTACTGCCCTCCCACCTATGTCAGTACTTCAGCTAAACATATAGATGGATAAAAAAATCAAAATAAACCATGTGTTATAAAGCTGACATCTCCGCTGCAGGGCCAAGTGCAGTCCTGTCAGGCATTCTCAGTTACACCTCATCCCACTGGTATGCATTTCTGGACTTTCAGATGGTAACACAGCAACAGAGCTACAGTGGAGGCTGGAAGAACACAGCACTAAACACACAATATTGTGTGAAAAATGAACAAGAAGAAAAAAAAAAAAAATACACCGCACACATTTCACATGTATTTGTAGAAGGAATTTCAGAGAGGGTTGTGGGTGGCAGCAGCGCTTCTCTTCTTATGGAGTGTGGTGAGAGGATGTGGGTGGTTTAATGCTGTGTTAGGAGGCCAGCAGCCGGCAAATGCAGAGGAGGAGGAAGAGGAGGGTGAGTAAGTGATGATGAAGACTATTTTCTCTCTCCTAATACAGCAGGATTCTCTTCAAATGCAGGCTATGGCTGCACTTGGTCAATCAGGTGCAGCTGAACTAAAGCTATGTGAACCTGATCTTCAGCTGCCTGCTATGGTGGCAAGCAAGCTACAGAATAAAAACAGACATACTCACAAATGGACACACACACACACACAAAAAAAAGGGACAAAAATCAACTAAGTCATTTACGATAACAGTGTCATTCAGCAATATAAATCTGTTACTGTGACACCTGTAATAATGACTACATAATAAAATTCAGCAAAAGGCAGACAGAGTGTGAGAAATCTGACAGCCTATGTCTAGGTGGTGACAGAGTTGATGGGCTGGCAGCAGAAACAGGTGCCACAGTCGAGTTGTGTCATGTTGCTTTGGCTGTTCCGACTCATTCTAAAGAGTTGTTATTGTTAGGGTGGGTGGGTGAGTGGATGGATGTGTAGTTTCCCAGACAGGAACCTTTTCTTTCTTTTCTCCCACTAATATTTGCAAAAGTTGCCCATTTCTTCTCTGAATCTTCTCAGTGTTAAAAGTCATTCTTTAATAATCTTTCATCTGCTTCTTGTTGTCTTCACTCCGTCCCTCGACTGATGAATGAAGCCTGTTATGTCTGTTCATTCTGCTTATCTGTTCAGTTTATACCCTTCCCTTGAGACTGTACAGTGAGTGCCAAATAATTATCACATGTGCAAAGTGACTGTAATTCTTGGTTTTCTATGAAACCAAGCTCTAAACTATAAAGGCAGCCAGGGAGCACATCCTCTGCCAAGGCCAGTGTCTTATGTCACATCTTTAATGAAAATGATTCATATTTACAACAAAATCTCCACCAAATTTTATTAAATCTGACTTTGCACCTTTTGCATACTCACTGACAGACAAAGAGAGAAAAAAAACAAAACAAATAAAATACAATTCTAATTGGCTGAGGAACAGATTGACAAAACACTACAAAGACTGTAAATGAGCTTTTTAATTGTATCACGTGGCCCTGTCAGAGAATTGAATCGTGGAGCCAGGAAAGTGATCTTATGTAAAATCTTAGGTAGCTTGGCACTGAATGCGCAAATGTGTCACATCAGTGTCACAGTTAGATCCTAACACATCCATTTACTTCTAGTAGTCCACCAGCCTAAATTCATTCCAGCAGCTACTCACCCAAATAAGTGTTGCACATTAGACTGTTTTGCAACACCACTATTATCCATTGTTAGTCTTAAATGTTAATGATCTTAATCACTAACTTCTAGCACAGTAAACCCTAAAGCCACAGTTCTGTGGTCAGCTTTTGGCTCCACTGGAAAAACACAGCACTGGTTATAAGATTACAAGGTGCCTCAAAACACAACTGTCTGAAATGCTGCTGCACCCCATACAGTGCTCTGACACAGCACTTTGGAAAGTAGGCCAAGGTGAAAATGTATTCATTCTATGCTTGGTCTCTGATAAAGTTTCAGAGTCCAAATGAAAACTTCTATAACCACAGAAAAGGCACATAAATGCCATTCACTCCAGCAACACAGTTAAAAAGCTGGTTTCTGCACCTCAGTCGACTCTGAAGAAATTACATAAAACGTGCAGGGAGACTCCAAATAATTCTGATAATGACTGCAAATCTACCAAAGCCTCATCCAGTCAATGCAAATTCACCCACCAAGCTGAAGGGAAAAAGGAAAATGGAGATATAGGAAAATATTCCTTCAGTTAATTCAGCCAACACATCAACTTTGGCATTAGCCTTGTTTCCACAGGCATGAAGAGCAGTTTATTCAAAACAGTGCCGACAACAGGGATCTTTAGCAAAGAAGTGAAGAGGGTAACTTAATTTCCAAATTTCTTTATGGGTTCTAGGTCTAGCTGCCATTAAAACTTTCCAGATTTGTACCACTTCAATACTCATGCTTCTGTAGTGGTAACTCTATAGTGTAGCGCTTAACACATTCACCTTACACCCAGAAGATTCCTAGTTTCCCAGACTAGGAAAAGACACACACCCAGCCTCAGGAGATGACAAGCTAGTGTACAGAAATAATCAGGTGTTACACTGGTAACCCCCCCCCCCGGGTAAGTTACATACTGGTAAGTTACATACATTAATCCTTTTTAATAGTTTAAGTTACAAAGTAGGTGTATGATTGTTGTTTTAAAGCTGAGGCAGAGAGAGGGCCAAGCTGAGGGCGCAGTGGCTGGAAGCAAGCCAGAACATGGCTGCTGGAAAAGGGAATTTTGGGCCAAGTCCTGAGGAAGCTGGAGTAGGTTATTAAAGTGAAAGTTGCTCACCCAACAACAATTAGCAAGGAGCCAAAATACTTAAAACTGCAGGTAATGCAGGTTTTACAAGCATAGCCTACTCATTAAATGAGGCCCATATTAGTAAAAACTTCTACTGGGAGATATTTTCACCTGTATATCAAATATACTTAAAGCTGAAATGTGCACCATCACATATGTATCCTATTCTTATTGTATAACTGAGCGGTAACCACATGCAGCTCTGAGGCTGCACTTTTTTGAAGATATCTTGGCTGGAAAAGCCTGACATTAACAGGTGGCAGGATTGACAGGTCACTATGTTGAGGCAAAAGGTCAAAGGTCACCTAATGTAGCTGCACCTGTTGCATCTCTGAAAGACATTCAACTGCAGCTGGTGCCAGTACAGGCTATCCCAAGGCAGCAGCTTGTTATACTTCAAATCTCAGGTCTAACTGGTTACATCACAGCATCTCAGTCAACTCTGCCCTCCGTCCTCACCTACTAATAATTACAGAGTTAGAGAACGTTTCATTTAAAATATACATCGAGATGTATCAAATCAAAAAAACAAGTGATGTAAATATATTGTTTTTAACTGTACTTTCACTTTCAAAAAAAAAAAAAAAAAAAAAAAAAAAAAAAGAGATGCCTGCCAGTGTCCATACACCCCCACCACTGAACATGCAGACACCTTCCCACTGTTTTATTGGTGCTGGCTAACCTCTCACCCTGATACTTTAAATGAAATCTTTTGTCAGTGTCCTGGTCTGGTGTTTAGAACAAACTGAGCGAGCAGTCTGCCAGGCCCTGTTTGGCTTTACAGAGCAGGGAAGGGTTTTGGGGAAAAAGCGGTTACACAATACTGGTGGTTGCTCTCCCCAGCACAAATGATTTATTGGCCAGACAGAGCTGGAATGGAAGAGAGAGATACAAGAGAGTGGCAGGATAAGTGAGAGGTAAAAGGACAGGAAAGTGAATGGGGCTGAGTAATGTAGAAGTGAAGCTCTTGCAAGTAAAGAATGTACACTTGGTTTAGCCAAATCCTCCTGGAGCAAGCCTTTTGCTGGTTAATGAATGGCTGGAAATCATTAAAAAGCACAAGAAACTGAGGGAAGGCCCAAAGAGAAGGATGGTAAAAGGATATGCCAAAAACTTTTTGGGACTTTTGACCATGGCACAACAGAGGACCACTTTCAACCAGAATTCAACTAAACTCAATTTATACTCACCAAGAAAAATATAAAATATGAAAAAAGTGAAAGGCCACAGTCAGCTGAAGTCCTACAGAAATAGAAGATGAAGACCTGGCACAACCTTAATGATCCTGTCAACAGTAACACATACACGTAACACTGAACACCAATATAATCATTACGGCATCATGCCATGAATGCCTCGAAGCTCAGATCACTGCCATGGTAAGTGACATCCCAAATCAGTATTCCAACATGTTGTCTTTGCTGATGATGCACAAAATCTCAGGAGTCCATGACAAGTCAAACACCAAGCAAAACCTTTATTATGATTTACACTAAGACAAAGGTATTTAATCTTAGTGCATCACATCGTATATAACACTACCAGCGCCAAGATGGAGACAGTGGCAAAAAAAAAAAAATTCTGTGGTCTACATTCATTTCAGAATTTGCAAAAATAATGAGGAAAGTGAAGTATATTTTGGCATAATTGTAGATACATCTGTTGTCTCTACAGTAATTTGAGTACCATTATTTTCAAGCTTATTAAGCCATTTGGCTATGAAACACACATTCACAACAAACAAGGGAAGCCAGTGAGAAGATATGAAAATATCTAACATTCAATCACATTTTATATTAGTTGAGAACAGAAAGAAAACAACTCATTTTAGTCTAAGTAGCTGGAATCATATTGCTCAAAGTTTTTTCATTTGTATACTTATTAAAGTAGGAGCTCCTAATTTCAGTCTTAAGGACAAAGACGATAAAAGTAACTGATAGTGGCGCAATGTAGAATAGTGTCCCACCAAAAGGCTAAGCTCAGGAGCTTAATTTTTAGAGTACAGACTTGGTCTCGACCCAGTTAGGATACTGCTGGATGAAGAAATGGAAACATCCCAACAGAACAACTAGAATATTTATGTTAGCCCTATCTAGAACAATGTGGTCACTTAAAGAGACAAAAATGAAGAAGCGAAGATAAGAACAAACAGTCAGGAATTCAGGCCAAAAGCACAACATAGAGCAAGATTGGCAATATATTAACTGAATACCCAACCCATATTTCCTAAGACCCTTTACTGTGTTTAGTTTAGTTGAGTCATACTCTCCTGGTAATAGCAAACTTGCATGTCAGCACTCTCTTGGAGAGTGGACATGCATCTTTTCATATCTTTACCGATCACATTGAGCAATCACAATGCAGGGTGAAAAAAAAAAAAAGCAAACAAGCGCTACTCGGGGTCAGGTGTTCAAGTTAAGGACACAAGCTTGGAAGTGTGGGTCATAGACTGAAGCCTCCCAAAAGTAACCAAAGTCTGGTTACTGACAGTCTGCTCTTAAGATTGTTGTGACCCATGCCTTGATCACAACAATTTTCACTGGATATTCATAGAAGAGTTACAGAGCTGTACAGCGAAAAAGCAACAGAAGTATTTTAAAACAATGAACAATAAGACATATTGTCTTCAGGTAACAAAAATATATTGTGGCGTGCCTCCACAACACTTCTGCAATTATTTTCCGTAGACTGGACTTCTTTTTGATTGTTGAAGATGTTTCACCTCTCATCCGAAAGACTTCTTCAGTTTTCTGAAGCCTTTCGGATGAGAGGTGAAACATCTTCAAGAAACAGAAAGAAGTCCAGGCACCCTCTTTTTCAAGCTCCAGAGACTAGGTAATTATAGATATTCAAGAAAAATTTAAATTGAAACTTGTGTTATTAGCTTGATCATATTGTTTCTGTCTGACATTTCAAACAAATTCACAAACATCTGGTGCAAGTGGAAAAATACTTCTGCTAAGAAATTAAACTATTCACAACAACTAGACATGGTAGTCAAGTTCATGTGTTGACTTGGGTCAACTGACTTTCATGAGCTCAAACTGAAACTCATCGGACCTCAAAGACAAAGACTGAAATGCATTACGCTTGTTTAATCAATAAGACATCAATAGAAAAACTGAATAGAGTCACGTCTTAGGTTACAAAGCTGCAAATGACAAATCACTGTGGTGTCTTGTGACAATGACGCTTCTACAGAACAACATTTTCATGACAAAACATTATTTTGAACCAGAGAGCAGAGGTGTTATTTAAAAACGTGCTCTCATTAAAAGACCTTAAGAAACCTTCATGCACTGCAGTCATTGTCACTGTCAAGTCATCTGAAGGCCCGTCAGACTGCAGTAAGGCCTCGGTCAAACAGGCCTAGAGAGTGTTCAGCAAAGCCCTAGCTACTTCTAGTAAGAGGAAAGAAGTGTAGTCCCTGACCAGTTGGTCGTTGCTGGAGGTTCCTGGCTAGTGAATTCAGTTACAAAGAGTACTGCACTGAACTTGTGACTGCTCTGGCTGCCAGCAGATTGCCGCGGTCTGCTGGAGTTTGCATGGAAGTCTGCAAACACTCACCACCTCCCAGCAATACTGAAACCTCCCTAGTGACCAGAGGTTGCTAGACCATCACTCACTGACTCTAGGCCTGCATGTCTGGGTCTTTAGCAATCCATTTTACAGCCAGCCAGCTACCACATGCCAACTGGTTGGGAACACAACATTTCTCCTCAGTGACCAATGGTTGCCAGGGGGTCACCGACCTGCCTCTAGACCAGTTTAACTGAGGCCTAAGTTGATGCAACCTCATCTAGCTGAGCCTGCTGTTTGTGTTCAGCATATACTCCAATTCCACAATCAAGCTAAGGAATCCTAAATTAGGCTGGGTTGGATTTCAGCAGTCAACTATAGTCACAGCAATGATGAAGTCTTCAGTGGAAATTAAACTGGGAATTTTGAACTAGGACACAATGGTGAAAAAAAAAAAATCCCTATTTCTGTACACAGACACAAAAACAAGGGAATACTCTTTATAAATATACCACACTGGGTGAACGCTTTGGGACGGGGGTTGCTTTTCAGCTGAACATCAGTTACTGTATTGTGGACCCTGATCATTACAAGCTGTATGAATTGATGTTCCCATGGTTTTGTGGCTTTGTGCAATGGGTACAGTGACCCAACTGTAATCCATGACTGTTTACATTCCAGCAGATCAGTTCCTACTGGAACCACGGGGAAGGAAGGGCAGGGGTTAAAGAAGACTCTCACGCACCGTATCTCTATAAAACTAACAAGTGCCTCACCCAGAATCCACATTTAGTGCTCCAATATGGAGAGCTTACGCTGTCTATCCACCAGAGATGTGACCAATTTTATTTATTTATTTTTGCTTTGTGCTATAACACAAACTCCCAAATACTTCAGGTAGTTATTGCTTCCTTCTTCACTGAGTTTCTCATGGTTTACTGTGAGTAGAAGACTAACACCTCTTAAGTATTCCTAATTTGATGGGGTAAGATGGTAAAACTCCATTTATTCCCCACAAAGAGTGCCTGAAGGGGAGAAACACAGCTCAAAAGCCCTGCCCACTCCTCTATCCCCTAGCTATCTTCACCCCCCCCCCCCAAAAAAAAAAAAAAAAAAAAAAAAAAAAAAAAAAAAAAAAGCCCACAATTTCATGTTTCTCAGGTGCAGAGAAGAGAATTTACACATGTTTCAGCATGTGAAAAGGTCTTACAAGGCTTGGGGGCAAATACAGGCCGGGGCTGTATAGGCTCCTGTCTGAGAGATTAAGGAGAGACGCAGCAGGACTGCGTATCTCAAGTTAAAAGAATGCACAAATGTGTGGGAAATGGAAGGAAGTTTGTCAAAAAACTCAGCTCTTGGACAAAGCTATGGGGCAGAAGTCCACTATTTGAATTCCAGTAAACACAGGAAATTAATTGCGGTAAGATGAAATGTGAATGACTTAAACAGCTGAAACATCACGAGAACATCATGTTCTAGTAGGAATAACAAGGGATATGGCTGTGATACAGACTGCAGTCAATACAGACTAAAGGCAAATGCAATCCAAGTGCATCTGAATGGGCCTTTTGTGTACTGCAACTCAATAGGTAGCCTCACTTTATTTGCAGGTATACAGCGCTTGTTCAGCCTGGGATAAAATACATTAAGTGAACAGCATGATAACACAACGTGCACTGTCTACTCCCACAAAGGTCTCAAAATAAAATGAAGTAATATTATACACAATCCACCCTCAACAGTAATAAAAGATTAGTAATGCACAAGCCTTATGATTGAGTGTGAACTCACACACCACAACACAGTGATAAATTGCAAAGAAGATAATTTAGATTACATGAAGAGCATGTTTCAGTAAGTGCAAGGTTATACAGAGGTCAAAATAAATTCATTAGGAGCTAGGTGTTTTGTGGAGTATTTGACTGGACAGTGAAGGTTATTAGAGTGTGAGTGTTGATCTTTCTGACTCATGCTGATGTCATTAAAATGGCTTTCTGGACAGTTTTTCCTCACCTACACACCTGCCCTGACTCGGACGTGACAAATAGATTTGGTGTGTTAACACTTGAACAACTTCATCACACAATTGTGTAATTTTTTTTAACTCAAGATTATCATGAAAACCACATTCTATCAACAGTGTTGAGTTATCAGCGCTCCATAAATAAGGACACTTTAAGCTTACTCAGAACTTGCAACACCTGTTCCTGACATGTCCTCTGCCGTCTAGTGCCCTCTCCCAGGTGCACTCTCTCGCTCTCTCTCACACTCACACACCCCTCAGCACAAACTGACTTTGTCCAATTCAGCCTTGCACATTTGTTTTGATGCCGTGTCTGATGTTTTTGTCTACAGCCACTGTAGAAAGGCTTGCCTAGAGACAACTTCAGTGCACAAATTTGTGTTTTGCTTCTAGTCTGTTCTGTCCTGTATCAGTCAGTTCAGAGACCAGTAGAGCCCTCCACAAAACTGAGAACCTGCCCCACGCGTCACATACCATGGTAAAACACTGTTGGACAAAAGGGACAAATCATGTTGCCTCAGCAATGCTGCCTGAACAAAACTGTTAGTTTGCTCGTGGAACAATCCAGCTTATACATTCAACAAATTCCAGGGACTGAACTGAAAGTGGATTTTTTTAAAATAATTTTGTGTTATCTCCATATTTGCAAATACAAAATAAAACACCACATATTCTTTGAACTAGCTCCACTAAAGCTGAACTAACGTCAGCCAAGCATGGTGGCACATTTTCAGCTATTCACACTCAATCAGTAACAGAAAACATTTCTCTCCATCATGTTCTTACTGCAGTGATATTTTCCCCCTCTTTTTACCACTTGTCTTGTGCACATAACAGCTCTTCAGAGCCACCGCTGCTCTTAGCAGAAAATCATTGCAGTGGTGTCTCATGTTGGGTGTTCACCGTAGGTGGGCAACCCCAAATCAGTGACTTCAAGTACTGTGTTCCCTCCCAGGTTTTTGCTAGCCCATTCCTTTCCCACAGAGCCATGCCACATCCTGCAGGTTGGAACCTCAACTCATCTGGGTTTGGTTAAGCCAAGACAGAAGAGCCATAAAAACCAGGCTACGAGCAAAACACAGGGGCACCTCCTCATTTACAATCATAACGAGTGCTCCCAAAATTGGGCTTTGATGTGGTCTAGAGGAACGCTATACTGGCAAAAGCTGGCAAACTTTCAAACAATTCAGGTCATCTGAACGTAATGCTCAGCAGTATTTCCCATACAAGATTCCTTTAACATTCGTGGACATTCCTCTAGCTCTTATTTTGAAATTTCAGCCACTGCTCAACAGCTTGTCCTGGCCTTTTCTGAGTCATGTCTCCCTTCTAGTGTTCTGACCCGGTTGCTGCTGCAACGGTCCTTAATATCATTCAGCTGCTCTCCGGAAAGCCTCTCATCCCAGGGTCAGATGGGCTCCAACTTCACCATCATTGACTGCAGATGGCAAAGGCAGCTCTTTTTCTGCACTTGCTGTGAACCACTCTAAGCAGAACCTGCAGCAGGTGGAGAAAACTGGTTCACATGCTGCTAGGCTGAACTCACCAAAGCTGTAAAACAGGACCACAGCTACCATGGCAACATTTGGATCAAGAAGGACGCCTTTGAGTCCATGCACATGAATGAAGAACTGACTGGAGAGGCAGCTGAATACTGATTTGTTATTTGTTGTCACAAGTATAGAAATCATTAATACATTTAATTGTAGGTTCACCTCTTATCACACATGGATATGTCAATGCCCTTGCTACTTAACATAAGTACAATCTAATTCTGTGGAAAACAATGGCTCTTAAGTGATCTATTCTGAATACTAATCAAACTGAAAACAGACGAATATTAATGCCGGATATGCATGCCATTTAGCCAAGTTTGTGCAGCTCTTTATTCAACTGAAAACAATTATTCTAATTAGCCTGGTGTGACAAGTGAGGCTCTATATTTAGTGGCACTTGATATTTCAAGCTCTAGACCCTTATTACCCCTCAGCTTTTGATCCTCCATTCAGAAAAGAGATGAAAACACAAAGAGTGACATCCAGAGAGAACACTGAATGGAAGGAGGACATATGCCACTTCACTTGTCTTTTCCTCATCATCAATCTTTATTTCCATGTCATCATCATCATCCTCCAGTTCTCATAAGTCTTTTTTTTTTTTTTTTTTTTTTTTTTTATGACTTCAGTGTGAAAAACAGATTAAGGCCACTGTGGCATTTGTCGCCATACTCAGACTGCCAGCAACCTCCAGCAACCACTTCCAACCAGTCAGGGAATACTCATTTTTCACTCATGAAGGGTCGCTGCCAGATGGCTGCAGACCGCTGTCTAAGTGTGACTGGAGCCTTATTTCACGTCATCTTACGCCATCACCATGATTGTCTCACGTCCAAAATGGCAGACATGTTAACGTCACGTGGTTACTGGTCCCGTGTCTGCAAATTCTCAATTGTGAGAATGCTAAAAGTATATAAGGCATTAATACTGTGTGTGTGTGTGTGTGGGGGGGGGGGGGGGGGGGGGGGGGCATGGTGCACCCCAGCACCTGTTGCTTTTATTACATAAACACTCACACTAGCTTTCCACTGGAATACCACAATGTGAAAGGGTCAAGGTCAATAAAGCAAGTGTTGTTTCATTTACTTATGCCTTCACCTCATTTCAAAGCATATCCTACGCTTCAAAAAAATAAAATAAATGCTACTGAGCATTGCTGGATCAATCAATATTCAGCATACCTACATACTGAACAGCCCATAAAACTAGAGCACTGAACCAAGTGGCCTACAAAACTTGAACTCAGCAGACAGAAAGTCTACATACCAATTTTATAATTGGTACATAGCTTTTAGTCTACTGACAGTAATAAAGATCACTCAAAAGATCACTCGGGAAATAAGCTTTCCATCGGTGAGTGGTTTTTCCAGTCTTTCCTTTAAGAACAGGAAGTAACCACAGGACACTTGCACAGTAAGTGTGTTGTGTGTAATATATGTACATACATATACTTTATTTTTGATTAGATTATTTATTTAGTATTTTTCTCTTTATTTTTATTCCTTTCTGGTAGTCTTATTTGTACATCACTGCTGCAGTTCCTCCAAATTTAATCCAAGCCTATAGCAATGAAATCTCATTCTAATGCGCACTGTATGGTGCAATTTTGAATGACAAAGTTTGTCTATGTGTATTAGCCACTTAGATAAACACACACAGCTAGGCACATGACTTTTAGGATCAATATCACGTGGTGTACTTTCATTCCTTTTGACACTACTGTGCTAGGAGGCACAGTGTATTTAGCATATTCACTAAATACCTGGTGGTATGGAACAAAGCACAGTGTAGTAGCTGCCTCATCAGTCTTTATATTACATATTTTGAACACAGAAAGTATGCAACCAGCTTTTTTTCTGCAGTTAAGCTAAACCTGCAAGCAACTATGAAAAATCATGGCACTTTATTATTATTATCTTATAATACTGTAAATGATCAAACAGCAGTCAAAGCCTCGGTTTAACTCAACTGAAAAGAGAGCAATCCTTTGATATGAGGCAGAGAAAGTAAGAAGCCAAACATTTTTAATGTCTGTTCCTCATAATGTGTCAACTTGCTGATGGAGTTGTTTGTTTTCAGGAGTCAAAGGGAGTCAGAAACTTCCCTTTTACTGATATGCTGTATATTTTCAGTTTCACAGCAGCAGCAATGAGCTATAAATGAACAGATCATGGTGCAAAATAATACAGAAATACTGCACAGTATGCTTTTTTTTGTTTGTATGAACTATGCAGTGGCTGTTTAGGCTGTGCCACCAGCTAGTAAAAGTTACAACTCATCTTCAGAATATGAACAAAATAGGTAACAAAAATAAGCAAGAAGCTCACCATTTCATCCAGAGCATAGCGAAGTAAGCCATGCTCGTAGAGGATAAAGAACCTCCTTTGCCATTTCTGTAACAAGGGAAAAAAAAAAAAAATTCTGATTACTGACAAGGTCACACAGAAGATCTCAGCAGTAAACGATAGATAGCTAGATACAACACAAAAGACAAAAAAATGTGCAAATATTTATATCATAAATCATTACACATTTGCTAAATCTGGCCATGGTAACCAAACACCAACCTGTGGAAGGCCATTTCATTTATAAAGCTTGAGATTATTTTGTTGGATCTATAAATTAATCCAATCCAATCCAATACACACACACACACACACACTTAAAAACAATGCAATCAAGTTTTTGGAAACAGCTGCCATGTAGCAGTAAGAAAGTAAAGCTGGTACACGTTCCCCTTACGGGACATCACAAGGCTTTCAAGCTCCGACAAGCTGGACAACATTTTATCAGCATGCATCATCAGCTGCATTAGATCATTATGTTTTCAGACTGTTTTTCTTAACTATTTCAGGAAAGAACGCCTTTATATATAAAGTGCGGGTATTATGACAACAACAACTAAGTGGGTACAGACATTCATAAGAGGATACAAGATTACACTGCTGATAAAATTATAGAAAAGTACGACAAAAGGTACGCAACTGTGAGTGTTGCACCATTTTATACTAGGTTTGCTGTGGGGAGCAGTTTATGTCTTGGTTAGAATTGGTAACCCTGTTAGCTTTTGAGTAAATTATAATGGTACAGTTTCTACTGATCTTCATCCTCATTGGCTCAATCAGTTCTTTTCCACCCCCGTCATATCTTAATGCACCGCTTTGTTTCAGTGTTAAATTTCCTGGGCTCCTATTCTAACAGAGCCTGATGCATGAAATATTGAGAGCTGCTCTGTAACCTAAAAGCGCACTGGAAGATCTCAATAGGGGAGCTGAGAAGAAAAGGAAACTGCAGTTCACAGGTGCTGTTTAATAAGGAAAGGAAAAAAAAAAAAAAGAGACGCAGTGTGTGACATACTATGGGCTACAGAGGACGATTACAGAATTCCAACCTCGATGTCAGAAAATAGAGCCAGACCCCCACAACCTGTTAAACTAAAGTGGCCCTTAAACATGACTCATCTGAGACATCAGCGTTTTTTCTGTTATTTGTTTCAGCGTAAGCCTGACAAATGTGCTCACGTCAGCACTACGTACAAGCCAGCAATTATACCCCCGCAGTTAAAAGCTGACTGGGAGAATAGGCAGAACGTATCACTGCTGATGTCAAAGCAGCGGCAGACTGTTGACAGTAGATCCAGAGGTGCTTTTCCCAAAACTCATATGGAAGCCATCAGTGAGGCTGTGAGAACTGAGACCTTTCTTCTCCTCCCCCACATTCTCCACGGTCCTTTTTTTGGGATGCACCACCACAGTATAATCTGGAAGCTGATAAACGACGGCTCCTATTACATGGTGGTGGTAAGAGTCACTAAATGAAGTCAATATTAGGCTCATTATTTCCTAACAATGAGGCTTCATTGATAGAGGACCAAGCTACCCACAGGAATCTGGTTATTCCATGAAGCAGCTACTGAAGCCACAACAACAAGAGCTCTTGTTTATCAAATGAGTGCCAGAATGGATAAAGAAATTAAAGGGAGGAATACCCATGCCAATTACTTATCTTTTTTTTCCTACTTACCTCACACTCTGAGCTGATAAAATAAAATTTTGGGTGAGAGTTGGGTACACCCTGGTAGCTAGACAGACAATCATTCACACCTTTGGGCAATTACCTAACAAGCATATCTGCACTGTGGGAGGAATGCAGAGTACCTGGAGAGAACCAATGCAGGCACATCAAGAACATGCAAGCGCTACACAGAAAGGCCAACGGCAATTCTTGAAATAGGCACAACCTTTAATCTGTTGATTCGTGTCCCTGGACACAAATTCCACACTTCTTTCTGTGTTCCTCAAGACCACCTTTCCATCAATACACTCTTATGCTGTTTCCCACTTTAAAAAAGGCAAAAAAAAAAACAACCAAAAAAAAAAAAAAAAACAACCAAACCAAAAAAATAAAAAAATATCTGGAAGTTAGAGGGTTTAGTGGTATTTAAAAAAAAAAAAAAAAACTCCTGGGTTCGAAAAGATCATGGTTTCAGTTAAAATACAATAGCTGCCAAGTCTTTAAATGCACTGGTGTTGTGTTTTGTTGGCTATGGTGACACCTCCCTGCTTTTTCTGGACAAAACACATGCTTCTGACAGAAAATAGTTCCTATAGACATTCATTACTTGCCATGCCCCCCCCCAAAAAAAAAAAAATATTTGTGTCCATGAACATGGACAAAAGATTGCTTCTTTGTGAGTATTTTCTTACAGGACTGGGCTGGAACAGTGACCCATACTGCAGGAGTAGCAATTCTTGGGACCAGTGGACAGACAAGCAGATGACAGATGCCTCACCATGGCATAAGTTCATCAGTCCTTCAACCGGATGAGCTGAAGACTGAACAGACTGTTCATTCTGTACTCAAAACACTAACACAAAATCAAAACCACTACACCAATGAACAATTCAGATGAGAAGAAGCTAAACGCAGTAGGTTAAATGGAGCGCTTCCCTTTAAAGAGTGCCAGTTTCTTGTGATGAATTTCTGCCAAATGCTCCAAAGGAAGTCGAGAAGAGGTGAAGTCACAACATAATACTCTCTTCTAAACACAAGTAATCTCACCACCAGCAAAGCTAAACACTTATGAAACCACTTACCCGAGATCTGTGTAAGGGATTGTCAAAATTTGTTCCCTCCGGTGCCAGGAGCAACCATCCTGCATATATAGGTTTTGCCTGGTGAGTGGAAAACACAATGACAGTGTTGGAAGCAATCATTAAACAGGAATATAAACATAATGAATAGCTGTCCAATTATGGAATACAGAAGTTCATTCTACTAGTTAAGACCACATACTATGACATATTTTTAAAAACACACACACACACACACACACACACACACACACACACAAATGTGTGTTAAACTCCATGAAGGTGTATAATAGACACTAGCTGCCTTGACTTTAGGCTACACTCTCCACTTGGCTGTATTCCAGAGCACCATGCTGCCCTGAAGGCAAAAAAAAAAAAAAGGGAAAGGCTAACACACATGATTTTTCCTCTGATCCTCTAAGTGGGTGGACTGGTGGGTGGTGGGGGAAGCAAGAGGCAGAAGTTTAAAAAAAAAAAAAAAAAAAAAAAAAAAAAGGGAAAGAAAAAAAAAAAAAAAAAAACAGTGGATGAGAAGCAGACGAGAGAATTGGTGCAGAGCTTTTGTGGCTACAGATTTGCAATTCAAACATGTACTGAGAAACGCAGTTGGCCTGGCAGTCTTTCTTAAGTTGTTCTGGTACATACTTGAACTGCAGCCACACTAGTAGTCAGCACTTGTTTGTAGAGCCAAAAAGCCCTGCATAAGCACTGCATGTATATTGTGTGCAGGAGAATGAACTGGACCTAATGTTTACATTAACATCTTACCTATACCTAAAGAGCTTAACAAGTTAAGCACCTTATGTAATTCACTTGCACTCCCCAGTCTATGAAGCAGTAGCCAACAAAGCCAAGTCAAAAAAAGCTTCAACATGTACAGCTATGTGGCACCTTCTTGTCTTTCTGTCTGAGGTTTTGATTACAGTCATAACTTCATCTTATGTACGGCCGAGTATAATCCGCCATAAAATCCTCTTTTGCTTTGATTACATGTGGCACAGCGCATTTCCCAGCTGAGTGACTGTGTAAACAAAATGAAATAACATTAATTTTCAAGCACAAGTCCAAATTATAACCTTGGGCAGTCAAGAGTTTGAACAGACTTGCAAGAGAAACATTAAGATACTTTTTAAAAAAAAAAAAAACTGCAAGATGAGGGCAACTGATAACATGACTGTAAGAATGAGAAACTGGGGTACTGGGCTACTTGCTGTATTCATGCCTGTAGAAAAAACAGTTTAAAAAAGATGTTTAGAAAAACATCTCATTTCTCCTCATAAGACCTGACAGCTCTACGAATGGCAAGCCCCCCCTGAGACAGAGAAATAAGCGAGATGAATCTAGGTCAGTTTTTAGCCTCTAATGGTTCAGCGGTTAAATGGAGTCATCTGAGCGTGTTCGTGTGTCTTCATTTCGCAATAGCCCCCAACCTCTTATTCCCTGTCATCATAAAAGGCTCTAATATTGCTTCAATAGCCAGGGCCTTTAAGGCAAGTGAAGCTGGTGGTGGTGGTGGCTTTTTTTTTTTTGGGGGGGGGGGGGGGGGGCAAAAAGAATAACAGTTCTGGCTGAAAATAGATGCGGCATCTTTTTGTCTAAGGAATTAATATATGGACTTCAACCTCTGGCAACAAATAATGTTTCACTAGTGCAGCCATGAAAGGAGATGGAGGTAGGCCAACGACAGTTTCTGTCCCAACAGAGGTTGTTATGGAGGAGGAGGATGCTGGCCGATTTGTCTCCCAGACATTGAAAAAGCATCAGTCACAAAAGTATCATTTGTACAAATCTGCAAACCTGGATGCTGATGAGCCTTGAACATTCCCATTAAACAAGACTGCCAAGAGGAAATGATCACAATGCAAGTCAACAGAGATACCATGCCACAACATAGACTCCCTGCTGGGGACAATGTAAACAGTGGACTATCTCCACATGACATAATAATAATAATGAGTCAGTATTGCACATCATTAGTGCCAGAGTAAACTTTAGTTTCTTTAATTTAGGCAAGGAGGACCAACAGTATGGTTCATACCACAGTTAAATACTCAAACTAGACAACATAACCTGAAATAATAGCCCCTACAACAGCAGCTGATAGCATGCTCCTGTGCTGCAAGGCATGGAGCTGGGTGGAGGCCTGTGTGTGCATGAATTAAGGTCAATATGCGCCCTTGGGCTGGAAACTAATTATGCCCAATTAACCCAACCTTTGCACTTCGTGGCCTATTAACACATGACAACCCGTCTGAAGTGAGCACATCAGACAGAAAGACAACAACAGGATTTCCTCTGCCATTAAGAGTGAAATGCAATGAAAGTTGTTTGAAAATCATTTGTTTACCTGATTTAAGTCTTCGTCGTTCAGCAAATGAGATTCTCTGGGCTTAAAGCAGTTCTGGCATTTACTTTTGTTGAAAATGTTGGCTTGAAATTTCCGACAGGGGTTGTCTTTGAGTGACATGGTTGATGGAGAGATTAAAAAAAAAAAATCCTCTTTTGAGAGAGAGAAAAAAAAAAAGTTCTCGCAGCAAGAATGAGACAAGTTGCTGATGTATACTTTCTAGAACAAACCCATCTAGTCAGCAGGTAACAGTGCGCAGTTCACCTGTCCCAAGTTTACCTGAGGCGGCACGTAACCTCTCCTTAAGTGATATCTATGTTGGTCATGTTGCGCGTGGGGTCGCCTCCTGCAGCTATTGTTGACCTGCTAACTTTAGTTTGTGTATACAGGCTCGCTCAGAAGTTGTCAAATAAGTCGTCGAAAGTGCAGGCAGATGTTCGCGTGTTCTCGTTAATTACGTCCGCCACCGAGGTGTCGACGTCTCACAGGTGACGCTCTGGGCCTCGAGCTCGCTGCAAAGGTCCCGTCAGCCTCCATCGGGCGGAACGTCTCTCTCTACCGAGGGGAGGGAGTCCACTGTAGCCCCCCCTCTTCGGTTTTTCTATCTAACAAGTGATACAGCAGTCATTGCCGCTAAATCAGTTTCACGCTTCTAACGTCTCGCTTCATGGCCAACGTAACGTTATCAAACTTTGGAAAAGCCATCGACGTGGTTGTCATGCCGCTGGCTGCATAGCGTCAGGTCCCGTCCGCCGTAGCTATGTTCCCTCTGGCGCTGCTACGCAGTCTGCGGTTGGTGTTTTCGTGCAAATCCTCATTTGGGCCGGACACGGGGAGGTACCCAGGAGAGAGTGGGAGCTAGGAGTGACAGCGTCTTCGACCAATCAAATAAGTGGACACGCCCATAACTTTAGTCAGTTTCTTTCGTGGTCCAATGGAAAACCTTTCCAAGCTCTAATATTTTCCCCTCAAGCTAGGTGGTATTTAAAGGGCCCTATTAACTTCCGAACAAAAACTCTGATGTTACTGAAATTTCCTGTGCTAAAATGTTGTTTTCAGTATGAGCTAAAACCCCAGATTGGAGGGTATATTCGGTTCAATATTATTCTATTATCCTACCAGCATGGAAACACTGCATGTTAAGTTGTTCAACATTCATTTTCTAATTAATCATGGGTAATGCGTGTTGGTTTTTACCTCTGATGAAAGTAAAGTCTAAAGCATTCTGCGCATTTCCTAATAATTACTATTAATGTGATTAATAGAAAAAAACTGAAAAAAAAAACACATTTAACACGTCACATCAAATGTTATGTATTGCTCTTAACACAACACAGAAGCAAAGCCTGTAACTAATATATTAATATCACAATTTAATATGATTACATTATTTACATTTGTTTAATTAGTGGGGTTTATATAGTCTAATATTTACACAGGAAGGGGCCATAATGCAACTTTCAAGCTGCTGCCATGGCTTGTTTATGGTGTTTTAAAAGATACATGCAAAAAGTAAAATGAAATAAATGTCTCAAATCCACAGCACAAATACAACTTAAAGTCTGGCAGGTGTTCTTATTTTAAACAGAGAGTAATCTTAAATAGACTCCAGAGCACCATCTGTTGGTCTTGAATGTCAAATGGCTAGAGTGCAACACCTTGTACAAATATGTCAGAGTCAGATCAAATGAAATGTGTAAGACAGAAGAGAAGGTGAAGTCAGGGAATTGTGCTCTTCTTCAAACAAGCTGCTTGGTTTATCCAAAACTGCCCTCAGTCACATTAGAACATCCTTGCTACTATAGTTATTGCACCTAGAGAATTTTAGAAAGATGTTATTTAAAGTAATTGTAGCGAGTGCGGAAACAATGACAGCCTTGGGTTGTATTTTGCTTGTGTTCTTCACTGCTGCGGTTTATTTAAGCCGGCCTTTGTGTGTCCTAATTTTAACAGGAGGATAGGAAAGTGTTTGCTATTTGCATACAAAAGAAGAAAGTGTAGTAACTATGAAGACATCTCTGTAGAGAAGAGAAAGCCAGAGCACGAATGTCTGTCATCACCGTCAGGTTCTTTGAAGTGCACTTGAAAGCGAAGTGCTGCATGTTTTTCAGATTCCAAGCTCGTGCTCCAGATTGGAAAAAACTCTGAACTTAGGACAGAAAATATGTGAGTTGTTCCATCTTGCTGCGTTTTGAGGTGCAATTTGATGTTGGGGTTTTTTTTTGTTGTTGTTGATGTTTGTAACTTGGAGAAAGAAAGAGATTAGTGTAGGGAACTGTGTGCTTTGTTTATCTTGGAAATGCAAATCTGTGCTTGTTAGACGTGTGTAATTTCATTTAGGCAGCTAGAAGTGGCAGGATTGTAGATGAGCACATATAATGGGGTTTATTACAGCTGAGTCTGGGTGAAATTTAAAGCAAAAAAAAATCTGTGTTCAGTCATTGTAATTATTCCTTTACTTCATTTCAGTCACCATGCTCCTGCGTATCCAGAAAACTACAAACTAAGCATCCAATGAATAATGAAAACACAACATTATTTTGTTTTGAAGATGAATCCAGCGTTTAGTGAAGCATTTGATATCCTTGGACTGTTATCCATTAAGAGGTAGTATTACTCAGCCACAAAGGCAATCTCTAAACACCGGATTTATGAGAAGGCATGTAGAACAACACTGATAAGATTTCTTTTGTTCTTATGTTTGTGTAGCAAGTGCCTAACCCTCATCTTGCCGTTGTTGTCACTGAACATAAACCAAAATCATTATTTTAGTAATCTGGCACACTGGCCACAAGTTTACAAAGATACCAGCAGTGCATTTCTATTATTATGTATTTCAGATCAGGTTGTTCAAGCTCAGGTAAGAGAAATATTGTCTTCTTGGTAATTGTTCAAATATTCAACATCAAATGTCAGCTTGAAACAGGATGCACTTTGCTTTTTGTCTTGATGTTTTTAACCCTCTAAAAATACTAAAAGATACTTGTTGCAATTAAAGAGAACCTATTACACAATTTCTCTATTTTCTGTCATATACGATATGGACAAAAGGAGCTGGCCACATTACAAATTACACCTACAGGAGTGCTGCTCTGCTATGAAGCTCCCAGCACACGGCTTTTTTGCTGATGTCAATGCCAAAGGAGGTTTGGAACTTTTTGCAATAATACCACTTGCAGCTGATTGTTGAATATCCAGTCACAAACTGACTTGTTGCAAAATCCTATTACAGTACCACACTCAAATTCAGTGACCCATTCTCTCACAACTGTTTGTAAAAAGACTGAAAACATCTGAATTCAAAAACTATACTTTTGTCCTTATAGTGTTACGTGTATTTACAATGGTGCAACAAGGCCAAAGTTTAAAATAATAGAAGCAGTAATATCTATGAGTGTAAAGCTGAGGCACAGCCAGTTGGAAGAAAGTTGTCTTACAGAAGAGGGAAAGGAAGATTTTAAAAGTCTAAATAATCATAAATAGCTAGTATAGCAGAGTCCAGGAATAAAAAAATATATGGTGTTGCAAATAGCCCCCACCACGACCCTGAACAGGATAAGTGGAAGAGAATCGATGGATGGATGGATGGATGGATGGATGGATCTCTTTTAAGACAAATGGGCATAAACTATACAGCTGAATTGTTCAGTATAAATACAGGGATTCCAGGGAATACAGGGCTGGCTTTTGAAATACAAATAATAATAAATAAAGTTAAGTTTATGTTCATGTTCTTGGAGATTATAATGTTAACTAGCTTATTACTCTTTACAATAACCTACAATGACACAAAAGGGGGCGACAACAATAAGGTGTCCCAGGATAATTATGGTCTGTCCTGTTCTTAGGGGGAAAATGTCAGATTTATGTGCCAAATACATAGGAATAAACAAAGATTTACACGAACTTGTACTGCATATTCACAGAATAAGCCATGCATTAGAAAAGATCTGCCTTCTTCTTCATGTCATTGCGTTTCCAAAGTGGAAGTCTGTCAAATTCTTGAATAGCCATGCCAAAGATCTGGAAGAATGATTCTGGGGATAGGTGGCGCTGCAAAAATAAAGTAAAATGTTACTGTGGATGAAGCTGCAGAGTAATTATCTCTGATATTTTTATAATCTAAAATAAAACTCAATCAGAACATTTAACTGAAACATGTTCTCGTCTTTCAGGAAACCCTATCAGCAGCGACACATGCTGTGTTCAAGGAAGAGTTTCAGTTATGTTATGTGTAGTTTTTTTTTACTTTTATACAAGCTGTGCAATATACTGCATCTATCTAAACAAAAGAAAGAAGAAAATATCTCAAATATACCTCAAGTCTTGTTCTGTCAATATCCTTGGGAAGCTTCACTCGTCCTCTGTTGCTCACTATGAGCATTTCATATGGATAGACCTTAACAAAAAATAAATAAAAGATCAGTCAAGAATGCTTGATAAGATTAATCTGCCTAAACACAGCCTATAGCTCCACTCTATTGAGATCAGTGTAATACAGTCATGCGCCACGCCAATCTACAGAAGTATAAAACCACTGCACAGCTGACTCCCAAAGTATGCACAGCGCCACCCCTGGTGGGTTGTGATAGTACTGTAGTTGGGCAGTGAAAAGAAATTTACAATGAACAAATAATAATAATCATAATAATAGTAAGAATAATAAAAACATTTTTAATTTTGTTTAAATTTGAGGGGAAATATTTACATTAAAAAATGTGCACGTATTTAAAAAAAAAATACAGTTTTTGAATCCTGATCTTATCAGTGGCATAAAGCAGAGCAGTGGCTGCCAGGTAGAAGTGGTTAAGCTGTTAGTAGAGAATTTTTCTCAACATGAAAATCAGATGAAAAGCAAAAGAAGCACAAAGAAAGGAATACTTCATCTTAGGCTCATGTGACGATCAGACTTTGAAAATGGGCCAATGCAGGTTAAAGTTTGGGAATGGCAGGTGTACAGTGATGCTTCTTTTATCCTTTGTGAAAAGACTCTCACACGTACTAATAAAACTGATAATGTTCTGCAGTCTTCTATGTATTGTTATATAGCATAAGTATGCAGTCATGGTAAAAGAAAATACAGCCTCTTTCAACTGCAAGGTTTTATGTATGAGGACATCATTAAAACAAAAATCATCATCAGCCAGGTGCTGATAATTGGCAGTTTGCTGGTCTGGAGCATTCAGGTGTGTGTTAACAAGGAGGAGAGACATCAGCAATGATCTTAAAGAAGCCATTTTTGTTGTCCATCAGTCTGGGAAGGGTTATAAGACCATTTTCAGTTTGAATTCTATCATTCTACAATGAGGAAGATTAATTACAAGTGGAAAACATTCAAGAGAGTTGCCAATCATCCCAGGAGTGGATGTCCCAGTAAATTCACCCCAAGGTCAGACAGTGCAATGCTCAGAGAAAGTACAGAAAACCAAAGAGCTACATGTCAGACTCTACAGGCCTCAGTTAGCATGTTTAATGTTAAAGTTTATGACCCCAGAATTAGAAAAAGACTGAACAAGCATGGCTTGTTTGGAAGATTTGCCAGGAGAAAGCCACTTCTCTGCAAACCTGAGCTGTGTTTAGAAAGTTCCACCTGACTAAACCACAAGACTTGTGGAACAATGTTCTTTGGATAGACGAGACCAAAGTAGAGATGTCTGGCCACAATGCACAGTGGCACATTTGGTGAAAACCAAAGACAGCATGTCAGCACCTCATACCAACTGTACAAGCACAAGGATGATTTGGACTTGTTTTGCAGCCACAGGGCCTGAGCACCCTGCAGTTATTGAGTCGACCATGAACTCCTCTGTATACCAAAGTATTCAAGAGTCAAATGTGAGCCAAAGCTGGGTCATGCAACTGACAATGATGCCAAGCACAGCAGCAAATCTACAACAGAATGACTGAAAAAGAAAAGAATCAAAGTGCTGCAACAGCCCAAGTCCAGACCTCAACCTGATTGAAACGCTGTGATGGAACCTTAGGAGAGCTGTGCTTAAACAAATGCCCACAATCATCTATGAACTAAAGCAACATTGCAAAAAAAAAAAAAGTGGGCCAAAATTTCTCCACAATGATGAGAGTCATACAGAAAATGATTACTTCAAGCTAAAGCTGCTAAAGGTGGTTCTACAAGCTACTGAATCATGGGCTGTACTTGGTTTAGTTTTCTGAGGCTGTATTTACATAATTTTAAGACCTGGTTTGGAGCCAGATGATTTTTTTTTCTTTTAATTGTCCTGATATATAAAACCTTAGAACTGACAAAGGGTGTGCTTCCTGAGTTTTGGGTGTTAAGTCTTTGCATTAAAATGCTCCTACAGTTTCTCAGAAAAAATAGAAGTAAAAGGACAAATTATATGAAAACAAATACTTGCTTTTGCTTCCAACAAATTAGGCATAGACACTCCTCTCTCCATTTGTGTTAATGGATACTGATGGTCATAGATGAGCTACAAAATGAAGCAAACACATGCAATCGGAAAATATCGTGACCTGATGATTACACACTTGCAGATTGCTTCCAGATAAATGCAAGTAAAGCTGATTAAGGAGCAGGTTATGTAACAATATATGAGTTAATGAAGATATATTCACACAGTGAGGTTAGGTGAGTACTTCAAAAAACATTCCACAAACCAAACAGGGAACCATGACCAGAGTTACTCGAGTATGGGTAAACGCCATTCAGTTACTCTCACATACCCTGAAGTCTGAAAGAACAAAGAGTAAATCACAAACAGCATGTAATTAATTTAAAACATTTTTTACTATTGGTTAAAATAGTAATAATTAACTGCATTTGTCTGCACGCATACCTCTGCATCTGTCATCATGGTAGTGGGAGAAATCAGCTGGCTGTGGCTTAGAAAAGACATGAACAAAAAGTTTTCACAGAATTAATGCTGAAAGCTTTTCTCAAGTGTTTATATAGCTCCTGCAACTATCCAATAAAAACAGAGCTACATCAAAATGTGTACCTGATTAATTCACCAATTAGAAGAACGGTATTTAATAGGCTTATGCAATGTTTCCAGTGTGAGATCTAAGCTTTAGTAATGTGTCTCCTACCGGACTAAGGCTGTTCCGACCATATCCAGTCAAAGACGACGCTGGGTATGTCGAGGAATTTGGATCTATGTGAAAGAAGACAGATAAGCTCATGATGAGACGACTAGATTAAAGATTAGATTAGATTAAATGACAAAGACACCGATATATTCTTTAGATCAACATAACTTAAGATTTAAATGTAATTTTTACTGCTTCAAGCTTTCTCTATATCAAGTCTGAATACTGTACCTTGCTGTTTATAAATCGGGGCCCTCCTGTACATATTGAAGCTTTCATCTGCTGTCAGAAAAGAATGCAGCTTTAACAGATAATTCATTCTTAAATATTACACAGTGGAAACATTAGATCAGTATAAATGCATGTCTCTGGAAGGTGGTTGTCAAGCTAATCCTCTTTCATTCTCAGTGTTTAAAACAGATATCATTGAGGGGCAGCCTTACACCTGGGTCTTACTCAAAACTGAAAAAAATATATACTTTCAGTGCCGGGGAACATTTCAGGCATGAGAATGTGTAAAACTAATTTCCTAAATCCAGTTTAATTCCATTCATTGTCAAGTATCAGGCATAAGAGATTTCTGTCATTTGCTGTCACCTCACAGCAAGAATCCACCAGCTGGCTAATAAAGAGTTTATCTAAATAAAGCTGCACTCCCCTCACTATTCAGTTACTAGTCTGTAATCTTCAGACACAGACTTCAGAAACACAAACCAGTGATGACTGATCAAAGGCTGTCATATGATAAACTTTACCCAAAGGCACACGGATGCTATAAATAACCACGACTGTACGGGAAGTTGTAAAGTTGAAAAGAGGCACAGAAATATTTATTATTTATCTAATCAGTGAAAGCCATTTTTTAAATAATGAAATAACACTGGCAGAATTTAAGTTCTGTGCCAAGTAAATCTGTCAATCTCTCTGAACTTTAACCACTAGGTGGCACAGTGCTTCAAAGAATCAAGTGAACCAAATCTCACTGCCATAATGCTGTATGTGTGCTAGTTCCAGCTAGTTTGTTGGTAGTTATTGGGTGTTTCAGACTTTATTCTTGCACATTTGCACTAAATGATAGAACAAAAATAACAAGAAATACACAATGTAATGGAACATGCAGGAGGGGAGAAGGGTTAAAGAGAGTGGCACAAAAGCAGGGGTCTTACCTTTGCTTTCAGAGGGAAAGGTGTGACATAAAAGAGAAGTGGGGGAAGTATCAGTGTTGCCACAGAATAAAGACGAAGAAAGAGGCAACTCTTTGGATTTCAGGAAGTGCAGACAGGAGGAGTTGTGGTGGTAAGGAGGGATGGTGGTAAAACAGAGAAAAGGTGAACAGAGGATAGGTCTCATATCTTAAAAAAAAAAAAAAAGAAAGTGTTGGGATGCTTTTTGTGTGCGTATCTCACCTGGTCGGTGGAAGTGTTGTGGTGATCTGGATAGAGTTGGAGTGTAGCTATGACGATTGTACATTGCATGAAGTCCAAAAGCTCCTTGGCTTGTAGATTTTGGTATGGGGGTTCTTATTTCAAAACTCTCCTGAAAAGAGAAGACACAAAACCAGAACAGAATGCAAAATGAACAGATTTAAAAGGGGGGTCTGGTTCATACCCTGGTTGGCCAGATTTCATTGTATTTCTTTGGGTCTGTTCTGATTAAAGTTGATAAAACTGCTCTTTACCTCAGTTTTGATTCCTGGTGACTAAATCAGGCAAAAGAAAGAAGAAAAATCAGTGCATTAACTGAATCATGTAGTCAGTGACAGTTAGAAGGTAACACAACAAAAATCACTAAACCTGGAGTTGTTAGATTTTTACACAAAGGCAGACATATAAAAGGTTGCAAATAAAAGAATGATTAAAAAAGGTAGTTTTGGCAGGTTATTCCAAGTAAGGGTCAGACTGGCAGTGATCACGAACAACTGCCAGCATACTTATACAAGTAAGTATGCTGCATATTTGAAACGATCTGAGCTAAGATGTTGCTAATATAGAAATTCAAGCCTCTTGCTTCAAAAAACAATTAAAGGAAAAATTCAGCAGAAAAATATACATGTTTTTCCTCTGGTCTGTGGTGCTATTTATCCATCTAGATTGTTTTGATGTGAGCTGCCAAGTTTTGGTGATACTGGCTGTAGACATGGTTGCTTTCTCTTCAGTACAATGAAGCTAAATGCCTCTCGCGTTGTGGTGCTCAAAGCACCAACATACATTTGAAAAATTCAATAAATACCTTCCTGTAGGCCCACCACCCACAGGGTCGGGTGCAAACTGTGTCGGGTGGTAGGGCAGACGCCCTGGCGGACCAGTCCCCAGCTATCGAGGCTGGCTATTCAGACATGTAATGTCACCTCTCTGGTGGGGAAGGAGCCTGAACCAGTGCATGAGGTTGCGAGATACTGGCTAGATATAGTCAGGCTCACCTCATCACATAGCCTCGGTTCTGGAACCAGTCTCCTGGAAAGGGGCTGGACTCTGTTCTAGTCTGGAGTTGCCCTCAGTGACGAGAGGGTTGTTTCCCTGCAACTTTGGTCCGGGGAACAGGTCCTGACTGTTGTTTGTCCTTATGCACCAAATAACAGTTCAGAGTACCCAGCCTTCTTGGAGTCGCTGGACGGGGTGCTGGAGGGCGCTCCATGCAGTGACGCCATCGTCCTACTGGGAGACTTCAATGCTCAAGTGGGCAATGACAGTGAGACCTGGAGGGGCATTACTGGGAGGAACAGCCTACCTGATCTGAACCCGAAATGTGTTTTGTTATTGGACTTCTGTGCAAACCACAGTTTGTCCATGACGAACACTATGTTCGAACATAAGGATGCCCATAAGTGCACGTGGCACCAGGACACACAATATCACAGGTCGATGATCGACTTTATAATTGTGTCATCAGATCACTGTCATGAGCATCAGCCTCCACAGCATCCCTTCCCTTAGAACAGTGAAACAGTCTAAATAGATAACTAGCTCTACATTCCAGAGCAACAGCATGTATTTTTGATTTTGGGGTGATCTGTCCCTCTTTTTTGATGTTTGTGTGTTCTGGACTACGTACAACTAAACACAAGAACAAGAGAAACAAGACTTTACTTGGTTAAACTCATAAATAAAATCAAGAAAATCCACCAAAACAATGACACACAAACATGTCATTTGACATAAGTCAGAGCTTCAGATGAAGTTACCTCTGCAGGACTTTTTTGGACTCTTTGGCTGTCTTGTGTGTTTCCTTTCTCATCCAAAGTAGAAGAGTTGTCATTGACAGACTTATAGGATATCTTATCAGGATGCTCTATATCGTATATAGCCTTGACTCTGGGAATTGCTGCTAAGTCTCTGTAATCAATGATCTCATTATCTACTTTGGCCTGGGAGCAGGAGAGGAGAGGAGAGGAGAGGAGAGGAGAGGAGAGGAGAGGAGAGGAGAGGAGAGGAGAGGAGAGGAGAGGAGAGGAGAGGAGAGGAGAGGAGAGGAGAGGAGAGGAGAGGAGAGGAGAGGAGAGGAGAGGAGCAGACACAACAGATTAGGTCTTGGGAAGGGTCAAAGGTGTCTTATTACATCATTCAGGAAGGAATTAAACTTTAATCCCATGATTTTGGCACATGAGGTGAGCTGATTCTATTATGAAATCCAATGTTTCAGTTTCAGAATGCGAAATTATTTCCAGGCTTTTATGTATTGCAGAGGCCGTTTTTTGGCCTATATTCTAATGTGTTTTGATGGGAGTAAAGTTTATTTCATTTCTTAACACAATGATGAATGATAAGAAGCTGGGTGGAGGAAACACATTATACTGAAAGTATCATTTTTTGTAATCAATGTCAGTCTAAATGCATTCAAACCCTGATTTTCTCAATAGAATTATGAATGCATTGAGAGTCTTCATCATTCAACGACAGCTGAAATTACATTTTGACTAACAAGCACCATGAAACTAGTTCCGATCAGTCAAGGTAAAGTTTGCCAAATTATGTTACTGATTTTAATGATCTATTTTCCTAAATGTTCCTCCACATTTCACGTCAATATGAATTATTTTGCAAGGGAGAACCTCTGTCCATGCGACTCCCCTGTATAAATAAAGGATAAATGAAACACAGATCAACCCATGGTGAATCATGCACCATCGAAGCAAACGTGAACTTACACAGATGGTTCGACCTGGGCTGCCAGGAGTGCACGAGCCCGGCCTGGAACAGGAGCTTTCAGATGATGATCTTGTGTGCTGTGAAAGGAAAAAAACAACTGTATTCATTTGGCCAACACAGAAACAGCTACCTCAGAAACAATGCTTTTTTTGCTATCTACTGTGTCCTTTCACATGGCTTTACATGCACACACAACCAGCTTTTATTTCTGCACTACAATGCATGGCACACACAGTGTACAGTAGAAATATTAACTGTAATTAATTATGAAATCTCCTCCGTGAATCACCACCTTATAGTGGTGGAGGGGTTTGTGTGTACAAGGGATTCCAGGAACTATGAACCCATCCTCCTATAGGCCCACCACCAGCACAAGGCATCGTAGGGGTTGGGTGCAATATGTGTTGAGTGGCGGCCAAGGGCAGAGGCCCTGGCGGACCGATCCCCAGCTTTCGAGGCTGGCTATTCGAACATGGAATGTCACCTCACTGGTGGGGACGGAGCCTAAGCTAGTGTGTGAGGTTGAGAGATACCAGCTAGATCTAGTTGGGTTCACCTCAATGCATGGCCTGAGCTCTGAAGCCAGTCTCCCGGGGAGGTGCTAGACTCTGGAGTTGCCCTCGGTGACAGTCAGTGAGCTTGGGTGGGTATTCTTGTATCCGCTCGGCTTACTGCCTGTACGTCGGAATTTTCACTGATGGACAAAAGGGTAGCTTCCCTACGCCTTTGGGCTGGGGAATGGGCCTTGATTGTCATTTGCGCTTATGTGCCAAAGGACGAATACCCAGCTTTCTTAGAGTTGCTGGGTGGAGTGCTCAAGGATGTTCCAAACTCCATCGTCCTACTGGGAGACTTCACCGCTCATGGGGGCAACAACAGTGAGACCTGTGGAGGGGCATGACTGGGAGGAACAGCCTGCTTGATCTGAACCCGAATGGTGTTTTGTTATTGGACTTCTGTGCAAACCACAGTTTGTCCATAATGAACACCATGTTCAAACATAAGGATGTCCACAAGTGCACGTGGCACCAGGACACCCAATGTCACAGGTCAGTGATTGACTTTGCAATCAGATCATCAGATCTACAGTCGGGTGAAGAGAGGAGCTGAGCTGTCAACTGATCACCACCAGGTGGTGAGATGGATCAGGTGGCAGGGGAGGATGCTGGCCAGACCTGGCGCACCTAAACATACAGTGAGGGTGTGCTGGGAACGCCTGGCAGAGATCTTCAACTCCTATCTCCGGCAGAACTTCAACAGCATTCCGAGAGAGGCTGAGCACATTGGGTCCAAATGGACCATGATTCACACTGCCATTGTTGAGGCTGCTGCACAGAGGTGCAGCTGCAAGCTGGTTGGTGCCTGTCGCGGTGGTGATCCCTAAACCAGATGGTGGACACCGGAAGTGAAGGGTGCCATCAAGCTGAAGATGGAGTCCATTTGGGCTTGGCTAGCCTGTGAGACTCTGGAGGCAGGCGACAGATACCGGCAGGCCAAGTGGAATGTGGCTCAGGCAGTGGCCGAAGCAAAAACTCAGGTGTGGGAGGAGTTCAGTGAGGCTGTGGGAAAAAAAAAAGGCGATTTTGGTAATTCATCAGGAAACTCAAGATTGGAAAGTGGTGCTCTACTCACATAGTGTATATTGCAGGTGGGGGCACTTCTGAGTTCAACTGAGGATATAATGAGGCAGTGGAAGGAATACTTTGAGGACCTCCTTAATACCACTAACACGCCTTCTGTAAAAGAAGCAAAGTCTGGCAATGAGGGGGATGACTTGTCCATCACTGTTGGTGAGGTCACTGAGGTGGTTAAACAACTCTTTGGTGGCAGAGCCCCCCCGGGGTGGACGAGAATCACCCTGAGGTCCTGAAGGCACTGAATGTTGTAGGGCTGTCTTGGTTGGCACACCTCTGCAAGATCACATGGAGATCTGAGGTGGTGCCACTGCACTGGCAGACTGGGGTGGTGGTCCCCATCTTGAAGAAGGGGGACCGAAGTGTGTGTTCAACTATCGGGGGATCATATTCCCCAGCCTCCCCGGGATGAGTGCTGGAAAGGAAGGTGTGTTCGTTAGTCAAACCTTAGATTCAAGAAGAACAATGCAGTTTTCATCCTGTTCATGGAATGCTGGACCAGCTCGTCATCCTCTCGAGGTTATTCGAGTGTGCATGGGAGTTTTCCCATCCAGTCTACATGTGTTTTGTGGACTTGGAGAAGGCATTCAACGGTCCTGTTTGCTTCATCAGGTGGTGGTCTCCAGCTCACACTTGAACTGTTCGCAGCTGGGTGAGAAGCGGCCAATATGAAAATTAACAGCTCTAAGTCTGAGACCATGGTCCTCAGCTGGAAAAAGGAGGAGTGCTCCCCCCAAGTGGAGGAGTTTAAGTATTTTGTTCACGAGTGACAGGAGAGGGGAGAAGGGCACAGGAGATTGACAGAGGGATTGGAGCTGCGTTTGCAGTGATGTGGATGTTGCACCGGTCCATCATAGTAAAGAGAGAGTTGAAAGCAAAGCTGTCAATTTATGTCAATCTACCTCCCTACCCTCACCTATGGACATGAGCTTTGGGTAGTGACCGAAAGAAGAAGAGCACGGATACAAGTGTCAGAAATTAGCTTTCTCGAAAGGGTGGCTGTCCTTAGAGATAGGGTGAGGAGTGCAGTCATTCAGGAGGGGCTCAGAGTAGAGCCGCTACTCCTCCACATCAAAAGGAACCAGCTGAGGTGGTTAAGGCATCTGAGAAGGTTGCCTCCTGGGCGCTTCTTGGGTGAGGTGTTCGGAGCATGTCCTACTGGGAGGAGGCCCTGTGGCAGACCCAGGACATGCTGGAGAGATTATATTGCTTGGCTGGCCTGGGAATGCCTTGGTGTTCCCCCAGATGAACTAGAGGAGGTGGCTGAAGAGAGAGAAGTCTGGGCTTCTCTGCTTAGGCTGTTGCCCCTGCAAACCAGCCCGGATAAGGATGGATGGATGGATGGATGGATGGATGGATGGATGGATGATGGATGGATAATTAAGAAATTTTGTACTAATTTCAGTCAGGTAAGTAGCTGAAACAATCACTGATAATGAAAAGGTGCACATGTGCATAGTACATGCATGCAACACTGCCAGCAAAGTTCATACAATAGCACTAACTTATTAAAGCTCTTCCTAATCATTCAGCAATGTAAAAATCAGTTGTTTAAGGGAAATCTTGGACTGTGAATCAATCAAAGGCAAGCTCTTATTGACCAGCCAAATGAGCAAAGTGTCAGTCATATTACATGTGAAACAAGCACGTGGCGGTAATCTCAAATACTGAGATCACAGCCTGCTCACTGCAAACAGCAGACCTGCTCACAATATTAACCTTCCGTTCACGTGGAGGGAAAAAGAAATCAAGACAGGGCGTTTTTGGTCTTCTGACCTGGGAAGAAATACATTGTTTAAAGAAACCACATTGTACAGCTGCAGAAGGTCTTTACTATGTGACGCAACAACTTCAACATTTGTAAAAGAAATTCCAGAAGCTAAATTTCTTCAGCTTGTTTTGGATAATTATAGGGGGAATCCTCCTGCTGCCTCTAACATGTTTAATTATAAATTAAATAAATCTTACCCTGTAACTGTCCTCCATTCTGCTGGTTTCTCTGCAATCTGGGTGCCAAATCATTGATCCTATGAAAGAAAGGACAGTTAACTTATACACCTGTTACCAACAAATACTGGTATATAAGATCTTAAAGAGCAAAAAAGAAAAAAGGAGAAGCATTTTGCTGCTTTTAAGAAAGAGCTCTTTGTACTTATGCATTTATCAAAGACCAAAAATGCTTCTTCACCATGAATGAACACTGTATATTTAAAGACCGGTTATATTCACAAACTGACCTTGCACATACATTTCTTCTCCTTCTGTGAATGTTCTGTCACATCGGCTGCATCTTGCACAGCTGGGGTGATAACGTCTGTCCCCAGCCTAAGTCAGATAACGAGAAAGACAAAGGTGCCCAACAGACTGCATGCATACAAGAACTGCATAAAATGAACAGCTGCAGAAATCACATTACATTTCGTCAGGTTATATCTGTCCAGCAATGCAGTTTGGCCACCAGCTAAATGAGGTGATAACAGCCTTGAGGCTGGTTGTCTCTGAAGGAGGCTACTTGTTAGGAGTGCTAACAAATGATAATAGCTATTAAATAGGCAGATAACATTCAAAACACTTGCAGATTAGGCCTTTCTAGCAGCAGAAAAAGTGGCGGCACATACAAAGCTCCAGAGAATGAAGTTGCATGAACACTGAGGAAATGAGTAATCACAACCAGGATTTGTAGTGATTTCTTCCACAGAGAGGAAGTTAACAGGTTTTAGCTTTTGAGAGTCGGGTTGGTCATAAAATTTACTGTAATAGAAAGAGAAACCAAATTTAGATGAAAACAGGAGTAAGACTCTTCACTGAAAGCATATCTGTCTTACCTCCAGGACTTTTCCAGTTATAAACCTCTGACATGCTTCACATTTTACCCCAAACTGAATCTGGTAGTCTCTCTCGCAGTAGGGAACTCCATCCCTGAAAGATCCACATGACATACTCTTACATATGTAGTAGTTGTTTTCCTTTTTAGCACATTATTTTAATAGTATTCCTCATATCATAGTGAATTTACAAGTATGAAATTAAGGAAGAGGAAGACAAAGGATACTAAATAAGTGAATGCATGAATGAGAAATGTATATTTACTTGCTGATATATTCTCCACTCAGCACTTTCCTGCAGGTTTTGCACTTGAAGCAGCCTAGGTGCCACTGGCCACCCAGAGCTAATAGAGCCTGTCCATTCTTGATGTCTCTGCCACAGCCAGCACAATCTGAAAACGCACATACGTATTTACACTCACTGGTGATGCACCTGTTCAACTGCTCATTAATGCAATATCTAATCACCCAATCACATGGCAGCAACTCGGTGCGTTGAGGCATGTAGACATGGTGAAGACAAAATGCTAAAGTTCAAACTGAGCATCATAATGGGGAAGAAAGGTGACTTTGAAGATGACATGGTTGTTGGTGCCTGATGGGCTAAGTTAGAAACTGTTGATAAGCAGTTCAATAAGGACCAAAATCTCTGAAGAATACCTTGTTGTATCTCTGCCATGAATAAGAAGCACCTTTCTGTACACTCCTGCAAATAAGCCCTCTTAATCCAAAGGCTTTGTGAGTCTGAATCCTCTATTTATCCCTTATTTATCTACAATCACTAGATAGATACGGTCAGGTTGAGGTAAAGAGTTAAGTTATACTGTATCTCTTACTTCATACTGGCAGGTCCACAATAGGATGACTGGATTTATGAAGTAAATTCAACTTAAAGGGTTGTAAACAAATCCACTGCAGCAGCAGGAGGATATTAGTTTGGACTTAAGAACTCCGTGTAGCCGTCATTCGTGATGAGAAAGGTGGCATTATCCAGCCACAGGTAAGGCTTACAATCAATCTTCTTACAGAGTCATGATGTCTTTCCCCCAGTGACATACAAATTTCTCATGAATGATCTCAAAATAATTTCATCATTCAGTTCAGTCTACAGAAGCACAGGATAGTCAGGCGTGCCACGTGCAATAAGCGAAAAGACTTGAACTTCCTATTTGCAGGCAGATGTTGCCCTTGAATGACTCTCAAGGACAGGATGAACCAAATAAACAGGCAGCTGGCAGAGAAACCACAGCTGGCCAGTTTTCAGTGTATAATCCACTGTCTTAGAACTGCAGAGGATGAAAATCTTTGATATGTATTATTTTAAATATATTTTTACATGAACTGTGCTCAGAGAGTATACAAAAATACACTCACTACTGGAGTAGCTGGTGGCATCTGGAGCTGGAGACACAGGTTTCATACAGCGCTGACAGAGGCAGTCTTTTCCACTGAAGGTGACACAATCCCCAGCAGTAAAGGGCTGTCTGAGAAACCGAGTAAAAGATACACACACGCCACACAATTCTCTGTTGTAAAACATGTATGCATAACTAAAACTGTCCATATATCTTTTTTTTTTTTTTTTTTTGTTTAATTACTTGCAAATGGCGCAAGCAAAGCAGGCTGGGTGGTAGGTCTTCCCCAAGACTGTGACCACCTCTCCCTCCACAAATTCTCCACAGCTGTTGCAAGGTGTGCCGTGAAGTCGCTGGAAGTCAAGTGGGCAGAGGTAGTCCCTGTTCCTCATGAAGAAGCCACTCTGGGCTAAGTCACAGCCACATACTGGACAAAGACGCATTCATACAGAGAGAGGGAGATAAAGCCACACTGATCAGTGTTATAATGTTTTATATTAACAGACTGCTACAAGTTAATGATATGAAAGCTAGTAATAAACCCACAGATAATTATTACCAGCCCAACAGTTCTATGTAGAGACTCTCACCCATTCATCTTTTAGTCATAGCAGACATTTCTTTCATGAAAAACAGCTCATTTTTGGACCATAGCTAATGTAAAGTGCATCTTTTTTCAGGTTGTTGTCACAGTAGGAGGTTAATAAAGTATCAAATAAATGCTCTTTGGGGTTCCTAAACCTCTGATTCTTCAGGCTTTCTAAACTGTTTATGTGGTTATTGTGCATTTAGGTGTATATACACATCTGTCTACATAGTGCGTGACTAGCTTTGTGACAGGTTACAGACAATATATCAAGTTGTCTGTCTGTGTGTTCACAGTCATTTGATACTGAAACATCCAACCTGTCCTGCTGAGCTCAGCTCAGCAGAACGCACACAATGTCAAGGACAGACTAATGCTGCTCTATTCCTGCCCTCCTGTTACTCACTAGCAATGTAAACAAGTTCCATCTGAAATTCTACTATTTTAGATTTGAACATGTTCCCCTTCCCATGGTCAAAGCAGGGGATTTTTTTTTTTTTTTAGCGATAGAAACTTACAAATGCCTACAAATAACTTATATGGCGCAGAATGTAAAAATCGAGTGCCTTCAATTCTGAGCTTTGATGAGTGCTTGGATGCTTGGATGAGTTATGGGCAGACACAAGCCACCGACACAAAAAGGAAAGATTGAGTAACAGTCACAGAAACATTGTATTGTAACTTTTAAATTACTGTTAAAATGTTCTGTATTTTTGAAACATTTCTGACAGTCAAATATTGATTCATCCCCTCT
The DNA here is from genome assembly GCF_007364275.1 of Archocentrus centrarchus. Lineage (NCBI taxonomy): Eukaryota > Metazoa > Chordata > Actinopteri > Cichliformes > Cichlidae > Archocentrus > Archocentrus centrarchus. The sequence goes on from NC_044364.1 coordinate 8,643,601, forward strand.
GCTTTTTCCATACCACAAGCTTCTCTTCTCTGAAAGTCTCTTTGTTTGCCCTGTGCTGTAAACATTGCCACAATGACATGAAAGGACAACAACAAGAGAAGCTTGTCAGAGCCTATTAGTGTGGACAATTGCTTGCGGAGGAAGTGCTGGGTGTTTTCCACGAAGCAGAGTAACGCCACCGATTGACCATCTGACAACCCAGGAGGTTCTCACAACAGCCTGCAGAAATACTGACCTGTTGTCCTCAGGAAAACTGTGAACCTTCAGTGTATCACTGTCATACTAAACAAAGCCATTATAATCAGGAACATTGTTATAAACTGATGCCTCTGTTAGCCTAAAACTCGAGTGCTGCATTAGGGGACAATCACACTTTCTCCAAAGTGGTTTCCTTGCAACAACATCTCAACAACACTCACCTTTGCATGTAAAACACTTCATGTGGAAGTGGCTGCTCTGAACCCGTAGCACCTCTCCTCTGCATGACTGCCCACATCTGAAGCACCTGATGACCTTCTTCCCTGCTGGAGGGCAGGGCTGGCAGCTATCCTGGGTATGTAATACTACAAGAACAGAAGATATAAATCAATCAGTTAAGTCTTGACCAGCCTATTAATTGTATATTGTACACATCATCTAGCTGTGCAAAATTGACACAAAAAAATAGAAAAAAAAAATAGTCTAGTTCTACTGCAGTGATCTTTTCTCCTGCAGGGAAAATTCCAGAGACTTTAAACAATCTGAAGATCTTCAGCCACTTCCACAACATGTCTTTTGTCCTGTCTCCCTCCCCTCACACCCAACTGGTCATAGCAGATGACTGCCCCTCCCTGAGGGGTTTATAGGGTCTTTACTTACAATATAAAGCACCTTAAGGCAACTGTTATTGCGATTTGGCGCTATATAAGTAAAATAAAACTGAGCTGAATTGAACTTAGCATGCTCCCAATTTTCTAATAAGCCCACAGGAGTGTTTCTGTGCCTCAACAGGGCCCCCCCTCCCACAGTTTCAGAACCACTGGCTTGGACCTAAGTCCCTAGAGTCATGCAGCCAGCTTATTAAAACACAAAATGTCTCACTTTGCCCTACATATCAATGCATGGCATGCAGTAAGAAAATGTATGCAGGCCAGCAGTGAAAACCAACTTACACTGCATTTTATAATACACAAAGTTACTGTAAGATCATTTTTTGATCCATAGGAGGAGCTTATCCTGCTTTTCCTGAACAGCTTATATGAACATTAATCCTGTCAAACAGTCATTTAAGCGTTTACATAACTGAGAGGTATGTATAACCCCAGTTCTAAAAAACTCTGGATGCTAAAATGTAAATAAAAACAGAATACAATGATTAGCAAACCCCACAAACCCATATTTTATTTACAGTAGAACATAGAAAACATATCAAATATTTAAACTGCAATATTTCACAATTTTATGAAAAGTATTAGCTTGTTTAGAATTTAATAGCAGCAAAGTGTCTTAAAAAAGTTGGGACAAGGCCAACAAAAGGTTGGAAAAGTAAGTGGGACTGAAACAAAACAGCTGGAGGAGCATTTAGTAACCAGTTAGGCTAACTGACAACAAGTCAGTAACATGATTCGAAACAAAAAGAGTAAAATTGCGTGATAATGTCAAAATAATGTTCTTCAACATAAAACTGGTATCACTTTGAATATCTCCTCATCTACAGTACAAAATATCATCAAAAGATTCAGAAAGTCTGGAGAAATCTCACAAGGCCGAAAGTCAATACTGGGTGCCTGTGATCTTCGGACCCTCAGGTGGCGCTGCACTAAAAACAGGCACGATCCTGTCACTGAAATCACTGCGTGAGCTCAGGAACACTTTCATTAATCACTGTCTGTGGACACAGTTTGCCGTGCCACCCAGAAATGCAGGTTAAAGCTCTGTCGTGCAATGAAGAAGACATATGTGAACATGATCCAGAAACAATGCTGTCTTCGCTGCGCCAAATTTCAATTAAAATGGACTGTTGTTAAAAGAAGAGGGAATGCTACACAGTAGTAAACATGACTCTGTCCCAACGTTTTTGAGACGTGTTGTTGCCGTCAAATTCAAAACGAGCTAATGTTTTTCTTAAAATGGTACATTTAAGGGTTTATGAGATTGGGACATGCCGCCCCAACATTTTGGGAACTGGGGTTGTACTTAATGCATAATGGTGTGCTGTGTTTTGGCTCAAACACACATACACATACACACAGGCTGTAGGCCAGGTGAATACTACCTCGCAAAAGTCAGATAACAGCACAAAACAGGTTTTTCTGTGGAAAGTTTAACAGTTTAATGGTAGAACAGGAATACAGGAATACAGGAATAATCTACAAGAGCAGCAATCTTGTTTTATATTTTAGTATGAAGCTTTGGATAATAGAAATAACCCCATTCTTTCTCTCTCTATATCTTTCATGTTTGCATGGCAGCAGCAGCATGCCTGCACAATCTAATCACAGTCACTTGAAACATCCTTAATGTGATTATCTAAGGAGAGAGAGACAGAAAAGAATGTGTTGTGTTAAGAGCAGTCTGGCATCCCGTGCGTGGACACACACATACTGGTTCAATTCACAAATGGGAAATATATCTCACACTAACATATATGAGAAGGGTCTAAACTTGTTTGTTTCAAACAGAAAGATTTTTGCACATTTGAAGGTGAAATTTGGGTTTTTTTTTTTTTGAAGGGGTCATGAATGCTACAGAAGTGAGTCAAGCACCACTGGTATGTGGCCCCAGTCTGCCCCACAACAGGAGAGATTTCTTACTATGGCAACAAGCATGCAGCGCAACATTCAGGGACTATCTCAAAGGCTCATCGTACAGTTCGAAAAACACCGTGGTTAAGTGTCCGTAATTCGGCACTGCAGTCGTGAAAAAGCCTGGAACTCTACCATCTCTACATGTAAACAACATCTACAGTTTTAGAGCAGACGGGATGATCCTAGTTGGAATGCAGCCCATCAATTAGAGCATGGGACTCTAACAATTATTGAAACAGGTCTTTGTCCCAGAGCGCCTCAGATATTTGTTAATGACAGAGATGTTCTGCCAACACAAATTTATGCAATCCACTCGTCATGAGCTCAGAAATACTTTCAAGTTTTGCTTTTGTTGGCAACTAAGTGATGAAGATAATCAAGCCTTGCTCTACTATCTCACAGTGTGTGGTATCACCCTGCACAGGATGTATGCACCCTTTTGTGCGCTTTTAGTTGTAGATTGATTTTGTATGAATGGTAAAACTTAAAAATGATCGGAGTCCTCAGATGGAAAGATTTTTAATAGCTTCCCACTCTTTCTTGATCTCTCCTAGAATGTGAAGCTGATATGGTGTCAAGTATTAGCAAATGGTAGATTTAGAAAGACAGCAAATGGAGAGAAACCCGAGCCGAACAGCTAATCACACGGCGCACTAGCTTCAGCTATGAAAATCTGTATCTGCGGGAGTGTGTGTGTGTGTGAGGAGTATGGGAGTATCTATTTTAGGTATGCTTATTTTTTATATACGCGTGAATGCAGACAGGAAAGGTCGTGAGAAGGTGAAAACTTTGGCAATTCTTTTACGATAAAAAAAAACAACTCTATTGTGAGACAAATACATTTCAGCTTCTGGACTTCATCCGGGTGACCATGATGCCTGGCATTAAAGTTTTTTTAATATAAAATATACAGTACTGTGCAAAAGTCTTGAGTCACCCTTCATTTCTTTATATTTTGCTTCCAAGCAGCTAGACTTTCTTGCCATTTCTAAAGTGGTCTTGAGCAATAGTTCTCCAGGCTTTCTTAAGGTCTTTCAAAGTTTTTCTTTGGACATTGGTTGCTTTTTCACTCACTGTCAGTCTAGTCCTTGCACCTGACCATTTTCAGTGTTAAGCCACTTAACACTGACCTGTAAAAAGGCACCTAACTCAAGGTGTGTCTATGCATAACAGACAACTTAGAAAAGAACCAATTTTAAATTGTATCTTTAGTCACTATGTTACTAGCACCCTCTCACAAAAACACTTAATTTGTTCATATTTCTTTAGTTGAAGCTATGAAAAAATACCAAAGTAAACACAGTTTGACAGACACAAAATATTATTTTTTGCGCCAACACGGTCATTTCCAAAGAGCTATTAGCTGAAAACTTGTCATATCGCAGTAAAATGTGCAGCTGTGTGACAAAAGAAGTGGCAGGACTAAAACACTGTCTACGGCACATGAAAGAATCTGAAAGTCATGTCCTGAAGAAATAGGAAATAAAGCCAGCAAAGACCTGACACAAGACCTGAGAGATGCATCTGAACCTTCAGTTGATCCATGTACTGTTCACTGAAGCCTCATCAGAAGTGAAAGGGTGAAAAAGCCATTCTTAAGAAAGAGAAACACTTGAGAAAAGGCTGAGGTACGCCAAATTACACAAGAACTGGACTGAAAATCAGTGGCAACAGGTCTGATAGAGTGATGAATCCAAATTTGAAACTTTTGGTTCAAATTGTCCTCAATATGTACAGAGCTGGCCAGGAGTTTCTACAACAGCCTGTAAAACATGGTGGAGGCTTTGTCATGTTTTAGAGCCACATTTCAGTCAATGTTGTTGGAGATCTTTTCAAGATTCAAAAAGTACCATCAGATTTTGACCCTCCAAGCAATACCATCTGGAAAGAGTCTGATTGGCAACACCTTCATTTGTCAGCATGACAATGATCCCAAACACACTGCCAGTACAGTAAAAGCATACCTGGATAAAAATAAATAAATAAATAAAAAAAGCAGCGTGGGATCATCTTGACAGAAAGTAGAACAAAAGGCAGCCAACATCCAAAGAAGAGCTTTGAATGTCCTTCAAGAAGCCTGGAGAACTATTCCTGAACATGAAATGAAAGCTGCGTAAGGTAGTTCAGGCTGTGCTGAAGGATGAAGGTAATCATACCAAATATTGACTTATAAGCTCATTGGAATTATACAAACTCTGTTTTTGCCTTAGGTCAGAGATTTACATAAAAACAAGTGACACATTCTTAAAAGTAAAAAGTGATAAAACAACCACAATTTTCACATGATATCTGCTTTTGCATTTTTTTATGTTTTTTTTTTTTCTCCCACATTCGAGATATTGTGATGTACACTAAATTAAAGTCTCTCATCGTGTCGTGATAATGTCATCATTATTGTGGGCAACAGATCACGAATACTGAAATATCATGAAAACTGATATATTTAAAAGCACTCAACTTGATTTTTGGAGGATTTATAAAAGCACCCAGGCTGTGATTCAGAAACATTTACAACTAAACTAAGATGTAAAATCAAAGTAACCATTCAAATTACTACTATAGTTCAGTAGGAGCAGAGCAGCATGAGGAAAGAGAATTTTATCCCAACAACTGCCTATTTAGGTAAATGAGTTCAAATTATTCCTGTTATTGCCGTGCAAGACAGTCACTCTGACAGTCACCTCCACGTTTTAGTCACAGGAGAACATATGCGTATTACTTGGTGCTGCACAATGGGATAATCAGTGCTTAATTCAGAGGTATTTCCAAAATCACATGCTGTTCTTTCCCAACGCCCTGCTCTACATTTGTTGTAACAGCTGTGCTCGCACTTTTCCCCACTTGGCAAACACAATTTTAAACACCGAATTTACTGTCTAGAGAAAGGATCGTAACCTGCAGTTGCCAATAGGTATAGTATAAACTGATGATTGATTTCAAAATTCACACACCAGTGTTTTTACACTGTGTGTTCCAGCAAAAGTAAAAACAAGCAGACACAATGTCAATCTGACATATATGCAGGTGTTGGAACATATATGTCACTGCCACAGCCAACAGTGTCATACTGGATCCCACTTTGACTTAGACAAAAATAGCAATCGCTAAAAACCCCATAAATATTTAAAGAAAGCCACAAATGTGCACAAGAAAAAGTATAGCCTATTTTTGTTAACACACACACACACACACAGTCACACACACTTGAAAAAGTCTACCTTTCTGTTTCATGGTTTTTGTTCTTCTGTGCTGGAGTTCATGACGTGAGTGAGGAGATGAACTAACTGGACTGCTGGTCCAAGAGAAAGGGGTGGTCCCAAAACACAGAGGCCAGGAATGTGTGTGCGTGTGTGTGTGTGTGCGTGCGTGCGTGTGTGTGTGTCTATGAAAGAGGACAGCTATTAAATTCTCTAGTGCTTATGATCCATGACCTCATCCATACTGAGAGGGGGAGTATTTGAACCTGAGCGCACTGCGATGATGTAATTGTTTCTCTGAAATGTAATACTGATATAGTTGTGTGTTATTCTGGAGTATTAGTGTCAGAGTTTTCTTTCAGAGGAAAATCACAAAAACTATGCTGTGCGTTATATAACTGATGAAGAAAATCATATATCAGGATTACGTGATGTTGTTTTTAAAGGCACCACCCGGTCGCAGTGGCTGCGACTGCCAGATGAAGGTCCCAATAAGGTTCTGGGATTGAACCTTCCTGAGGGTTTCGATGCATGCATGTTTAGCTAATGGGTGATTCACTATTGTGTTGCTGCGTGACAGATAAGGTGCTAACACTAACAATCGAGTTGCGAATAAGTCTTGATCTTCTTTAACTCCTGTACATCACTGAATGCTGTGTTTCCTCTGTCGTGGTGCTCCACCAGGTCTCTGCTGCAGCCCCCTTCAGCTTGTTTGTGGGTATTTCTATATTCAGTTTTATATTTAATAACTGAAAGGCGTGCTCTGTAGGGTTGAGTTCTCGGCCACTTGGTTATGAGGGAAAATGGAAATGAAAATGGCTGTAATTCCTAAACAGTTATTGCAATTGATGATGATGATCCTTTTCCAAAAACCTATGGACCTAACAGGAAATACTGGCTAAGATTGTGATTAAAAGTGTCAGTGGGTTGTTCTTAAACATCCAAACCAATTTCCTCTAATCTGAGGGTGACAGTTTGGGTCTTTTTCCAGATCTTGGCAAAGTGGTGACACATCCAAATAACTTGTACTTACTAACTGATGATCTATGAATCTGAGTGTTGCTCAATCCAGTGAGAGCTGTCAAACAAATCCTTTGTATGCTGGCAAAGAAAAACTACCAGTTGTAGTCCATCATGATGAGAGGTCAGTAGACCTTGACAAGTTAAAAGACACTGTAATGTGTTTTTTGCCTTTTGCCTCTTGGAAAATGAAGTTTTTCTCATATGAAACAATTTCTAAGCACTTTTTAAAATATAAACTGTATAAACTTGAGTGGAATATCAAGTCAGCAGCTTATTACCCAAAAGATAACGCCAACAGCAAACACCTAATGAAGTAAATGAATTATTACCTGACAACTCCGCAGGTATACCTGCCAGCTTTTCACACAGAATGTAGTCGTTAGGGTTGAGGAACGGTAGCTGCTCCATTATGGACTGCTTTGGAATCAGGTAGAGAACCTCTGCGAGTTGGCCATCTTCAATTATTGACATGCGCCTGACAGAGTTCTTCCTCTTCACCCGGTCCAAAACTACCATATCATTGCTGTGACTGGAGCCGCAGATCTTGCCGAGGCTGCTGAGGTTAAGAAGGCTCGATATGCTCATGCTGTCGAGACTTTCAGCCAAACAGTTCATGCTGCAGACTGACCGCAGGTTAGAAACCATAAAGCAAATATGAAGATGTCAAGCCTTGTTTTGAAAGTCAAGTATTAAGTAGCTTTCCAAGAATTTGTGAGTGAGTCAGCATGTATGTGTGTGTGCTATCCATCAAATAGTCACAGACTAACTTCCACTGCGGGCCCCTTAAGAAGCTTAGGTGAGGTATATTTTTAGGGTTGATCCTCACAGTAACAGAGGATCTCAGCTCTAGGAAGTCTCTTTCAGGTAACCTTCTCTCTGTTTTAGTAACTTTGACTTGACATCATTTGAAGTGCATCTTTCTCCTGGATGGGGACAGTCTTTTAAGAAGATTATGAGCTGCCCACGTATATCATCCAATTACACCTGGAGTTACTATCATGCTGTTTTAAGCTTCAGTATAAAGGCCCACTGTGTCTGTACAAGTCAGTCTGTTTGATGGTTGGCTGGATTGTGACTTAATAGAAGGACAGCTGGACACACACACACACACACACACACACACACACACACACACACACACACACACACACACACACACACACACACACACACACACACACACAACACTTGTTTCAAGTGTTTTAATTTTTAACTTCAAATTTTAATGTTCACATTATTTTTAATGGGACTATAGGATGACTTGCCATTTCTTTCAACTTGCATGAAAACACTGTGAAGAGCACCTTCCCTTTGTGTCACAGCTCTTAAGTTAATAATGGGAAAAGCAATAAAATGATGATACAGGGATCAGCATCAGTGTGAAAACCCACCTTACTCATGGTGTCACAGAACAGGTGTTGTGATGTGCATTTATCCAGGACAGTACCATCATTTTTGTCATCAATAACATTGGTTTTCTTGTAAAAGAATAACCTCTAAATGCTATTTATTAATGTGAAGGTGCAGACTTGCTTATAAGTGATTTAATCTCGTTACATTTGATACTTTAATAAATCAAAAATCAAAAGACAGAAGCAGTTTTAAAAACACTTTTGCATTAGAATTTGCTTCACATTTTATTTTGTAGTGTTGATGTCATAAATAAAAGAGTACAGAAATACCTGTACTTGTACTATGATTGAATAGCAATCGATTAAAAAAAATGCACACTAATATAAAAACTAGTAGTAGGTCCAGAATTAAGAGGCATGAGGGAAATCTGCGAACACCTTAAAGACTTAAAGTGGGTGTGCTGCTATTTATCTGCAGCTATTTTAATCAAGGCCACATTCTTATAGCTGCTGACAGTTTGATGGATGTGATTTGAAGTACTGTTATCTTGCTGTCCTCCCCCAAGTGGCCACGGTGACACGCTCACTATGTATTTAGATATTAAAAATTCACCAGAATGAAAGGTCAAAATATCAGAAACATCTGAGTAGCTGAGGTAAAAAGCATGCAAAGACAAAAGTGGAGTCTTTACAATCCCATCATTAATAATAATTAAACTGGACATGACTTCACATGTGTAAGGAGCTCCCCCTAATGGCTGTTAGGTGCTTAACACGCACTCATAAAAAGGATTTTCATCTACAGTTCAAGTTGACATGTTTTAAACAGTTTCTTGTCAAGGAAAACAATTTGTGGCAAACCACTGGTCATTTACAAGTTGTGAAAAAATTTTTTTTTAAAATCTGGAATTACATTGCCTCCCTTAATGAATGCAACCTCTTTTTTCTTCATTAATTTTTAACCTAACCCAAATTCTGAGAGAAATGTCTGTTTTTCTAGCTGCTGAAAGCTCTGTCATATCTGGTTCTGTGTTGAAGATGTTCTGGGTTTTCAAAGCTTTTCTTTCTAAATTAGAGAAAACATACCTAAAAAGTAAAGTTGCGAGCCGCATAGATTAGCACCGAGCCGAAATGGGAATTACAAGCATTTCACTGTCATTACAAAGAAACTCATGAAAAAAAAGTTTGTGTTAAATGTATTTTAATGTACATTAAAATCCATTTTGTAACGGCAGTAATGTCCAAACAGTCGTTTATGGCAGTAGGATCATAGTCATTACAAGACTGATAAAATGTGTTTCACATCTGCATCACAAAAAACTTAAAAGTTAGAAAAAAGTGAAATTTGACCACTTCCTGTAGTTAAAAGTCAAACAAACTGAAATCTGTAATTTACAAAAGTATTCAGACTGTTTGTGTGGCTGTCATTAGATGCTTCCCTTTTACTTTAATAAAACTGAAAATGTGTCTAGAACCTGAATAAAATGCATCTGTGGCCACCTCAATGAATTACACACTGTTTAAAGAGACATCCACCTGTCTACGATCACATCATTCAGACAGGAGGTTGTCAGGGAGATCGAAGACTGCTGATGACCATCTCAACAGCACTTTACTCAATCCCTTTATGGTAATGCAACTAGATGGAAGCTACTCTCAGTAAAAGGCACATCAGACACATGGAGTTTGACAAACAGCATTCAAAGGAGAAGAAAAGACTGTGGCCAATACCAGATAATAACCTCATAACCTTCTGAAACACTCACTGTAATCCCTGCAGTGAAGCATGATGGTGGTCAAAACTGAAGACTAAATGAATGCAACCAAAGATAAAGGTCTATAAGACAATATACCCCAGAATGTGAGTTCGACTTTCAGTGAACCAAAGCACACAGCCGAGTCAACATTGGACTGTCTCACCCAAAGCAAAAACCCCATAAAACTACTGTGAAGACACCTGATGGTAGTTCTCTCTAATGTGACAAACGCCTGACAGGAAGAATACATAGAACAGATACAATAGATATACCACTCAAAGTCACAGTCTATAGAGAGTATTGAATATTGTCTGAATACTTTTGTAAATGGGCAACTTCAGATCTTGATTTTTAATAACACACCTGAGCTCCCAAACCTCCTAAAAAAAAAAAAAAAAAAAAAAGAAAAAAAAGAAAAAAAAAGGGAATCTAAAACATGCTTTAACTTTATCCTCATGGGATGTACACTGATGGAGAAAATGTTGACTTTATTCATTTAGAGCCTTAATTTTAGCCAGTGTAAATTGTGCAAATAATAAATGGCTCTGAATACTTTCTGAGGGGAATGCATATATAGAAAAAGAAATGAAAACAGAGGAATCCTCAAATAAGAGGAGAGCGCTGAAATGAAAAGCTCAAGAGTTGATAGAGCGAGATCGATCAGCACCATCGTCATCTTCATTTTGCTCTTCCTCTCCCTGGGTGAGCGGCTCTCGGTCCGGGTCTCTCTGTGCCTGCCCTGACCTCTTGGTTGTCTTGTTCAGGGTCCCGCCCTGTAGAAACAAACAAACATTAACCGTCTGCTGAATATGTTGAATATGTGTATCCAGTAAAAATTCACGAGGTAGTCTCAACAGATGTCTGACCTGTCTATGATCAACAACATTAAGCAGCACTGAGGTGACAATGCAGCTGATGGTGTTTGCCAACATGAAGATCATCATCCTCTGCCAACGCCACAGCGGAATCTTAGTTTCACTGCAGCACAAACGGTGAAACCACACACATAAAGAACACCGGATGGACCATTAGTGCACTGCAATGAGATTCTAATCTCAGGTACTTCCCACCTTGACTTAGTGCCCAATATCTGCCCAACAACAAGATTGGAGATCCCAATCCCAATCATCTGTATGGAGGTGGCCAGGCCCATGGCTGTTCCCAGAGTCGCCTGAGGTACCACGAGGGGAATAGATGGCCACATGCTGGCCTGGAATACAGCACAGACAGCAACAAGTTTGACATACTGGCAAATAAATTAATTGATAGTAATAATTTACCAAGGTTAACACTGACATCTCCGATTTTTTTTTTTTTTTGGGTAATATATACGAAAATTATTTTAAAAATAAAACAGTCCACACTCACAGCAGCAAAGGAGTAGGTGACTCCTAGCCATATGGTTGAAACCAGGGGAGGGACAAAGGTGAAGGCCAGGAGTCCAAACACAGGCAGTGTGAGGATGGCACAGGCCACTGCAAAAACTCCCCGCAGACCCACATAATCCTGAAACACACACGACAAAGTGTGTTAAACCGGCTCATTCGTACATTGTTTGCCTTCATACAGCAACATTTATGGACTCAGAAATAGGATTCGGGTTCAGACTAGAGAGACTTACAATGAGAATTCCCACACTGGCTGAGAGGACCAGTGAGCTGTCATAGACCGCCCCCGCAATATAAGCAGCCTCCTTCTGGTTGTAGTCGCTATACTTATCCTGGATGAACTTGCTGAAGAGGGCAAAAAGAAGGCATATGTGAACGTATGGTAAACTCCAGGCTGTACAGATGATGCTAATATCACTTTGGTGCTATCTACACAGTCAAAAATATATTTAGAGAGATACAGTTTTAAAGTTTACTAGGTGCTCTGAAAGCAGTTCTGCCTGTACTTTACAAGCCTATTTCAACTGTATGCACATGCTTTATGTTGAGAACGCTACCTTGCATCAGCAATGAAGGGGAAGATGCCATTGTAGAAGAACATGATAGTAAGAACCAGCAGCCAGTATCTTAGTGACAGGAGCTTCACATCTTGAATCCTCTAAACAGAAAACAGAAAAGAATATTATAATGCCCACACAAATCACTAGTATAGACACAATACTTAAAAATTAAGTTATATATATGGGTTATTATCAAAAGCATACCACTTTGCGGGACTCTTCTTGGATGGCTCCATCAAGACCTAGCTGTCTCATTCCAATCTTGTCCAAGGCACTGACTACAATAGCAGAAGTGAAGCCCAGCACACACAGTAGCGTTCCTAAGAAACAATAACATGAGGAACTCGTGCCACGTCACTGTACCATGAACCTTGAAGTCTCTATCCCCTCATCACCTACCACCCCAGAGTGTCCACTGCATCCCATACTTTTCTTCAAACTTCTGTGTGAGGAAGAAGTTCAGGACTGAACCCAGCCGTGAGAAGGCCAGGGTCAGACCGAAAGCCAAAGCCAACTCTTTCCCTTTGAACCAGAAGGCCGTGATGCGGCTCTGAACAACTAATAAACAAGAAAGTAACGGAGTGAGTGGTTAAGGAACATTCTTCAGAGGCGGCATTGCAAAGAATACATGTTCATATATGAGGGGAACATACTGGTCAGAGATCCATTGCCTGATCCAAACAACAGACGGCCTGTGAGCATTAGCGGCAGCAAATAGGTAGTTCCCTTGAAGTGGGAACCCAGTGCAAACAGCGCTGAGCCCAAAACACAGAGGAAAGAGAACAGAAACACACCGACTGCAAAGAGGAGCAAAAAGAAATTATTTTAACCATCATATTACTGTCTGTTATTTATGCAGAATTACAGACGCTGCAAAAATATATAGACTTACAGCGATTTCCTAATTTGTCAATCAGGAATCCAGCCAGGATCACCACTACTGCATTCCTGTTGATAAGAGAGAGTAGCTCTTCACTGATAAGCCGCCTATCTGCGTTTTCACAGTGAAATCAATGCGTGAACATGCTTACGTCCAAGCGTAGATGGCGTAGAGAAGATTGTACTGCTGAGGGGTCATCCCCAGTCCCTCCACACAGTCCACTGTCCCATTGATCACTGTTGCATTGGGACATGTCAGGTTCTGTCAGATGAAGACAAACCAGTGATAAAAAAAAAAGAAAAAAGTCACAAACATCAAAACAACACCAAACAACAATGCCCTTATTGTGTTAACTGATGTGACGAACTTGTGCAATATCAATAATACACTATATTGCCAAAAGCATTCGCTTGTCTGCCTTCACGCGCATATGAATTTGAGTGATATCCCATTCTTAGTCCATAGGGTTTATTATGATGTTGGTCCCCCCTTTGCAGCTATAACAGCTTCAGCTCTTCGGGGAAGGCTTTCTACAAGGTTTAGGATTTGGCAGCCGCTAAACCCAGACTTGTCCATCGGATTGCCACACAGAGAAGTGTGATGTGTCACTCCAGAGAACACGTCTCCACTGCTCTACAGTCCAGTGGCAGCTTGCTTTACACCACTGCATTCAACATTTTGCATTGCACTTGGTGATGTAAGGCTTGGATGCAATTGCTTGGCCATGGAAACCCATTCCATGAAGCTCTCTATGCACTGTTCCTGAGCTAATCTGAAGGCCACATGAGGTTTAGAGGTCTGTAGCGATTGACTCTGCAGAAACTTGCTGACCTCTGCACACTACTTGTCTCAGCATCCGCTGACCCGGCTCTATGACTTTACGTGGCCTACCACTTTGTGGCTGAGTTGCTGTCGTTCCCAATTGCTTCCACTTTGTCATAATACCACTAACAGCTGATTGTGGAATATTTAGTAATGAGGAAATTTTACAACTGGACTTTTTGCACAAGTGACATCCTATCACAGTACCATGCTGGAATACACTGAGCTCCTGAGAGAGACCCACTCTTTCACAAATGTTTGTAGCAGCAGTTTGCATGCCTAGGTTGGAAGTGATTGGAACACCTGAATTTAATGATTTAGATTAATTTATCAATACTTGGCAACACTGTATTTTTAAGCTGTGCTACCTTTTACTCACCCCTTGGAATTGATCCTGTAACACACTGGGAATGTCAAAGCAGAAGTAGGAGCCAAATGTCAGCAGACAGTTAAAGAAGAGCACCATAAAGCGATAATATGCTGCAACGACAGTAACAACTTTGTGAGTACTTTGAAAAAATCTTATATCAAAAGGTATTTTTAGCTTTCAACAAAGTACTATTGTGCGACCTAATAGTTTTTTAAAGGAAAATTTACATGCAATTCTTCTTATTCTGAACGATAATGGTCATAAATTCAAGAAAAATATATTTTATAGTGGAGAATTGTGTGCTAAACATGCACAATGCAAACTGAAAGACTAGCTGAATTCGTTTAGTGGTACGTTTTAGGCAACTTCTGCAGTCACGAGCTCTTTTTGTGATAAAATGCTGACTCGGTCACTCAGGGTTTTTTAGGGAAGTGTCTGCAGGGTTACAAGGAAAGGTCTGATTCAGCTTATTAAAATATGCTGACTGAATATATTTTTAAGAAACAAAATCATAGTCAGACGTACCTTTCTCCGCCGGTTGCGCCATAGTGAGGAAAAGCGTGTTGGCCACAAAACGAAGAGTCAGAAATCACATTCTTCGCTGTTGTTTACACGGACAGAGTACGGTTCTTCTTCGTTGGAAAACCGCAGATCTTACCGTCACATGGATGGAGTCGCTGCCATAAATATGAACACGTAATGACGCACAGCACGTTTAGAAATCTGCGGAGACCGGAAGTACCTCACTTTTTTCTTGTTTGTAGCTTTATTGACAGTAAATGTTTTAATACAACAACAGGCAGGACATTTTCAGCATAATTATTATAATAATTAAAAATATTGCAAATAAATTTCAATTGTGCTTTTTTTTTTTTTTTAGGAACGCAACTACTTTTAACCGTTTACTGCTAAGAATTTAGAGATTAAGATTGAGCATTTTACAGCTGTTTTGGATTAATACAGCATTCTTGATATATTTCAGACTGGCTTCCAGAAACAGCTCTTCTTAGAGTATCCAATGACATTTTGATGCATAGTGATGCAGGAAAATGTTCTGCTTTGCTGATGTTGGACCTGACCTCTGCCTCTGATACTGCTGACCATCATTACGCTCAATAGGAAGAGATACTGGATTTAGTTTAGTTTATGTAGTTAATCATGCCTTACAAAAGAAACATAACATCACACAGCATAAGAAGCCAGGCTTGCACAAAAAAGTGTAAACACTTGTTTCCATTGTGATCCCAGAAAAACCCTTTTCTGCGGCTGCTTCTGTGTCCAGGTCTTCTTCCACTTTTCTTGCCTACGGTGTGCCACAAGGTTGCGTTTTCGGGCCCTTATTGCTTCTGTTGTATCTGCTCCCTCTTCAGCACATTTTAAGGACATTTTTTATTACTGCCGTCCAGATGAGGGCCTGCTGGCTGTGCATCACACAAAGCTGAGAATTAAAGGAGACAGAGCTTTTGCAATGGTGCCTGTTGGTGACCATTTTCAAAAAGCAGGTAAAAACTCTTTTTATACTTGCTTTTGGGTGACTTTTTATTTGATGCTTTTTGCTTGTTTTGTTGTTGTTGTGAAGTGTTTTGTGGTCATTTATCTTGAAAGGTGCTATATAAATACAGTTTTGCTTTTACGCAGTTTTTTAAG
The DNA here is from genome assembly GCF_007364275.1 of Archocentrus centrarchus. Taxonomy (NCBI): domain Eukaryota; kingdom Metazoa; phylum Chordata; class Actinopteri; order Cichliformes; family Cichlidae; genus Archocentrus; species Archocentrus centrarchus. Next base: position 8,659,383 of record NC_044364.1, read on the forward strand.
ACTATGACGGGTCTGGAAGAAAACATAATGAAAATAGCTCATTAAAGAATTTTCTTATTAAATCATAAATCTTTGAGTTGTACTGTATTTACAACTCAAACATAAATGTTTTAGTACCATTGAGTGTCAGATTAAAAAATGTGTGGGCAGTGAGCATGTAAAGCCTTTTGTTACCAGTTTCAGCAAATCTCAACAAGCAGAGTTTGGAAGTGTGATCTAATTGTGTTTAGATATACCCTAATAATAATTCAACTCATCAATGCAAGCATATAATATAATATATAGTACTATCCTACCTATTTACTCACTAGTTTACCTGACTGTCCTGGGATTTTAATCCAATAAAAACAACAGGTGTGTCAGCTTATCTAGGCCACCTGATGACAGCTGCTGCGTCTCTCTCTGCCTCCTGTAGTCTCTAGCATAATCTAATGTAATCTAATGTAATCTAATCTAATCTCTGGGTTCATTTTAACATTTTTAATTATGGTTACATTTGTAAAGGTTTCTCTTTATTTAAAGCAGGAATGTATGTAGCGCGTTTTGGTTGATTTGTCCCTCGTCAAACACCGTCGGTGCTGTTCCACGCTTTTGCAAAGACTTTCACGCGTTTACATATCATTAATTAATGGATTTCGATCGCGACTAAAGTATGTGAGATGTCTGTCTTGCGCAGAGCCAAAACGTGGGAAATCTCTGAATCTGAGGACAGCGACGCCGAAACGAAACCCGGTTTAAACCCCGAGGACGGCAGTCAAACAGCAGCAGTCAGCACAGACAGCCGGGAGCAGAGTTCAGACAGCTCTTCGGCAACAAAGAGGGAGTCCAGCGCTTTGGCCCCTCCGCGACCAGGCGGATCCGGTACACCGAGTCCTGCGAGGAAACGTCGCAGTAAGGAGGAGATAGAAGCAGACAGGCGGAAAGCCAAGGAGAGGAAGGAGGCGAGAGAGAGACAGAGAGCCGCCAGAGCCCAGGAGAAGGAGGAGAGGAGACAGGAGCAGCAGAGGAGGAGAGAAGCGGCCCAGAACCTTAAGAGTCTCCGGCCGGAAAACTGCCTCAAGTCCCTCACTGTCTGCATACACCCAGGTACCACCCAGTTTCTAAAGTCAAACAAGATCCAGCAGAACTTAAGCAGCAGGACTATTTGTGTTTACAGCCTATAAGGTAGCAGGTAAAACTGTCCTCTGCCTCAGGTATGACCTCTGCATGGAGGGCAATAGGCTGACAGGATGCATGAGCACGCACAAATTGTGAAGTTGTTTTGTGTCTTTTATCAGCGCTTCTGCAAAAGGATGGCTCAGACATCTTGCTGGACACTCTGGCTTCCTTTGACTGGAAGTTCAGCATCGAGAGTCAGCAGCTCGTTGGCAGCGTCACCTGGACCCGAGATTTACCTCAGGTACGCAGCTCACACCTCTTCCATACAAACTAGCCTGCCTTAAATGCATATTTTCTTTATACCATATTGTAATTTTTTGATTTATTAATTTGTTGCATTTTAATGATTCCAGTGAATGATTACTGTTTTGGCTGTAGCAGGGAGATGGCGGCACTCTCTCAGTGGAGGAGGAGCAGGTGCTTCTGGTCCTGAGTCTGGCTGATTTCATGGACATAGTGATCTCTGTGAAAAGAGTAAGCACTAAGCAGTCCTTTGAGCTGTAATAAAAATGTGATTCTATGAAGGTGATGATGTTACGGTTCTGACCTGATGAAGTTGCTAATGGCTTATCACTGCACTCTGCTGCTCTGCAGATTGACAGTGACGGGGTGGAGACAGGGGTGGGGTCTTTCTGGAGTCCACTTTTGGAGTGTCTCAACCGTGATGTCAAGAAGGTGGTCACTTTGTTAGTGACAGACTCTGAGCCAGATTACAGGTCTGCTTAACTCAGAATACTTAACTTCTTTTTCACCCAGTGATTTCTTTACTTGCCCACTTTATTATTCTTAATGCATTAGCCTTTATGGAAACAACATGGCCTCATTTATAGTTTACCAACAGGTTAAATACCTGTGGTGTGCATTTACTAGATGAGCCACTGCAATCCAAACTGGGGATGGATCATTTGGACATCGAGGAGGTCAGTTTACTCTGAATCTGTCCCTTCCTTTCAAGGACTTGTCAGTCTTTTTCTTGATGGGAAACTGTTTGCTCTCTCCCTTTTTTTGACTGCTTCATCTTGACTCAACTTCTAAACCCTTTCATCTCCAGGTTCTTGTGTATCTACAGCTCTACAAAAATATGTCCGTGGTCTTCCTGGATGGCTGGGGGGAGATCACTGACCATGTTTGTGCTGTCACCAAAGCTTTGTCAAAACGCCCTTTTAAGTATGTACCTACTAAAGTCACTGCTATTGTCTTTCTACAGTTTGAAATGCAGCCTTCCCCCAATAAACTGCAATTCTGTGTTTTGATATAGACAGTGTAGCAGCTGGCTGTGCCCCCCCTTAATGAAACATCCCCTTCGTGTTCTTGCAGACTCCTGACAGAGGGGGCAGAGCTGCCCTTTTGTGTGGACGGCTCATGGGCCAGTGGGGTTCGGGTAGAGAAGGATGGCTCAGGCCTGATTCAGGTCTGGGGCAAGCAGATCCAGCAGCTGAACAGAGTTAGCCCTGCTGTAGCCTCTGCTGTGACTGCATCCTATCCATCTCCTCAGCTGCTGCTGCAGGTGAGGAGACAGTTTGTTCTTATAGTTTGTGTGAGGAATAATTCACAAAAAAAGCAGCTTTCAGAAAATGCATTTTTCATTTTAGGCTTACAAGAGCTTGGGGTCGGAGGAGGAGAGAAAAGGGCTGCTTGCTGGCCTCTCTGTGAAAAGCGGAGGCAAAGAGAGACGCATTGGCCCGGAGATGTCAGCCAGAGTCTACCGCTGCTTCACAGCCCACAATCCCCAGCTGGTCCTGGACTAATCTGAGAACAAGATGAATGGGCGATGTCAGCGAGGTCGAATCTGGTTTCTAATAACACTTTGTCACCACTTGGCTGCTAATATGTTGATGTTGATGTTTACAAGTTAAAAATATGCCTTGGATATCATATTTACTTTCCACTAAAGCACTTTGTATACTCATCTGAACTCCAACAGATGGAATGAATAGAAAATATTAGCAGAATATAATCTGGAATATAGGGAATAATGTGAAGACTATTTTTTACTACAGTTTATGTATAAATGGGAGGTGTGTAAACTGTATAAATGTGCAAATGTATGAATGTTGGATAAAAATAAGCTGAAGCAGAAGCTTTCTTGTTTTTTGCTTTATTTTATAGAATTACCTGAGTAAGAAAGTCCATAAACAAAAGTAGTAAAAACTGGAAATAGAAAAAGACTGTTGAATAGCAAATCATCTTGCATACAACAAGACGGCCACCTTTGACATTTAAGCAAAATGATGATTACAAAACATTTACAAAAAAAAAATCTGTTTCACAGTATCAAAAAAGCACTTCTGCTCCTCCTGGAGTCTACACTTTTTTCAGAAGTTTTCATTTGTTTGCCGCTTCTTTCTCAGTCTAATCTCTTTAAACAGTAGCAGGCCTCGTTTCACGCACTACACACTCCTTTGCTCTTGTTCGTTTACGTTATCTGGATGATTGTTAGACAGAAAGCAATAAGCAATTAGCCGCTCAAATATCGGCTAAAAGAGTTTTCTCCGTGTTTAACAACAGGAGGAGTTGCTGGCAATGGTAGAAAAGCTGTGTGCCAAATTTTTCCAACATCTCAACTATTGGGTCATGTCCAACGGCATCGTTTGCACTGATAATCTTCTGGCTCGGAGCAGCAGCTGTCGTAGTCGCTGCTGGGAGGAGTTGGGGGGCAGCAGCAAGTGCTGGAATGAGTTTGAGGTGACTGGTAAGGGTCCGTATCAGGAATCGGACTGGTGCAAGGGCTGGGGGAGGCACAGGCACTGGATACCGGGCTTGCGCTCGGGTTGGGGCTTGAAGGCAGGCTTGCCTTTCCGAAATCCTCAGGTTCCTCTGAGGGTTCAGGGCTGCTGCTGAGGGTGAAGAGCCAGCCCAGCTTTATGTGGAGGAGGATGCGCAGGCCTGGAGGTAGATCCAGGGCATTAAGCATATTTGGGCAGCAGGGCAATATTTGGCGCAGCCTTGCACAGCAAAGGTACTGCAGGGAGGTGGGTGTATAGCAGGCACGGATCACCTTCATACTGCTCTTGGCTGCTGTGGAGCACACCATGGGGTAGAACTTCTTATTCTGCAACCTTGTTGCAGCCACACCTGTTGGCAGGAGGGTAGAACCCATCAAGATTTTTAGGACAAGTAGACATGCATAACTAAAATGCAAGATAACACACGCACCTATGCAGTGTCGGTTCTTGTAGAAGGTGAGGGTACCGTGCCACGTATCAAGGTGCACTCCAATGATTGAGCCTTGACCAAACCGAGAAGAAAATTTCAATTTGTCCCCTTTGTGCTGGAGCAGACCTTTAAAGACACAGAACATTTTTATAGTGTTTGCTGATTATCCAGGTCAAAAAGTCTAACTACTTGAGCTCTCACCTGTGTAGGAGAGCCCCCAGCTGTCTTCATCATGGCCCAGCAGGCTGCCAAAGTTGTATTTGAACTTTTCCAGGTTCACCTCTGAAGTTCCAACTCCCACCATCTACACCAAAAAAACAAAACAACCCCCCCACACACACACACGCACACACAGAACCAAAACCAAAAACAGAAAAGTGAACACTCATTGTTATCCCAGCTTGATAACAGCAGTGAAAGCGGTAAAACACATTCTGATTCAGGTCATTTCTATTATAGCTTAAGTAATATTTTAAGTACTGCTACGCACCATATCAGTCCCATAGACTGGAGAGGTCATCTTGATTTCCCAGTAGTGTTGGCCGTCTGTGAGCTCCTTGTTGCCACGGATTGCAGCGGTGCCGCAACTGTAGTCTGAGTGAAAGCTCACCTTCCTGTTGTCACAGCTCAGAAAGGCTCCAGAGGACTTAAAGTGATCATCCCACACCCAGTCAAAACCTGGACACACACCATGCATGAACGGTTATGTGAGATGTTTTGCTGAGAACGAGGAATACTGACTATGGTGATTCCTGGCTTTTCATCGACGCCACCATAAGGCTGTAGATCTGAGGGAAGTGACTACAACGACTGTTGTTTGGATTGGCACGAACTTTATCCCCTCTCCAGGATTAATCTGAACCTCTGACTTTTTTATTTCCCTTCATCAGGTCAAAATATAAATGTTTGGTCTCTTATCAAAAACCATTCAAAAATAATGGCACCGCTGTATGTTTGTTCAGGATCATTTACAAATGTTAACACCCTAATAGGTAAATGTTACATCTGCTTATTGTGAATCTCCAATATGCTTAACTTATATTATTTACATGCTATTTTCATGCTGTATTACAGCATTCCTCAGCTTTTGCTCACCCTGATCCTCCTCCGCATAGAGGCCGTCACTGATGATGCTGAAAGCCGGGCTGAGCTCTTCCTCTGGGTCACAGTGGCAGAAAGGCTCCCCTTTCACTGGCATCGTGCAGGGCAAGGCCACTACCTTGGAAACAATCTGGGAACTGGAGCGGTAATCCACCGTGGACTCCAAGTCATTGATCTGGTTAACGCGAACATTACAAACAGCATCTTGTAAGTCCACGGATGTGGCCATAGTCCAGGAACGTTGGCAGCAGGCTCCAGTGGAGGAGCTTCAGGATTGCAACAATTTGCTACCAAAGAGCAACATAGGTTGCAGAGGCTGAATGGGGAAAAAAATAGGGGCTTTGCAGCATTGTGCTCTGCAATCTAAAGTGACAAATGGGAACTTGCATGCGTTATTTTAAAAGATCAACAAAATGTGCTCACCCCTAAAATGTTTGTGTACATCACTGGTGAGGGAAGTCATGCATACAAGCAAGTAAAATTAGAAGCCTTCCAAAAGTACTGGGCGTCCTGTCCTGTCATTGCCTTTGGAGACCTGACCACATGTCACACACTGCCAATTCAGACAGGAGGCAGTCCAAGTGGAAAAACTAGCAGTGCTTACTGTAAACATACATATTATCTTTCATATAGCAGGGATATCATTACACAGTGTTCATTCTTAATTTCCATTGAAACCATCCACTTCTCCACTTAGCCCAGTTTCATTTGTATCGCATTACACACAAACAAGCAAATCTCACCTTTGTGACTGTCTGATCCCCCAGCTCTTCTCTGTCTGATGAATGGATCACTGCCATGGCATCTGTCTCTTGCCATGTTTGACTCCAGGCCAAATGCCGAGCCCGGCCGTTTCTGCCTCTTCTCAGCATTGCGGTTCTGTGGAAAGCCGACCCAGCAGCTGATGACCAGCTGGCGTGAGTACAGGAGGCCATGTACTTCTTATTTATGTCAAGTACGGTCACGGCCCAACTCCCAGTCAGCATTGTTCTTTGGTTTGTTTGCTGAAGTAAGACATATTTTCTAACCCTGCACCTACATGTCTGATGGCACACTTTCTAAACCTACAGATTACAGTTAAGGAACACAGGCTGTGTTAGACTGGAGAGGGTCGTCTAGGAATAAGCAGCATACTGACTTTTCTGAATATGAGTTTAACTGCAAACCTATTGGACCACTGAAAATAGGTCAATCAAAACTACCCATTGTCACTTCAGCAGTTTTTGTTTCCTTTCTTTTCTTTTCTTTCAGAGACAAGCTGCAAGATTTATTTTAAGGAAACACTTCTCATCACCTTGACTGATCGCTGTGTGCTAGCTTGCCTGTTTCCCTCTGTCCCATATGCCACAGTTGGCAACAGGATGTGTTGTCATGCACAGCTCAGCCTTTTAAAGCTGACCTCCTGCTTTGCTTGTGACAGCATGGCTGTTAGTTAGCTCCACGAGCAGACATACTCAGATGGGTCACCTGACCCCACTGACTGTAATATGTACCAAAAATTACAGATTAAAAAAAAGAAAAAAAAGAATCCTATATCCATTTTATCATGCAACAGAAACAACTGGCCCTAGTTCTGTTACCTGAAGCTTTGTTAAGGTTATTCCACAGTGACACAGAGCGATAAACAGCAATAAAATGCATGTCTTCAATCTATAATTCAACAATAGTATCTCACTGTCAAGAACATCATGTTCATTCTTTCACTGGATATTTTTGGTAACACCAGCTTTTTTTCCTTCTTCTTACTTTTAATCACTAGAAACGAAATAGCTACAGATTTAATAACCAAGACCACAACTGATGTGCGTTTGCTTTTTAAAATGTCTAATCTTATGCAAACTGTTCACAACTGCGCAATCAGATGCTGGTTTGCTCCTCTGAAATGTGTCCTTATTTGCAACCAGCTAAATAAGGATTGCAAAGTGTTGTTTTACTATAAAATATTGTTAACAGACTTATTCTGTTCAGTAATAACATAGAGTTAATAACATATAGTTAACAATTCAAACCATAGACAGAGCCTTCATTTCCTCTTCTGTCGCTAGAGCTGTTAATATGTCCTGGTTAATGCCTGCAGGAAACACAGCAGCTGGTTACTGCTTTGCAAGCAGGTGCAGGAGATGAGGGCCAGTAATTTAGATTAGTTAGTCTGGAGTTAGTCTCATTTTAATTAGGCCTTACCCTACATACTCTACATGCATCATCTTCCAGAGCAAGGAGTCAGTTCCTTGAGGACAGATATGTTGCCAATGCAGTCACCACTAAACTGTGACAGCAATAAAAGGAGCGTTTAACACAGAAACTACTGAAAATATAGTTATAAAATCAGGGCTCTGCACGGGCTTTCCATACCAGAGTCTGATCCATATACTCAGTAAAATGAGGCTCTCTACTTCATAATGCTTCCTGTGAATCGTTCAGTGAAATATTATCAAATCTCTCAGCAAGTCTGCTTTGTTATTGCTGTTTCCTAATACATATCCCAGACAGTATCATTCCTAGCAGGAATTCTGCTCTTACCTTATAGTAGTCTTCCTGCTTACTGTCTTGCAGTGGCTCATTGGTGTTCCTCTATAACCGACTGTGTGACGGGTGTAGTTTGCATCTGTTTCACTTCTCAGCAAGATAGACGTAAACTTTACTTCGCCACGCCCTCTTCCAGAGCTTATTGGATAAGACCTGAGTGGAGGAGGAGTTTATGCCAGTTTACTTGTTTACCTAGGTGCGGTAGGCCATATTGAATTATAATTGAATATAATTATAATTATCTTCACGTTCTTAGTCTTTAAAATATGGTCACAAGCGCAAGAAAAATAAAAGGAGCTGTTTTTGCTTTTGTCCAAACGACTTGGATGAAAATATAATTAAATTATATTAGACAGATGACTCAGTTGCCTCCAGGTCAAAAGGTGGACATCTGCTGACTATGAGGAAGACCTTCTTTGAAAGAAGACAAATTTTTTTCCTACAATTTGTTATCGTCATAATCGCACAGTCACAGCGAAAGATTTTCTTTACTCGTGGTTTAGTCTCGTTTGCTGTGCTCTTGAATGCACCGCACTGCACTTCAGTAGCCTATTGGTTGTGTTTAAGGAAAGGCGGGACTTAAATGTAAGCTCTATTGTGTGATTGGATGGGTGGTGCGTGACGGTCTTGGAAGTCGTTATCTCCTTGCTGTGTGCAAGTTTGAGACCGAAATCCAAAATATGGAGGAAACTAATGGTGAGTCGAAGTTACCAGTGAACAAAATTTGAATAGAATTTATTCGTAGGTACTTGCCGTTTTTCGGTTTTATATTAGTGTATCGTCATCCCGGAAGACGATAGCTGGCTGTTAATTTTAGCTAACTAATTAGCAGAAGCTAACCGGACGTTTTAGATTATGTCTGTCATTTGCTAACGTTAGGACCATAGACATATGTCTATGGTTAGGACATCGCGTCGCTCATCACCTTAGAGAAGTGAATGTTTATTATAAACAGATATAATTGGATAGTCACTATCTGCGACATTTCTCCCTAGTTGGGCGGTTCTCAACCCAGCAATGTCACAAGTTAAAGACTTCATGTATTTGTCTTTTCTGTTTTTTAAATTAGATGGAAATTTGTCCCAGGTCCGGCACGTTGTGTTGGTGCTGTCAGGGAAGGGAGGAGTGGGAAAGAGCACCATCACCACAGAGCTGGCCCTGGCTCTCAGGCATGCTGGGAAGAAGGTGAGCTCAGTCCAGACACCCTCTCTACTTTTAAGATCAAGCATATAGTTGGGGTTGGATCAGGTGACCTTGAACCCTCCCTTAGTTACACTGCAATAGGCCTAGGCTGCTAGAGGGGTTCCCATGATGAGTATTTCATCTTCACTCACCTCTTTTCATTCAAAATAATGTAACCATCTATCAGTGTTTATATTTTGTTTCATACAGCTGGCATGCAACTTATTTATGAACCACTGTGCTAATCAGGTTGGCATCCTCGACATTGACCTTTGTGGGCCCAGCATTCCTCACATGCTTAGCGTGGGCCGGCCTGACGTGCACCAGTGTGACTCAGGTTGGGTGCCAGTCTACACTGATACCCAGAAGAGCCTGGCCCTTATGTCCATTGGTTTCCTGTTGGAGGATCCGGATGAAGCTGTGGTGTGGAGGGGTCCCAAGAAAACAGGTATCTGCTCGACTGCTGGTGGCTCTAATCTGTCAAAGGTTGAATTTTACAAGACCTGTAAATGTGCAGTGTGGTATCTGGGCATCGAGACCTTAACAGCAGAACCTCTAATGACCTCTAAAATGTTTGTTTCTTCTACCCGTTATCTTCTCCATGTCTGCATGTCCTTTCCTTACAGCTTTAATTGGCCAGTTTGTGTCAGATGTAGCCTGGGGAGAGCTGGACGTGCTGCTGGTGGACACGCCGCCCGGGACGTCTGACGAGCATTTGGCTGTGCTAGAAAACCTTAAAAAACACAGAATGGATGGAGCCATTTTGGTCACCACCCCTCAGGTACATATCAGACTTTTAGACCCAACTTTACTTCTACTTCTTTACTTCTACTAGGTCAACAAAAAGCAGGGGAATAAGGGGAGGCATTACATTCAGCCATATGTGTGACATAGTAAGGCAAAAGAGGACACTGGGCATCACTGTGCCTCTGGTGTGTGGTATTTTATGCAAAGACCAAAATACACAGACATATATATTCCTATTATCAGGGTCATTAATACAGACAAAACTGATATGATGGACCACAGTAGTTTAATGTACACTAATAAATAAAAAAAAAAACCTTTCTGATGAATGACATTCTGAGTCAGCTGGTTATGTATTGATTATAGGCGGTATCCACAGGGGATGTTAGAAGAGAAATCACCTTCTGCAAGAAGACAGGTGTTCGGATTCTGGGCATCGTAGAAAACATGAGTGGCTTCGTTTGTCCACACTGCTCTGTGAGTGACTCTTTATGTTGTATGTTCTACTAAAAATGTACAAATTTCCAGACACTCATTTTAGTATGTAATCATTTACTTGCCAAACTATATATGATTTAGTTTAACCAGATTTAATCTGTTTTAGTCATTGCTCCTATTTATTTATTTTTTTAGGAGTGCAGTAACATATTCTCAAAGGGTGGTGGTGAAGAGCTGGCCAAACTGACCGGGTCTGTGTTTCTAGGTGAGAGTCACAGCTTGTAATGCTAGCGTGCAGCCACAAGGTGTCTCAGTGCACTATAAAAGAGCCTCACTCCTCACACCATTCATGATTCTGGAGACTTTTCCATCACTGCCGTGTTGCTCAGTCGATCCGGATGCTTTGTTGAAAGGAATGATGTATACTGGTAAATAAGCGTGACTCAAATGAATAGCTCTAACAATTTCTCCTGAGTGGGTATCTGCTTTGTGTGGAAATCAATGTTTTGAGTAATGATACAGTGTACTCTGTGGCAGTGAGACTATGCAGCCACATTTCATCAATGACTGATTTGATTTTCACTATAGACAGAGGGCTTTCAGGTAGGAGGAAGCTGTGATGTGTACTAAGTGTAAAAATGTGAACCTCATTTGGGTCATGTAGGATCAGTCATCTTCTCTGTCCACTCATTTCAGGTTCTGTGCCCTTGGATCCTCTTCTCAGCGCCAGTATAGAAGAGGGCAGAGACTTTGCACAGTCATTTCCTGACAGTGCCACCTTCAGTGCCATTAGCAGCATTTCTCAAACTTTGCTCAACAGCCTGCAAAGTGTTTGAGACATAAGTTTTGCTCAAAGTTGTCTCCATTTTTTCGGTGTATAACACAAAAGTGTCATGCAGAATTATTTTGTAGTCATGGAAGGTCTGTTGACTTCTTGTCCGTCATAGTTAAAGCCTTGTGTAAATATTTACTGATCATGCTGTCAGTCATTATCAGACTGGCACAGACTTTGTGCACAGCTGTCTGCTGAAGCTGCACATGTTGTGCTTTGAAGATTGTCATCTGAGTGCTGAATCTTTTTTTTGTATGCAATTGTCATAAAATGGTAAGCCATGCTGCCTGTAAAAACTTCAAATGTCAGTAAAATACCAAGTACTGAAAACACTGCAGTTTGTGTGGTTGGAAACAAGTCAACTCTAAGTTGGAATCTTTAATTCAGTTGTGAAAACATTCATGTCGACACAGGATAAATTCATTACCAATGGTAGTACAGGTTTGTTGATTGGTGCTTCAGTAAAATGTGTCAGCAGCAGTTCAATTTTCAGAAAACAGACTTCAGCTCAAATTGGTCCTTACAGGAAACTAGGTCAAACTTGCATACTAATCTCACTGGATTCTTGCATCCTGCAAACATGATCCCTACTCTCATTTAAAATCTTATTTGTGCGCAAATACATGCACATAATTATTGATCTGGATCACAACTTCTGAATATAGTCTGCTGTTCAGGTTCAAAATTCCAACAGCAACAGAGCACTGAAACCCATGCAGGATTTTTATGGCTGGAATGTGAAAGAGATGAAGTACAGCCACGGATGCAGGGGGGGGGTGAATAAGATGGAGGAGATGAAGTGTGGAAATTACACTTGTGAGACCCAACACAGGGCACACACACACCTTTAATGCAAACAGCAGTACTACAGGAAAAAACACTGAAGTTTGAGAATGTTCGCATAATGATTAGAATACAGCTACACAAAACTCCCACTCCACCAGCAACATACTAAAGGCAATCTTAATTAAACCAAGAATTACATCCAGAGGAATTCCAACCACTTATCACAATTAACCCACAGTGCATTAAATCTAGATATTTATAGGTCTATATATATATATTTATATGTATATATCCTGGGGAATTGATACTTTTGTTGCAATAAACAATTCAAAGAACAATTTCTTATAAATAAAATCAGTGGGAAAAAAAAAGAAAAAAATTCTTTAGTCCATACACATTTCTCTTTACAAATAGATCCTCAAGATTAATGCAGGAATTGTGTCAACTCCCAGGCTGATACGGGAGGAGTGAGGGAAAAGAAAAGAAAAGAAAAAAAAAAAAAAGAAGCTGTGTGGCCCTTTGGTCAGCTCTCTAAGACCAGAGGCCAAGCTGCCCAGGCTGGCCTCAAAGCCTGAAATAAGTGGAGGGAGGAAAGGAATCTTCATCATACAGTTGTTTTTAAACACACGCACACACACCCACACGAGACAGACAAATCACTACAGTGCGCATTTACAAGTTGACTATCAAATTGGGACGACTGTACACATTGTTGATAAGACCATATTTATGAAGCCATTTTAATTGATTTTTTTTTTTTTTTTTTTTTACCCTCCCTGCTGCCATCACTTTCATCTTGCGTGCTAGAAATACCCCACACCGCCCCCCTTTAATTTTTACACTTTTTCCTCCTCCAGCAGCAACATTAAGGACTGATCTTATAGTTGAGATGTTTGGTGTTTTAATGCGTGGAGAGGATGAGAGCAACAATGAGCCCATAGAGACCCAAGACCTCAGCAAAAATCAAGATGAGGATCATGCCCACGAAAAGCCTCGGCTGTTGAGCTGTGCCCCTCACACCCGCGTCGCCAACAATGCCAATCGCAAAGCCTGCTGCCAGCCCGCTCAGGCCCACGCTCAGCCCAGCACCAAGCTGGAGGAAACTCCTGCACACGCAAAGAGAGAGAGAGAGACACACTGATCAGCACAAAGATGCTGCTTTAACCTTTGATGTCAAAATGAGTCAGAGCATCTTTAAGATTCATGTAACTGATCACAGCCTGTAATGCAAGAACATAAAGGGTGGTCTTTGATACAAGTCTAAACCCCTGACAAGCAGTTGGATGTTTGAGTTCTCCAACACCTGCAACCAGTCTCCAACTTTTTAGCTAATCACTAACTTCTGCTCATTTTCCATTACCAACATTTTAATCCTATTCCCCCAGTTACTGAGTCATGAGTATGGTCACTCTGTTTATGTCAGTTCAACAGTTTGACTCATTCACATTTTTCAATTAACATACACAACTTACAACAAGGGATTAGACAGTCCAGACACATTTAGAGCAGGAAGAAGTTTTAGAGTAAAAGCCATTTTGAAATCCTTTTTTAACTTAATAGCTGTTTGACAGCATGTGGTGCTCATCTCAACATTATTTCACATTTCCATGGTGCATTAACCAAAGTGACGAGAATGTTACTCAGTGAAATGCCCAAAACCACCACTTTTACACATTTTAAAATAAGAAAATTAAGAATAAATGATTAACTTTGCTGGTAAGGCTCTCTGACGCAGGTAGATGAATCATAGATCTTTAGAACAGACGAATACATTTAATAAATATTTTTATTTTAATTTAATGAAGACACCACTCTCTGGATATTAAACTATACTGGATATTGCCAACCTATAAAAGTTAAATTAAAATTCAGCATGGTACTTTCTAATATACAATATACACACACACACACACCTATTGCTTTTGAATACCCATTTTGACTTTTCTAATAAGAACCCACAGTTGCACTGCTGTCAATTTTGCATGTCAAGAAAGTTTCCTTAAACAAGTTTGTAGTTAAAAAGATTTTTGAAATTCTTTGTCTTTTGAGGAAAAATGTATAAACGTGTGAGGGCTCTTATGGGCTAACCAGGGGGAAAAAATGGCCATAATAGCAGAGACTCCTACTTAGTGCTAAAAAACAAAATGTTTTTTTTAAAATGTGTGAAACTGTTAGTGATGCACCAATTGTTTGACTGGCTGATAAACCACAAACATATCTGACTCACCACAACCTGTCCTGAAGTAAAGGATGTACCAGGCTGCATTACAACACTAACAGACTATAGCCTGTATTCTGCCTGTGTAGCATTGCACAGGAGTGACGTCAGCACCAACTAGAGTGTGATGTGTAGTTACAGACTGATTAACATGCAAGTCGACTTGGGACCCGCTCACTGGCCTAGAGACCTATCAGCAACCACAGGTCGCTAGGCCAGTGAGTGGTTGATGAATGGTTGTTGGCAGTCACTAGGTGAAATTAGTAGCAAAGAGGTCTACGGTCCTGGACCGAAAACCTTGACTGATTTGGTGACACAAACCATAATCAGTTACTTTTTCAAGTTTCACAACTGCTCAGAGTAGTTGGTAAATGTTTGCAGACAAGTCTGCATAATCCATACAAATTATGGACAAATTTAGCCACCTGCTAGTCACCAAAGCAGTCATGAGGTGATTTTTGGTGCAAACCCTCTTTGCAACTGATTTCACCTAGTGTCTGCCAGCAACCACTCATCAGTTCGTTGGGGAAAACATTCTTTTCCTAGTGACCGGAGGTTGCCATGAGGTCATTGACTGTCTCTACACCCGTGTGACTGGGGCCTTAGAGAAGAAGGGATGCAGTGCACTTGACTTTTGAGAGTGATCCTGTAAGGACTGTGTATGTTTTCATTTATATTTCAGAAAAAAAAAAAAAAAAACTGAATTGGCCCATAAGCAGAACAGGCAGGTCAGCCTTTACAAAAAAGGCAAATGCAGCATCTGTAAGGAAAAACAAAACAAAAAGGTCAGTTAAACTCACTTGTAAAGGGACTGGTTCTCTCTGGTGTTGTTGGCAATCAGCACTGCTACTACCAAGCCATAAATGGCTATGATACCCGCCATGACCACCGGGATAATTGACTTCATGATGAGCTCCGGCCTCATCACAGACATGGCAGCAATACCTGTACCACTCTTGGCTGTGCCATAGGCTGCTCCCAAGGCTGCAAGGAATGACAGAAGACCACTAGTTAAATAAATGACAGAAAACTACAGTACACAAACTACAATGCACAGGTTACAATGGGTTGGCAAACAGATGACAGAAACCGGGAGGCACAGCTGAATAATTAAGCAGAAGTGAAATAAGGGATTGAGCCATGACAAAGCTGTTACAGTTTCTGTTCCCTTTAAAAATCCAACATGGTTCCACTTGGGAAATTCTCCTTACTTTCAAATGGAAATTAATTTTTTTCCCCATCCTACAAGTACAAATTGTAAAAATACATATTTGGTTGCACACAGTTTGTCTCATTCAGCCATTGTAATTTCAGAAATAGCTCAGTGAGACAGCTGCTGAGTTGTATATCACGCTCTGAAGAACTAGTTGTGGGCTTCAGCACACAAAAACCTGCAGTTAAAAAAATAAATAAAAATTATACCAGAGACAGTACCAGTGGGACAAGCATTTCACAGCCCTGCAACATCTGCTGTGTACCATCTCTATCCTCTAAGTCTTGTAAATTAATGGGAGCAGTGGAGAACAAAAAGCTTCATCAGCTAGTTTGCCTCTGCCGAACTATGACCCTTAGAACAGTGTCTCACACACAATCAAGTCTGGCAGCAGGAGAAGAGTAAATGAGAAAATTCAATAATTGCCCAGATCCAAAATTACCATCCATTGACAAGTCGTGATTCTGCTCGACAAAGGACGCAAAAGTGACTTTTACAACATCAAAGTCTGAGTGTGGAATCAAGAATTGGAGACAGGCTGGTTTGACAAGGTTTCTTCTGTCTAAGATGTGTACAAATTGGTGCATTAATGCAAACCTGTTCATTGACTTCTTCACACAGCAAAAGCATATAAAGAGCTCTGAGATGGCACTGACCATACAATGTAGTGTGTGTGTATATTGTATATAGTTACACACTACACTGTATGATCTATTGTTTTGGCAATGTTTCCACTACACACATTCACATTTATTCGAGACTTTTTCCCCATTTTCACAATTTATCAATGTTACTAAATATAGCCCCTCTGCTCAACTCTAGTTGTTATCATGTCTTATGAATGGATGTCAAAATGGCTACATAATAACTGGTAAGTCCCATGTATTTAAACATTTGGGAAGAGAATTAAAAAAAAAAAAAAACCCCACAAATCTGCAGCCTCTCATTTATGGTGCTATAACATTAGGCTGACCTTGTCATAATAGTGGTATGAAAGCAAACACCCTGACAATGTCATTTTCTTGGCTCTTCATAGGCACCACGCTGCTGATTAAATCAGATCTCTTGTGAGATCATCTTTGGAGGAAGCCTTGTGAACACAGCCCAGGGTGTCCTGGACCCTGGAGATAATTCTGGTTAGCTAGAATAAACCTAGCTGTGGATTTTCTGGTAAACAGATCCAGAGAGACAGACAGGAAGATTCAGGCCAATCATCAAATGTGCACATGGCAGCCAGCCACGCTCCCCACTACTTATATTGATTTATCATCAGACCGATGCTACCACTGGAAGTTAAATCACTCCTGCCCATTTGAGATTGGTTCAAGTATGACTGGACACTGACAAAAAGGGAAAGATATATGGTCTTACTTTTCATTTAGACTTTGAGATACACTAAACTTTCAGCTGTTTTTTTAAATTTCTTGAATCAGTCATGATGCCCAATGCAGCGCTTCACTGTAAAAACTTAGATATTAGGTATATTTAAAATGTTTTCCCCCAAAGTGAACCTTGTGGTTTACCTATACAAAATGACTGCAGAGCAACATGCTGAGACACTTCAGCCTTCATCTTTTTTTTTTTTTTTTTTAAAAGCATTCAGTCATCCATTAGCATTGAGTTTAATACGTTAATGTCAGTAATGTAATCCCTTGAATATTCTTTCTTGGTATGCTTAGCTTCACTCAAGTGTGACAGGTGAGGGCTGATAAACACTCTTATTCTGTCCCGATGATTAAAAGTTTGATGTGTGGCAGAATGGTTTCTGCACTAGTGTGGAGGCAAAACCTCTGGGTTTTAATCCTAATCCCCTAAGCTTAGGTACAGAGCTCCCCCCCCCCCCCCCGCCCGCCCCTTCCCTGCAGAATATTTGATGTATGGGACGCCCTCGTGACGTCTTGTGATGTCAGAGCAGGAGGTGCCTGCAGCCAGGGATGATCCTGCATGCAAAATGCCCACGCAGCAGACAGTCAATCGGTCTACTGTGGATGCAGATAAATGGGGAAGCACTGGCTTTAAAGAAAAAAAATTCAAGATGAGGAAAAAACACT
Organism: Archocentrus centrarchus; assembly: GCF_007364275.1. Classification (NCBI taxonomy): domain Eukaryota; kingdom Metazoa; phylum Chordata; class Actinopteri; order Cichliformes; family Cichlidae; genus Archocentrus; species Archocentrus centrarchus. The sequence continues at coordinate 8,676,791 of NC_044364.1, forward strand.
GTTTCTTCACTGTTGAAAACCGTTATCCAGTCTTAGAAAACAGCATTTCTAGCTGCAATGTGTAAAGAAACAAGGCTGGTTGTGAAAACCGACTCTCGCTGCATCAGAAAGCTTGAAGGGATGTCTAAAGCCCATATATGTGCCATGACAATTCTCTCTCCACTGAAGACTGAGAGAAAGACACCAAATGTTAAAGTCAAACAACCACAAATCACTATTTAAGAGTAGCTAACCATTTAAAAAAAACAAAAACAAAAAATTTCAAGCTTTTGTACTGGGAACATGGGGGTCCATAATGCAAAGGAAATGGATTCAGGTCAGTCACTGCAGAGAAAAAGAAGCAGTTTCAAGAAGTGAATATGCCCATCCATGTCCATCACCACAATGAGTAGGTTTATCAATCAGGGTATAAATCAACATTTTATTTTTACTGGTTTGGCAGGAAGAAACATGTACTGTAATGATTTAGGTAGAAGAAACAGAATAGAAGCAAAGCCATCAACACCCTGTGAGTGTCACCTTTTTGAGTCAATCCCAAAAAGTAGTTCTCACAACATCACCAGACTACTAAAAAAAAAAAAAAATGCAACATCGCCTGCAAACTGCAGTGATTGTTCTCACAGAAGCACAGGCTACAATTTCATGTCAATAACATGGTGAACCAGGCTTCAGCTTTGAACAGTCTTACACCAAGTGTCCATGTTCATCACACCGCTCATCTCATCTTTATGTAAGCTACTCTGCTGGGCAATTTCCCAGTTGTCACTACCTCACCACCACAAACTAGTACCAGTTAGGCTACCAGATTTCATAGAAACTTCCATAGCACTTGAAATCAAGATGAAATTGATTTATGGGGATTATCAAGTCTGAAAGTGCTCATCCTGCATGGATCTTCAACCATCTTGTGATGCTTTGCTGTGTTTTATTTTTGATGCATTATTATTTTTATAATATATAGTAACTTTATCAATTAGTTGCTTGGTGGTTTTACATCTGCACTGCTCCAGTTAACTTGGTCAATGTGAACATTTTTTGTGGTGTGGAATAATTTTACTGTAATTTGGTGCCTACACTGGATTAAAGGGAGAGAAATACTAAACTAGTAAAGAGTCTATAAAACAAATATGACCGGGGGGGGGGGGGGGGGGGGGGGGGGGGGGCAGGTATCAAAGTTCACTTTTTATATCATTTCCCACCTTAAACCCCTGAAACAATTAGTGTTAAAGCTGATTCAAAGCTTTGTGCTTTTATTTAATTCAATTCCCTGTCGACTTGTCAACTTCAAAATTTTAAGTTAACATGTAAGAAGATCAGTACCCAGAAGGTATTTCCAAGTCAGAAGTCTCATCATGTGATGATCATGTGATCTTGTGTCACTCCTTAGAGCAATAAGGAAGTTAACCAGCTGATCCTGATTTCTAGTGCTCACAATTGTTAGCATGTTTTCAACTATATAATTTTAAACAACACACCGTGGGCTCAAACTGTTTACGTAGCACGACAAAAAATTAACAAAAAAAAACAAAAAAAACAAAAACAGTTATGAGTTTAACTTTCAAGAATTGCATGCTTTCCTATACAACTCCTAGTATAACCTATTATTTAACACCCTTTATGCAGCAGTGTTGCGTTTTCCAGGAAAGATGGCAATCAACCCAACATGCCTCCACCTAAAAGAAGCAAAAAGGCTGTGTGGGGGGATGAATGGTAGCACAATTTATGTTGACAATGATGCTTTACTTAAACAGGTATTCCCACGATCATATGTTAGCATCACTTCCTATCTCGAGCTTTCGCTTTAGTAAGACACAGGCTAATGCCAAAGCTAACTTTTGTAGTCGTCATCAGCTAGCTAACTAGCTTTGAGTGGTCTTCGCTGTCTGACGTTGAAGCGGAAAAGCTAGTTGTGATAGTTGTATTAACTAAGACTAAACTTAATGATTCACTGCTTAACTAAACATTGGCATGTTAAGAATAAACCAAAGTTACTGGCTGCCCTTGCTAAACCCTAAATAACCGACAGTTCAAGATTGGCTTTGCGACGACAGCCAGGCTAGCGGGTGGCTCACACATCCAGCCTTGAAAGAAGCACTTTGTTCAGATCACCGCACAGGAAGACATGCACACAAAGATTAAGCAGCAAAAGCAAACAGCAGAGCACCACTGGTGAAATAACAGCGTATACTTATATATGTGAGAAGCAATCCTTTGATAATTACCGCTGAACACCATAGCAGCAGAGGCGCCCATCACTGCGAAGAACGGAGAGTACTCGGGGCCTTCGGCAGCCATTCTTTCTCACGCAAGACCGTTAAAAAATAAACTAAATATACAAAATTAATATTATTTGGTGAGTCAAAAGGCGCACTTCACGAAACCTGTCGAAGGCCACGGGCTTGAAATGCTGAACCTACTATAGCAGGAAGCAACCTTGCGGGGAGCTAACCTAACAGTGTAAACGGAACAGTCACGACTCCTGCGATAAATACCCGGCGCAGCACTTACAAAATGGCGAAGCGGAAAATATCACCTGACCGGCCGTACGGACAAAGCCTATCACTGACTGGGTGTATGTGTTGGGGGAGGGGAGGGGAGGGTGTGTGTGCAGTAAAAAAGAAAAAAAGTTGATTAATGATTCACTGCTCGACACAAAGTGTTTACGAAAGAAAATGTATTGATTTAAAGTGATAGATGAATGACGTAGTCTGTCAAAGAGAGTGCGTTAAGTTTTTGCTCTTCTTTTTTTTTTTTTCCTTTTTCTGAAGGTCACCCCTATTATGCATCATTTTGGTGTGTTCCGCTGCAGGCTTTCCCTTTAGATATCTACGTTTAATTCCCCCTGAAGAATGAGGACGAAATGATGAGTGTAAGCAAGGGTGTGTGGAGTGGGTGTTTATCCCCTTTCACATATATTTTTCTAGTTGCTACACCTTGCACTAGGGCTCAGACCATTCAGCAGCAGAAGGTGGTTTACAGTCAGCTGTGATATGCAGCAATGTGCCACATAACAGTGAGAGAAATTGAGATAGTGACTGAGTATTTGGGGGTGCTGGGGGAGGGGGTCATGAGAGCTGGGACCCTGTGGTGAGATGAAGAAGGTCTGCATGTGTGACTCAGAGAGAGCTTGTGCAGTCCCCATTCCTCCTCCTCTGCCTCTTCTCTCAACCATCCCTCTACCCTGCTCCCTCTGCATTGCCTAGTCAAGTCAGCACTACATGCAGGACCCCTCCCCCAGTGTAACTGTTAAAGCCCCATGACTCGTGATGCAATTTCTCCACAAGCACCACAGGCCTCCTTCCTTTCAATCATTTTACTCGACCAGCATCTTACCCCGGCTGCCAAGGCTGGTTTATTAAACAAGAGCGGAAGCGATGAGGCTGGTGTGTGTGTGTGTGTGTGGTGATTATGGTGTTCATACTCTCCATGTAATATGATAGCTGCACCATTGTTTCCTGTTTGTTTTGGGTAAATGGTAATGGATGTTTTGTAAGGAGAGCATACTCTATAATTTGATGGCTGGTCTCTAAAATGACTTTTAAGGAAGGGAAAGAGGGAACCATGAGAAGTTCTCACAAGGGCATGATGTAATAGATGCTCTCCAACATTTACTAATTGTTGGTGCATACTATGATTTTAGATGTAGACATCCTACATCTTTCAGTGATTCTGCTCATCCCATAGATAACATATTATCAAGATAGACTTATGCAGTTCTTCTCTGTGTAAGGATTGCCCAATACATGAAGGATGACGCTGAGCTTCCGAGTGTTAACAAAGCATAGCCTGTCTTTCATTCTGACTGGGAAAAGGAACTCAGCCATTTTCATTACCTTTGCTTTCCTGTGACATTAAGCAGAAGATTTATATAAGAAGAAAAAAAAAACCTTGAAACCAAAAGTCACAATTTTGAACATTTTGACAGATTCTAAGAAGAGCCCCTCCTATTTTTTTTCCAGTACCAGCTCTGCAATATTCAGCTGTTAAATCAAATCAATATTCATTGGGACCTCCTAAGCCTGTGTCTTCATCCCCTTCTCACATGCCCTTCGTAGCTGAGTGGCAGTCAAGGAAAGACCCATCTCACTGTATGGTTTAACACTTAAGCATCTTATTCCTCGAGGTTGAGAAGCATAGTTTTCAAGGAGATACGCCAGACCAGCACCCAAAGCAGCAGCTAAAAATAGATGTGCATGTGTGATTAGCAGAGTGTGAATGCTGAATGGAGAGCGCAGCCCTGGTGAGACAGTCAATTCTGTTTACTGTAAAGAAGAAATTACTCCACTGCTTTGCCATTTAAGATGCTGCATCTCTGCAGATACATTACACCGAGGCGAGCGGAGACACTGGAAATCGGCTCACGCTTTTATACGGCTGCACTGACATCGATTGCTTGCATACTGACACGTTAAATGAAATGTCTGAAATATATCCGAGTGCATCAGTTTCTATAGCTGTCAATCGCTGGATATGTATGACCCAAATACAGTGGGTTCAGTTTCTCTGCTAGGTTTGATTGAAATCTGACAGGGGCTTCTATGAATTGAATTCTGGAGTGTAGCTCACTACTAAGATATATATTTTAACTATATCTGACTCATATCTGCTTAATATTTTCCAGTCATGCAGTTTAAGTGTCAGCTTCCACAAAAAGAGAGACGCACAAGACAGCCAAACAAAAATAGATGCGGTGCATGAAGACGTGTCTGAGCAATTTGTCATTCTTTGTAGTTTAGAGCTGGGCTTTTCCTACAGATTGATATGCAATTTGCAACAATGTTTTAGTATCACAGCTCTATCAGTGTTTTTTCTTTTTAAGATTAGTGTGGTTTGAGGTGCATGGAAGGCATAAAAATCACTGTGATATGGCTTTCAATACACTGTAACACTTGTACAACTTTGCAGTCAATTGAGAAAAGACTAACTGAAAGTAACCACTGGGAGTACAGAGCAAACAAGACAGCAGATGGTCAGCTGACCTTAAAAGGCATGTGGTACATTTCTGTGAAAGTCAGAAGAAAATGGAACCCTCTCTTTGCAGCAACAGATGTGATAGATTTGAAAGTAAAGAACTCTGGACAATGTCAGGAGACTCCAGGAGAGAGCTGCATCTTCTCATTTGTTTCCACACTGCAGCAGATGGTCCACTTTAGAACTGCTCTCAATACTGGAAACTGAGCTGCACCGGTACAGCATGCAAAAGGCAGCACACATTACACCCACTTGCTGTGAACACACCTCGATTATTCTCTGGAAAAGTTCTTGCCTGTAGTGCATGGGTGGAAAAAAAAAAAAAAAATGCTTCAGCAACAAGACAAAATCAGAATGATGACAAAATGACTGATCAAAGTGTAATGCTGTATTTTCACATTTACAGTTATTCACTTGACACTTTACTGAAGCACATATTCAAATACATACACACACCCATACACACACACCCACCACACAACCCTCTACAACAGTTCAGGAACAGGACATTGTTCAGGGCTCTCGTTACCATCTTTATACTGCAGAGGACGGAAGGAACATCAAAATGACAAGATTTTTCTCAGTTACTTGAAAAGCAAAAATTAGATTCATATACTGCACAAAAAGGGAAACAATCACCACAGATTCAAAGAGAAAACTGGTGCAAAATGGCAACACATAAATTCACTAGATATTCACAAAGATTTACACCATTAATTCATTAATCAGACTTCCCACTTTCTACAATAATTCAGGAAGTGTGGGAAGATATGACAAGTTCTAACATCTAGGTTCTTTTGTTCTTTCGCAATATACATACCACAAAATGAGAACTGGACTTTACACATGCTGCTGTAAACCTCATACCCTGATAGTTTTTTTTTTTTTAAGGACTGCAAAGTCATCTTAACAATAAGTTTGGCAGATTGAGAAACTCCAGAACATACCGTGACTTATTTACATTCAGAAAAATCAAATGTTTTTGCTCAGCAGGAGGGTGAACACAGTTGATCCTGAATACATCCATTACCTCTTCAACAAAATTAGTATACAAATCTATAAATACAAAAATAAACAACAAAAAAAGAAACATTTTGTTCATTTCTGTTGAAATTTGAAGAAACAGCATTAATAAATAAACAAAAATATCCTAAACCAGAACTGAATTTGCAGGACGGATATAGTTTTCTTTGCATGTCTGTTTTCCATCTAAAACGCTTGGCGTGACAGAAAGACTTGACTTTTCCTTTTATGTTTAAGTGTTCATGGATGAATATCTAAATATGTGTAGTGTGTACATGTACAGCATTATGAGGCCATGGCATCCTGGAAGCCCCACACTTCTAGCAATGAAATCTGGAAGCTCTCTGCACACAGGGGTGGGTTGTCAAAGGTGGTGCACCTGCCAGTGCGCCCATGGTTCAGCTCAGAGTCGATATATAGAGCGTTGCCGTCACCTCCTCCTGATTGGGCAGAAGAGAGAGTTTGCATGAGTTACCAACAATCAGCAGATAATTGTTACTTAAATTGGTATCTAAACTGATACAATCTTGTGAAAGATTGAAGTGTTCCCATTTTCTCAATAATTGTAACTCCCCTATCAAATACACTGTGCATATGTACTAACAGGACACTTTGTCAGGTACTTCTGCTCAACTGCTCATTAACAAAAATATCTAAGCCAATATGGCAGCAACTCAATGCATTTAGGGATGCATGCATGGTCAACACGAGTGGCTGAAATTCAAACTGAGAATAAGAATGAGGAAGAAAGGTCTTTTAAGTGACTGAATGTGGCATGGCTGTTGGGCTGGCTGTGTGGATTTTTCCCACACAACCATTTCACAGAGAATGGCCCTAAAAAGAGAAAATATCCAGTGAGGGGCAGTTCTCTGGGAGAACATTTGAGGAGAACGGCCAGACTGGGATGAGGTGGAACAAGAGTTTCATACCATGGATGTTCAAGCTGACAAATCTGCAGCAACTCTGTGATGCCATCATGTCAATATGGACTCAAATCTCCAGCAACTTCTTGAATCTATAGTATGAAAAATTAATGCAGTTCTGAAGGCAAGAGGGGGTCTAACCCTCAAGAAGACAACCAGATTTAAACAAGATTGGACATCTACTTATAGCAGCTGCAGAGTTATTATTCCTCTAAAACAGTAAAAGATCATAAAACACAGGTGCTACATGTAATCGTCCAGACCCACAGTTTGGCTCGTACGCCAATTTTTGGGCCACAATTCAGTTCATTCTTCTGTTTAAGTATTTTAATTACGTTATTTATAATGCTTGAGTTTGCCAAAAGTCTTTAATGCATGTGCAATAAAACCTATCCAGCAAGTGCTACCCTGTTTAAAAATGAAAGCATAATAGAAGCAGCTCAGGCATTACCAACCAACATACAACTGTAATATCTTTGGCAGTACTAATCCTTTATCACTGTTATTACAGAGTTATTACAAACTACAACTTGCAAATCACACAAACAAGCAGATAAACACACAATATGTTTAAAGAAAAAACAAAACTTCCTCTGTGGACAAAATCTAGCTCCACTTTAATCCTGAGCTCCCCTATCCTGCAGATCACTGCCAAGGCAAGTCAAACACTGAACCTTAAAAATTTCTTGGATCTGCACAAATGCTGTGAGCCATTTTGTTTAAAATGGTGTATTTAACAGATCAGGTATCAATTCTTTACCAATTTTCCCAAATTATGGCAGAATACAAATTATTATTCAAACAGACTAAAAAACAAAATACACATTATTAAAGTCCACTCACCCACTATGATGGAGTCAACATTTCCAGACATGAACATTGAAGTATTCTTGGAGTTCAGGTTGAAGTGGCGGGCAGACAGAAATGGTGAGAGCTCTCCAGGAGGTTTTTCTGGCTGCTCTAAGCTATTGTCCAAGTTCCGGCCCTCAGATGCTGCCGTTTCTTCCTGATCCTGGGTCTTGATGGAGGAAGCCAACTCAGGGTGGCTGATAACTACCCACTCGTAACGCTCCATTTCTGGCTTCAGCTAACAAGAGAAACAAAGGAGTGCTACAATGTATTAATCCACAATTACACACCAGAAAACCACACAGCTGTTTTTCTTAAAATGATCACACAAGGTGACAAATGATTTTAAATCCCAAACAACATCCTGATTTTTTTCCTTTAGGCATCTTGACTTGCTGTGCAGTTATAAATTGGGATTTCTTCACCAAGCAAATAATTTTCCAATCATCAACAGTACTAACAGCTCCGTCTTCCACTGACGAGATAAGACAGCTCTGTCTTATCTCTTTAACACAAATTCAACTGTTGCTTTTGGCAGGTCAACTACAACTTATTGTTTGTTTCTTCAGCTCCATTATGAAAAAATAAACTGAACACCACACAGACACACAAGCTGGGGGCACTCAAAGTTTGGAGCTTTAACATAACTTACCTTTTTAGGGCTATGGTTGCTTTAAAAATACTAACCCCTCAAACTTTGACCACATGATCAGGAGACGTGCTCCTCTGAGCAGCTGCCTGGCACAAATTAAAACAGTCAGTGTCCACAAAAAATGCTATATGACAATTCCTAAACTTTTTCCTGATAACAGTTGCCAGAAGAGACAAACCCAGCCTCAGGGGTTCACAAGCATGTGTACCCCTAATGTCCATCCCAAGCCTGGATAAATGGGACTATTGTGTCCATATATGTACTGCAGAGCAGCTTCATGATGATTTAGTAGACTCTGGTGTGCCAGTCCATCTCTACTGTGCAGTAACACCTGCACAAATATGGATCATCAGAAGAAAAGCTTTCCTATGACCTCACCATAAAATTCAACTATCAGAAGATTGCAAATGAACATCTGACCAAACCACATGCATTTTGAAAACAAGTCCAGTGGACTGATGAAGTTAACAAAACTTTCTGGCCACAATGAATAAAGAAATGTTTGGAGACGCCAGAGGCACTGGGAACAGTCAGGATTTAATTAAAAACAAGCAAATTATTGAAGGAATAGTTACCAGTCTCCAAAAAAAAAAAAAAAAAAAAAAAATGAAAAAGAAAGCAGCAGAAGATGAGCAATAAGACAAAGCTTCTACAAATAAGATAATGATCCCCAACTACTGCTGCCATTTCTTTCAGCTGCTCCCTTTAGGGGTTGACATAAGAAATCATCTGCCTCCATCTCTATCCCTAGCATCGTCCTCTATATGTCCTTCACTTCATCCTTTAAGCTCCTCTGTGGGCCTCCTCTTTTTCTCCTACCTGGCAGCTCCATGTACAACAACCTTTGTCCAGTATATCCACTATCCCTCCTCTGTACATGTCCAAACCATCTCAACCTTGCCTCTCCAACTTCACCTCTAAATTGCTCAACCTGAGCTGTCCCTCTGATGTACTCATTTCTAATCCTGTCCATTCTGGCCACACCCAAATGGTCTCAGCATCTTCAGTTCTGCCACCTCCAGCTCCACCTCCTGTCTTTTCGTCAGTGCCACACTTACCAAATCATACATCATAGCAGGTCTCACTACAATCTTGTTAACCTTCCCTTTCACTCTTGCTATCTTTCTGCCACAAATCACCCCTAACATTCGTCTCCACCCACTCCACCCTGCCTGCACTCTTGTGCGCCGTTGGTTGCTACCTTCACCATCTCTACTCCTTGCATGTTGACTTTTCCACCTGTTTCCCTCTCATTCACGCACAGGACTTACATTCCTCCTCTCTAGAGCATACCTCAACCTCTGCAGACTCTCTGCAACCTGCTCCCTACTCTCACTACAGATCACAATGTCGTCTGCAAACATTATAGTCCACGGAGACTCCTGCCTGACCTCATCTGTTCCCTGATGTAATCCCAACCCCACCCTGAACCTATCTGTCAATCCTACTGCACAACTCACCTACGGTCCTCATATGTCCTGAACTAGCCTCACATAACATACTTCTCTGCCACTACTGACTTCCTCATGCACTCATGCAGTAACACAGTTCCTCTCTTGGTACCATATCTTCTGCTTTCTCTAGATTTACAGAGACAACAATCAGGCTGTCATCTCCTTCTGACCTTCTCTACAAAGCAAACATCACGTGTGCAGTGCTCTCTCAGCATGAAGCCATACTGCTGCTCACTGATTGTCACCCCTTAAACTGGCTTCAACAAATCTTATCCATATCCTCTTGGTATAGCTCATCAACTTAATCCCCCTGTAGTTACACAGCTCTGCACATCATTGTTCTCCAGAATCAATAAAATAAAAAGAAAATTTAAAAAACTGGGCAGACTCCAAAGCAGAAGTGCATACAAGGCCCAAAATATTACAGAACTAGAAACCTTATAAAAGGAAGAATGGAGGATAACCTCCAAAGCCTTTGCAAAAAAAGGCATTAACAAGCTGTGAGACTTGTCTAAGGGAGTGTGACTGACCATGCAGGGTGTCCAAACTCTTGAGATTTTTTTCTTTGTCATTTTGAATTTGAAATTGTAACTGACGGAAACAGATTTAAAAAAACAAACAAAAAAAAAAAACACCAGTCTTAAAATACTAAAGTAAGAGCTTTAAATTTATGATTTCTGTAAACAGTCTTTTTTTTGGGCGTGGGGTGGGGGTGGGCGTGGGGGGGCTATTTAGCTATTCTAATATTTGAATGGTATAATTTATTTTAATATGCTAATAATTTCTTCCTGGTCCCGATCAGACCTTTACTGCACATCTGATTGTAAGTCTCTTGTGTGTGTCAGGTGTGGTATCAGATATGGGCTTGGTAAGGTACTACTGGATTCAGATTACAGGAGTTTCCGATGTGTGTGTGGTTAAGCATTGGTGTTTGAGATGACTGTTTTCTGGTGTCTAGGATCAGACAGCACGCAGCCGAGCTCTAACACAGTTAGCCAAGTAAATAATTCATACTGAAGGGAACAGAGACCCAGTCTTCATTTCTATTTCTAGGTAATGCTGTGCTACTGTCACCAGAATAGCATGAGGAGTGGCTGTTTTTGCACTGGACAGTATGGCAGTGACAAGGGAATTGCATCCTAGTAGGCAGGCTTTCCCAAATGATACACTGACTGCAGCCAGTGATACTGAAAAGCTGTAACATCTGAAAAAAAAAAAAAAAAAGGATAGATGGTACCCTCTGGTGGTCATAAAGTAGCACTGAAACAAGCAAAATATCTCAAATGATCCCTAAAAATGACTAAAATTATGTCTTTAAGAATACAAATAGGGTCTTGTTGTTAAAGGGGAAACTACCAGATCACTAACAATAAACTTACCCTGAAGACAAAACATTCCCCTGTGCCAAAGAAGCTCGACTTGTTGCCTCCTCTTTTCCTCTCCTCCCAATCTGTGGACAGAAAGGCTCCACATACCTGTGAGAGAAAAAAAAAATTAAATCAAACTGCATGAGTGAGATTAATCTGTGGATTTACTCAGCTTTACTAGATGTGTCAAAAGTCCACCAAGTGGAAGTGCTTGACTTCTGACAGTGCTGCCTGTAAAATGCCAACATTCATGCCAGGATCACCTTGGAGCAGCATAATCCAATCATATGACACCTGTGTAATCAGGAACTTTGACACCAGTTCAGAGCCCAGGACCAAAATATCACCTAAGTCTATTTTGAAAACCGGAAAACTAATCTGAGCCTCCTTAAAGTAAAAAGCAGTGATCGAGTTAATGCTATGTGTAGGTCAGTGCTAAAAGTATTTGAAAAAAAAAAATAATAAATTCCAATCACATGCATCAAGTGCCAAGGAGGATTTTACTTGTCAAACATGGCAGTTTCACATTTGACTGACACACAAAAATCACCTGACATGGTAGGAGTCAAAGACAGAAACTAGTGACAGTGACATCAATAATGTACATTATATATCAAGGGTGGGTCAGGGGGCAAGACTTAGACAGGGTAAGCAAAGGGCAGAAAACTGAAAAATGAAACAAACACAGAAGTGTAGAAATATGTTAAAATTCAAGATTTTTTTTAAAGATATGGCAGATTTCTTTAAAAGCCTTGTGTGCCTGAGCGTTTTTATTTTTGCAGCTAACTCAGACTTTAATACCATCACAGTACAGACCTGCATGACTGAATGAAGAAAAATTAGAACAGTTTTTTGCACACAGACTTGACTTGGGAAGGTTGCCCAAGTACATTTTGTGATTCTTTTTTTCCTAAAATCCATCTCAGACAACAACCTGACTGATTTACTAGTGGACTATTAAAGTCCACTGTCTTGGACTGCAGCTGGTGACTGTAGTCCTTCTGCTCTGAAGAGCCTCTGCAAACTGGAGGGTCACTCTATCCGGAACCTGCAGGAAGTGCAGAACTGGTTCAAGTGTCACCACACTGAGCTCACAGAGGCTGCAGAGTTGAATAAGGACTCCTGTCACAAACAGCAATTCAGTATGGTGTTTTTTTTTAGTTTGTTTTATGTTTATATAGTACAAGGTCATGCACGCACTCATCCCACACCCAGTGCCCCCCCATCCATCTATCCATCTCCAGTGGTTGTTTAATTTTCCTTTCAGGACACAAAAGGACTGAATCAAGATAGCCCATGGGCCGGTTCTGTACCCTGGACCCTATTTTACTGATGTGTACTATATGAATCTTAGCTTGTTGATCTTCATAAAATATCTAATGGTACATTCCTTTATTTCCTTCAGCCAAAATACAAAAAATTTCACATCAGAGGAAAAAATAAAAAGGTGATGTAAAGATGACATCTATGTGTGATGCTTACGTCGGCATCTGTGGTCCGGATGAGGAGCAGAGTGGGTTCATGACCCTCACAATGTGAGTAGAATCTGGAAGAAAGTGATAACATTTAATTCACTGCAATATTCTTACTAAACACCTAATACAGAAATTAAACACATTACCTAATGTATCATAATGCAACAACAGTCATGCACTTGTGTATTTTACTTTAAATAAATTGAGGCACTGGTAACAAAGAACCCTAAGCTTCTTACATTATATAAAAAAAAACAAAAAAAACAAACAAAAAAAAACAAAAAAAACAAAAACTGTTGCTTTAATCCATAAAGTTCATTACTTCTGACAGTTTTTCTTTTATGTTTACATTTATACTTAAAGTTTTGGTCACCAATTTCATTCAAAAAGACACCCCCCCCCCCACCCCCCAAAAAAACAAAAAACAACAACAACAACAACAACAACAACAAGCAGCAGCTAAGAGTTAATTAAATTATGAAGTGTACCTGTTCAGGCTGCAACCGTGGGTGGAGGTTGTAAAGAGAAGCTGTGGTTGGCACAGGGCAAAGCGTTCAGGGATCCACGACCAGATGTCATGCATCTCCTTGGCACTGACTATCTCAGAGGAAAACGTGTCGGGGTTAAGTGCCAGCTGCACGTTCCGCCTGCAGATGCCACAGCAAGGTTGAACACAAAAATAGGTGGAGTGGTTCAGAAAGAGCATCCCATACAACCAAGGGATGTGCAAAAAAAAAAACAGAGCGATCAGAAATAAGTGTAGAATGAAATTGCACCCACCTAGAGCTGTAAAAGAACCAATGTGGTAAACACAGGAGTGGTGTGCAGATGAGACAGAACATGGTGCATGGAAAAATCGTGGCACACACCAAGCAGGAAAGACACAAGAACAGACAGTGAACAAAGGCTGAAAAGCAACTCAGACCATTCCCCAGAGGATGCCAGAATATAAAGCTCAAGAAAAAGGATATTGCTACCAGTAAAACACAAACTTCTAGAGCAGCTGAGAGACTGTAGATTTCATAAAATATCTAATCTACAATAGTGCTAAATTATACTTCAAAAGGCCTACATTTGCCCTCTGGATACCATAACCTACTACACCATGATGAAGTCCACAAACTGTGTCTTAAGTTTAGTCATGTTCATGGATTCTAGTTCTAATAGTGGGCAGTAGAATTTTCCATAGACAAACTGAAGGTAATGGTAAATTATGCAAAGTATCTTTAGGTTTGCCATACTGCTAAATTAAGAAAGTGGTCCGATGAGTTATATTGTAAGAGTGTAATTCTTAATATGGGACTGCAAGAAGCTGTTTGGTTCAGTTTGATATAAAAATTATACAATCTACGATGGTAATAATCTGAAAAGCAGAGTAGTAATTTCAAATGAGATAATGCTACATTTTTAAACACAAACAGTGTGTAGCCAAGTACACCCACAGGAAGAAGCCTAGATGTTAAAAAAAGAAAAGAAATATTGTGAACTTTACCGCTTCTGCTTCACAGTGATTCCTTTTTGCTGCAGGGACTTCTCATTTGTGAGCTGCAGCAGGGTGATCTCCTTACGGCTTAACAGGCGGATGGAGAAGGCCTTCTCTAGCAGCTTGTCAGGTGTAACAGTGGAGGCAATACCCTTAACGAATGCTTGAATATCTGCCTTGATTTTGTTTGAATCTTGCTGCTGCTGGTTCCCCTGCCCCCCCTGCACTCCTATTTTATGCTTGCGATAGAACTTGAGTAAGGCTACAGCCACACGGTAGAGAACCTTGTAGCCCTCTACTAGGTAGACATCTAAGACTCTAACCACATGGCTAAAAGGCAGGTCACCAAGGACCCAGCGCTGCCAGTCTGAGTAGACATCCATCACATCCTGGGCTGTGGCTACAATCAGTTTGTGAGCAGCTGTGCAGTACTTGTTAGCCAGGTCACCGAAGGTCATGCAGCTGGACTCGTAAGCCAGGAAAGTCTGGTCTATAAGTCGCTTCCCTGGCTCATTGCAAGCCAGTATGCGGCTGATATGCTCAAAACACTGAGCTTCATCTACACTGAAGTGCAGGAGCAATGAAGTAACTGCTGGAAGCGATGGGCAATGAGATATATCTGGAAACTGTCCAGCAAGACAGCTGATAATCTGATGGGCTGAGGCCACTGCCTCCGGCTTCAGACAATAACGTGGTATGGGATTTCCATCCACAAACTCTGGCAGCGGGATGTTGGAGGAGGGCTTCTTTGTGGCTGCATTTCCCATAATGTCACGATATACTGCTGCATCTGGGGTCACTGTACGGCAGGGAATGGCTTTGATGAGCTGCTGATAGACTTGTGCCCGTAGTTTGTGGTTCTTGGCCCAATAACCTTGTCTAGCCATCTGCTTGAACTCTTTCAGGTCTTTACAGTCCACCTTGGTGGGCCCACTGCTCTTGGCCAAATCCCCCATCTGGTTCCAGTCCACAAAGCTGCCATAGTCTTCTTCAGCCATTGCACTGGAAACTTGCTGGATTGCTCGTGACGGAAGAGGGGGGTATCTGCTAAGGTCTTACTAACCTTCTGTCCTCCACACAGCAGATGATCTTATCTGCTCATTATGGTAACTAGAAAAAAGAAAACAGGTGAAAAGAGATACATTTATACATAATAAATGCATTATTGGTCAGTAGCATCATAGCACTACCAAACTTCCACGTCTCATAGCTTGCATATAAAGATTTGTTCCAAAATGTCGACTTTCCCAGTCCTTGGTAAACCTCTTTAATTATTTCTCATCTAGACCAAGCATATCAGTTAGTTGAAGATAACTATACAATTGGGACAGGAAGAAATATGCATATGTGAAAGTATATAGAAAATAAGCCTCACTGTTATGGTACTATACAAAATACAATGAAATTGGGAGTGCTACATAAAAAGTAATAAAAAATGCATAAAAAGTGTGTTGCCACAGGCATTTGCACCAGAATAAATTCTTAAATTACTGTACAAGTGAAATATGTAGCTATTGCAAAGTAGGCAAGTGCACACAAATTAAGAATGGAGAAGCTCTGTTTCCATTAGAAGTGATTTAAGGAACGCAATGCCAAATGACCACAGTAAATCTGTACTGAATAAACAATATTAGCAATTTCACTAATCAGACATGTTCTCAGAGAGAGAGAGAGAGAGAGAGAGAGAGAGAGAGAGAGAGAGAGAGAGAGAGAGAGAGAGAGAGAGAGAGAGAGAGAGAGAGAGGAGAGAGAGAGAGGAGAGAGAGAGAGAGAGAGAGAGAGAGAGAGAGAGAGAGAGAGAGAGAGAGAGAGAGAGAGAGAGAGAGAGAGAGAGAGAGAGAGAGAGAGAGAGAGAGAGAGAGAGAGAGAGAGAGAGAGAGAGAGAGAGAGAGAGAGAGAGAGAGAGAGAGAGAGAGAGAGATACAAATACAATAGATAGATACAAATATTCCAGACTTATAATTCACCAGCTGTGCATTTAAATGACAACCGTTTCACATCCCCCATAATACAGGAAAATGCATGTCTACAAATCATTTGCAGCATCAAAGTTCAGTATACGGAGAACAGCTGAAGTACGATCCTGAGATCATATTGCACCCCCCAAACAAGTCTCATGGAGATGGAAGTCTAAAGATCACTTGCAATACACTAAAAGTGACAGTCATAAAAATCAGTTTACATGACTCTCAGTGGAGGTTGGATATCAGTGCACTATTGCATGTGAAGCTGGGAGCACTCATGACATAAGTGTCCTACTTAAAGGCTAAATGTTGCAATTTTACATGCAACACTGGCTGTAATGGGCCAAAGACAGACTTGAATTAAAATACACAAAAAAGGGCTACAAAGAGTTTGGCAGTGTGTGGCACAGTTGTGCACTGCTTTATAGTGCGGTCACACCCTGTATGAACTTCATCAGAAAAATGTTCCTGTGTCAGACACGTCCTGTTTGATGAATTAAAACAGAACTTTTTATCTGCAATAAATACAGGATTGTTTTTGGGGGGGTGGGTGGAATTTCATGATGCACTTGCTGGATTTACCAGTTTTAGCTTTAAATTCAGGACCATCTGGAAGCAAAGAGTCTGTTTTAAAAAAAACGAAAAAAACGGATAAAACTTTACTAGAGGAGTGCAATCACAATGACTCAAGAACCTCAAAAAACAAGAACTGAAATAGTTAAGTTGACCGCGCAGGATTGCCAAACTTTTGCTTCAGGCCCATTTCCCTCTTTTGTTTTATTTATTTATTTTTTTAAACTTGCTTAGCAGTAACCAAAATTTGGAGATTAAAATGCAATGAAAATGCTGTTCAGTAAGGTTTCAGACTGATACAGCGTAGCTGCCATTTAGTTCAATTAGCCATCCTCAAACCTCAGTGCTGACCATTTGAAATGGTTGGATTTATGCTGACTGACCTGTATTTCAGTTGAAAACCAAAGCTAAAATTTTTAACCTTTTCTCAAGAGATCATAAGATTCCTGCATATAATTTATGTTTAAATACTGTAATAGTCTAAGGGTTTATCACAGTTTTATACTATTAAGCGTCAATGAATCCTGAATTTAACCAGAATACTATAACCACAGTACTCCCACCCAATCGATGTAGATCAGAATGAGAATAAGGTATCAGCTTTACTATACTGCACATGTATCTTGCACTGAATGTGTTTTAAACAGCTCTCATCAGCATGTGTTTGTGAGTGTCTGAAAAATTACACAAAATGTTTTCACTTCTGTCTACCTCACTGGTCACAGTACACTGCTCAGTGTTTGACCACTCACAGCCCACTGTTTACTATAAATATCTGGCATATTTATTCATTCACTCATTTCCCTCAACCTTGTGCTATATTAGTATTTCCAATATAATATCTGGTACATACTCTTCTGTGTGCAATAACTGGCATTTCTGCAATATTTAGTATATTTTGTGCATTTGTTACATTTATTTCCTTGCTGTCTCTGATATTTATACTCTTGCTATTTGTAGCATACATATACACTGGTTTTACAGCATTTTCTTATCTTTTCGTTTGGTTTTTACAAAGAAAAGGCACTGAACTGTGGTCGCTGCTACATTTTCATCTATTCCACTCTACACCACCTCTGCCTCAAGATGTTAACATAAGAGGTCCTGAAGGGAGAAGGAAGGTGCTTGCTAGACTTAACGCAGAGCGTACTGTATTGTTAGCTAACTGTACTTACAGTCTCTGGAGCTCTGAGAATCTACACAGACAACTGTACTTACAGACCAATTAATGCCTTTTATTTTTATCCTGGAGGCTCAGTAAAAGCACAAAAAAAATGCTAATTTGCTCGCAGGTACAGTTGTGTCATCACATACTGAACTGACCGGTCCAAATAAGCTATATTTTCAATCCTATACGATTAACGTCAGCTAAGGAGCTGAGGCAAAAGCCGCTAGCACGAAGCCAACGTACACGGGTCACAGGGTATTTAACATCACCGCCGGAGTAAATCTGATATACCCTTTTCCATTCACACTTGCCAAGTTAGCATTGTTAGCCTTAGCTAGCCACAAGCTGCACCTCTCCGTGCAATTCAGCAGCAACCGGAACCTTAACTAGACGCACAAAACCAACCCCCCAAACATTTAACCTGCATACAAGCATGCAGATACTGTCGGACGCTGAAACAACCCTGCATACAAGCATGCAGGTACTGTCGGACGCTGAAACAACTCAGTAAGCTGTTGGCTAAGGTTGCTGCATTAGCCAGCATGGATGTTACCAAACACAAATGAATTTGGTCCAAAGGCTGTCTTGGAGTTTGTTTATAACAACAGCCTTCCGCTTAAATGTTTATAAAAGCGTTTCATGGCCACAGAGCCAGCAACACGCCAAATAATTACCTTTACTGCACAACAGCGAAGACAGGTAAGCAATATATAAATAACTGACAACACAAAATCAAATGGATATCCCTACCTGAGGCTGAGATGTCTTGAGACGGGAGGCAGCGTTCGTATTAAGTACCCTCGAGCATGCGCACTTCCTCCAATCCCGGCTGCAGCGTTTGTGAGCGTGCAGCTACTGAAGCTGCAGACAGGGGCTCAGATGGAGTGCTTAAATGTAAAGTATTCACAATCACTTATCTGTAGACTCTGATTCACTAGGTTGAGATGAAGTTTGTGTCAGTGTCAGAGTTTTAAAAACATAAATCTGGAAAATAAACTAAATAAAGTTATTAGCAGACATGTCAAGTTTGGGGTGTATGTGATGGACATGCCAATATCAGCTACTTATGCAAAAATACTGATCTACAGCTTACTTCTTGAAGAAAGTTGCTGTGCACATGTAGAGGTTGCGAGGTAGATCCCATCATCTGCTTGTTTACTTGCAGACTTTCTGCGTCAAATATGCAATGGCACTGAAACAGGACAGGAAGTACCCTTGCAAGGACAACAAGCCCTGCCTTTGTCCGGGACTCAAAGCAACCGTAAAAATCCAACCGCCTAACACATGACAGTTATTACTGATGATTAAATTGTGTAGCCTTTCAGAATGACTGGGTAAAATGTTGTCTCTGGCTCTGTCTCTCTTCCTCTAAAGGACTACTGATGGTTTTCATGTCCTTATACTTCAGTGGTAAAGAAAAAAGGGCAAAAAGCAGTGGCATCCAAAGATGTCTCATGTTCAGCTGTTACTGTGCAGGTTTTGTTGTATGTGACTGAGAGCAGAAGTCATCACAGGACACATTACATTAAACAGTACATGAAAATCACAGTAACTGAGACTGAGCTACTTGGCATGGAAGTGCACTCAAAAGAAGAGAGCATCTATGTCACCGGCAGGCAGGCAAGGCATCATCATCTATAGGAACACCTTTATAGTGATTTTAAAATGGCTTTCACAAGCTGAAACATTTGGCTCAAACTGACACCCCACTGATGCCTCCCCAACAATGTCACTGTGCTAAAGTATGGTTAATCAAACACCATTGAATGAGAGCATGGATAGGACTAACAGGAATGTAACTTTAATGTACTTTATTTTGATTATAGAACTTGTGTACTGTTAAGATACTCAAGTAGGATAAGAATTTTTTACTTAAAATACAATAAATAGATGACAGTTTATTTCAAATCTGCACTGTCACAACACTGAATATGTTCTGTGCTGTTTGTAGCATGTTTAATAAGCCATTTTAAATTGTACGACCAGGTCACTGAGGTCTTTGAGAGAAGCCCTGGGAGCCACATGGTGAGACAGTCAGATCATGGCCACAGGTGGCCATCAAACATCTGGTTTTTCACGCACCTCCGTCTAATCAACAGAGACCTGGAGGAGAATGGACTTCTTGTCCTAGCTGGATGGGAAGGTGTGGCATCCAGCCCCAGACCTCCTCCAGCTGTAGGTATGGCCACTGAAGGGAATCAGTTATCACTGACTGCTTTAAGGCCTTCAGTTTGTGATGCTATGCAAAATGCAACAACTCCTTCAGCAGGGATGGTGGATCAAAGCTGTTGGACTATATTCTCTTTATCCTTTGCAGAACATACTGTGATACATTCAGTACCTTTTAGAGCCCTGCCGAGCCACTTTAACATCGAAGGTTCACATGGCAGATATCACATGGTATATCTTTGTACCATGACCATTCTGATGCAGGCCAGTCAACAGTTTCTGTGAGGTGTCAGGAGGTTATGGCTCCCCAGAGTGAGGCACGCTGCAGCATGGGACCTCTCATTGGTCTTGCAGGCCTTGGGCAAGTTAGCCTTTGAGCCCAAGTCAGGAATGTCCCTGAGAGAGAAGTCAATGAATACTGCTTTTCTTTCAGCAGTTAGGACAGCCAAGTGTGTAAATGATCTCCATGCACTCTGTCAGACGCGGATGTTGTGATGGAAGCCAGATGGCTCAAGAGGACTGGTGAGCGCTGCTCCACAAACTATGAACCACAAATTGACTCAGCTGCAAGGGGCCTTTAAAGTAACCCAAGCTGAGGATTTCCAGTTAAAAGAGGATGCACAAAGTCTGCCAGCCAAATATCAGCCTGGATGAGAACAAGATAACAATAGACAAGCTCATAAAAGTTGCAGCATCCTACAAAGAGGAACTCAATAAGCCCAAATCATCACCCCTCCACCACCGTACTTGACACTTGGTATGAATTGTGGCAAATCTGCTGGAATGGCCACTCCTGGGAAGACTGGCAGCTGTCTTGAATGTTTTCCATGTGTGAATAATCTCTTCTTATTGCAGAATGACAGATTTCAAAGTGAAAATGGCCTTAAAACCCTTCCCAAGCTGATGAACAACAAAATTTGCTTCTCTAAGATCATTGCTGATGTCTTTCCTCCTTGGAATTGTGTTAAGGCGCCTGAATGCTCCAGACCAGCAAACTGCCAAAACCTCTGCTTTTATGGAGGTGCTCGTACTTAATCATTAATTAATTAATCATCACTTAATCAGATGCATTTGATTATCAGCAC
This sequence comes from Archocentrus centrarchus, assembly GCF_007364275.1. Classification (NCBI taxonomy): domain Eukaryota; kingdom Metazoa; phylum Chordata; class Actinopteri; order Cichliformes; family Cichlidae; genus Archocentrus; species Archocentrus centrarchus. Next base: position 8,697,947 of record NC_044364.1, read on the forward strand.
CTGGCTGCTACTTATGCAGCATTTTTGTTGCCATGTTCACAGTTTTCAAAAGCAGAATCTTTAAAGAGCTCATAAAAACACTATGAACCATGTTAACTTACGCATCATACACATTAGAGTGTGTCGTGCCAAGTAACTATAACTTTCAAGTCCCAAGGTAGCACCAGAGTGCTTTCAGAAGACATTTTTGGTTTTCACCTTCTCACATTCTGTAGATTTGGACTACAAGAATATCTTAGAAGTTACTTGTAATCAGAGATTTGGTGAAAAATACTTTTATATACTACAAAATCTGCGACCTTCACGAAACTTAGCTCTGTTTTTCTCACACATTTCCATTCAAGCATTTACAATCAAAGTGACACCACCAGAGAAACAAAAAAAATGCATGAAATTCCATCTACCCCTTACATAGTATCATGTCAGAATTGCAACTTTTTCTTGTATTCTAAGCATTTTTTTTTGTTCTGCAATCATCATCATCATCATTTTCACTGTCATTAAGTTCCTTCCGTCTTGTGTCTGTATTATTTCATTTAGCACCAAAGGTTTGCACCCACTAAGCTATCTAAATGAGTTCCCAGCTTGTGCGTTAATTCACTACTAACACTTAATGTGAGCCTGAAAGAAAGTGACACCCAGTAGCGTGGGCTCCATTGTATCTCTGAAAGGCTGAAGCAGCACTCTGGGTATTGTCTTCTTTAAAGGGGAGTCTGGTTCCCTTGACTACCACAGGATGCCTACCCATAGGCCCTGGGCGAGAGAAAAGGCCGGGCCAAAGACGGAGGGAAAAGAGAGCGGAAAGAAGTAAAAAAGGAGGCAAGATACTCCCCAGCCCTCGCTTTATTTCCTTTTTTAAGTTTGTGTGTTTTCAAAACAGGCCTGATGGCTGCCACTGGCTTTGGATGAAGACCTACAGAGGTGAGGATGTGTGTGTGTGTGTGTGCGTGCGTGGTTGTCTGTGTGCTTGTTTTGTGAGCCAAACTATTGAGACATCTCTGTATATGTCTCACACTGACACACAGCAACAGGCTGGTGACAGCAGATTTGTTGTGTTCAGCATTTCTGTCTAATGAACATAACAGAAATGCAGAAAGACCACCGGCCACACAAGTTAGTGGTCTTTCATGACCAGTCATGCTGGCAATAGCATTACTTTGACATCTGTTCATGCCTGTAAAATTTGTTGACGGAATTTAGGTGGAAAGTGTGGCCCTTGATTTGCAGTTTGAAAGGAAAGTACAATGGATTTTCTGTCACTTAAACCCAAATGAGATAATAGGAAATGCAACTGTACCAATTTTGCAGTGTAGTGCATGTTTAATTTATTGGTTTTTCTAATGTTATTACCTCGACAGTGACATCCTACACCCTGTAAAAAGAAGGCCATGCGTGTCACACTGCGGCCTCGTAGGTAAGCCTCAGTCTCATTATAGCTGGTAAGTAGAAAGTAGAAAAATAAAATAGATAGAAAATACTAACTTATTCCTTTTCTTACTTTAGCTGCCTGAAATTGTCATTCTCATGTTGACAGCTAACCGCTTAGCTGGCTTTAGTGCATTACTGGATCTCCCCAGCATGTGATATCACCAGCAATAGGCCAATCATTACACAGTAACTTGTTTTAACATGCTTTTCCCTGTGAGGCTTTCAAGCTGTGTAGCTCAAAGTTGCGACGAGTGCTGTGACAATTTTGATGAAATGCAATTGAGTGGAAAATAATTTGATCTGGATTTGAATCTGGAGTTTTATAGGTGCTAGGAGATCCCTGAAAGCGCTTGTGCGTGCACTTGAGCTCGGCTATGCTGTCTGTTTTTGGGTTAGGGTGAACAGTTTTACTGGCCTGATGAAAGTGAGAGAGAGTGATGGCTCTCTTAGCCCCAATTAAATCTTCAAATACTTGTTTTGACCCACCAGGGTCCCCTCACTTGAAGTCATGGAACAATTTAGCTCTCCACATTCTCCAAATGAATTTAGTGAAAGGCAAAGTCAGGCTATGTTTTTATTATTGCATCAAAGTTGCTAGTAAAATCAAATCTATAAAGTTAAAAGGAGATAAAACTGGGTGGGCATGGTAGAAATTAATAAAAAAAAGTAACCTTTTAATGTCCTGTCCAATATATGGCCAATAAATAATAATAAATAATCAGAGAACATAATAATAACATGATATTGTCTCTTGTCTAATAAAACTGGACTGTTAATTCCAGACCTTTACTTTGTGTACCAGTGATTTCTAACCAAAAAGGTTCTTTTTAGATTTTTCTGCATTTTTAGAGATTAAAGGCAAAACTACAGCCCCAACCACCTGAGAACATACAAATGATTTGATAAGAAAATATACCTAAATATAGTTCTGCGCAATAGTCTCAAACAAGTCCTCATTTCTTAACATTTTACTTCTAAGCAGCCAGACTTTCATGTCATTTTTAAGTGGCCTTCAGCAGTAGTTCTTCAGGCTTTCTGAAGGTCTTTCAATGGCTGCTTTTTCACTTTCTCACTCATTTTCAGTCCAGTCCTTGTAACTGACCATTTTCAGAGGAAAGCTTTTGTTTGTTTGTTGTTGGTTTTGTAGTATTTTGCACCCATAAGGTGATTCCCAAAGAGCTACTTGGAATATCTCACCATTTTTGGTTCAAATTGTTGTAAATATGTATGGAAGAAGTCAGAAGAGAGGCACAACATTGAGTGTCTACAGCCATCTGTAAAACACGGTGGAGGCGCCGTCATGGTTTGGGGTTGAATTTCAAACAGTGGTGTTGGAGATCTTGTCAAAATTGATGTAATTATGAATGCAGAAAAGTACCATCAGATTTTGATCCACCATGTCGCACAATCCGGAAAGCATTTGATTTGCAACAGCTTAAATTTTTAGCATCCCAATGATTCCAAACACTCTGGCAATGCAGTTAAAACATGGATAGAAAAACACACAATGCAACACTATATCAGCCATGGACTGGCCTCCCCAGACCCCAGACCTCAACATTTCTGAAGCAGAGTGGGATCATATTGACAGAGACTGGAACAAAGTGCAGCCAACATCCAAAGAAGAGCTTTGAATGACAAGAAAGCTGCCTAAGACACTTCAAGCTGTGTTGAAGAATAAAGGTGGTCATACCAGATACTGACTTTCAAGGTCATTAGAATTGTACAAACTCTGTTTTTGCCTTATATACTGCATTTACATATATGTTTGCAGGTGTTTTGATGAATCACTGCACTTATTTCCTATTTTCCAAGCAAAATATAAAAAAAATGAGGGCTGGTTCAAGGCTTTTGCACTGTACTGTATTAGATTATGTTCCCTGTGAGTTAAAGACTTAGACAAAGGGAAGTTTTTTGACATAGTTAGCTTAAAGTTAGCTTGAACTATCTGCTAAAGGTAGACTAATCATAAAGAAATAAAAATGATTGCTAACAAAAATAAGAGGCAAAAGCAGGCCTAAACTAAAAGTAACAGGATATTGAAGTCATAAAAACTTAGTTTAATTGTTTATTTATAATAAGTAACTAATGCATGAACAGAGTAATGTAAAATTGTGTTAACATATATTTAAAAGCTAAAACTAAGAGAGTCCCAATCCCAGTTAGCAGGAAGCCTACAGTACATGCTCACTTTAGCATGAAACATAAGTTAAACACTAACATCCAGTTTCAAATAAGCACATGCTGTTATGGAATACCTGAGTCTATCTGGTTGGTCTGTGGAGGTACATCGAACCAAAAAGGTTTGCTAACCACTGATTGTTGTACCCAGTATGCTGCAGAGTATTTCTCTGTGTGTTCTGCCCTCTAGTGGTTGCCTGGTACTGTGTCTGTGCCTGTCTGTGGTCACCCTGCTGCTACAGAGCCTCTGGGTCCCACTGGAGATGACCAGGGATGATCCTGCAGGGAGCTCACCTGAGGACCTGGGTAACTTACACACAGGAACACACAGTTTAGTTTGGAAGTGGATTTTGTCTGCTATTAAAATTTTAATAAAAGCAAAAATGGTAATACATTAGCATGCACCCACATTACCATAGTTTTGGGCAACACTGATTATGAAAGAAGTTCTTTGTGTGGAGGGATTAAGATCTGAACTGACTAACTTGCCAGTGTTAGATGAAGATTTGTACACAGTTCGCTGTGGGTCCTCCCAGGAGTCTGACAGTTGTGGGTTTGTGGCCAAACCCAACATCATTTGTCTGGTTAAACTGTTTCTCTAAAGGAAGGCATTTAAGGTGGTGTGGACAAGGTTGTTTGGGAAGGTTTTTTAAATTCATTTCACTTGAATTATATGAAATGTGGTAATCCCATACATAGAATCCATTTATACATAACATATTTCTACTGGGGATAAAAATAGCTCTTTTGTGAGGATTAGTAACCAAATACGCACACTCGACATAAGCCAGAGCCAAGGTTTTTGTGAAAGACTTGGATAATGTGCCTACCAATGAATCGGTTTCAAAATGTAACCACAAAAGATGATATTTGTCTAAACACTCCGATCCTTTTCGTCTCAAATTCTAGGAAAATTGTTTTTAGCAGACAGTATAACCCATTGCTGCATTTCAGCCACTGACACACACAGCCACAATTGCTTTGTGCTCTGGGGGGGGACCCACCGCGAGCTGTGTACAAAGAGCCACCCAGCAGTAGTTGTACTGGAAAAAATACCACCTGGGAATAGCTGTTGGTAAGAACACACGAATTAATCCAGCTCCAATTTATCACCAAAATGTTCAGTTTTCAGTTAATCTCTGTGGAAAATTAGCAGTTTTACCAAGTTATGTGCGATTGTGATACAGTACTATGAAAAAGTATTTGCCCCTTTCTTGATTTCTTTTCTTTTCTTTTTTCTTTTGCATATTTGTCACACTTCAGATCATCAAAAAATGTATATATATTAGACAAAGATCACCTGAGTAAACACAAAATGCAGTTTTTAAATAATGATTTTATTTATTAAGGGAAAAAAGCTACCCAAACCTACCTGGCCTTAAGTGCAATAGTAATTGTCCCCTTCTCTTGTTATCCTGATTAACTACATGCTTTGGAGAGCTGAGTTCAATTTCGTTAGCTGCACCCAGGCCTGATTACTGTATAACAAAGTGAAATAGGCTAAAAGATCTTTAAAAAAGCAACAGATCATGCAACAAAAGAAAGAAATTCAAGAACAACTGAGAATCAAAGTCAGTGGCATCTATCAGACTGGAAAGGGTTACAAAGTCATCTCTAAGGCTTTGAGACTCCAGCAAACCAGGGAGAGCCATTATCCACAAATGGAGAAGACTTGGAACAGTGCTGAACCTTCCCAGCAGTAGCCAATCTGCCAAAATTACTCCAAGAGCGCATTGACGACTTGTCCAGGAAGTCACAAGAGAACCCAGAACAACATTAAAAGAACTGGAGGCTTCACTTGCCTCAGTTAAGGTCAGAGGTCATGATTCAACAATAAGAAAGAGACTAAGCAAAAATGGCATCCATGGGAGAGTTCAAGGTGAAAACCACTGCTGACCAAAAAGAACACAAAGGCTTGTCTCACATTTGCTAAAAGTTTCTTGATGATCCCCGAGACTTTTGGGAAAATATCCTGTGGACTGAAGAGACAAAAGCTGAACTTTTTGAAAGGTTTGAGACCTGTTACATCTGGTATAAAACTAACACAGCATTTCATAAACAAGAACATCAGACCAGTTGTCAAACATGGAGGTGGTAGTGTGATGATCTGGGGCTGCTTTGCTGCTTCAGAACCTGGACAACTTGCGGCGGGACAATGATCCAAAAAAAACCAAACAAACAAAAAAAAAAAACGAACCAGTAAGTCCACCTCTGGCTCACAAAACAAAACAAAACAAACATTTTGGAGTGGCCTAATTAAAGTCCGGGCTTAAATCAGATTGAGATGCTTTTGCACGACCTTAAACAGGCCAAAAACCCTCCAATGTGACTGAATTAAAACAATTCTGTAAAGAAGAGTGGGCCAAAATTTCTCCACAGTGACGTGAAAGACTCATTGCCAGTTATCACAAAAGCTTGATTGCAGTTCTTGCTGCCAAGGACGGCACAACCAGTTGTTAGGTTTAAGGAGCAATTACCTTTTCACACAGGGTAAGGTTTGGATAGGTTTTATGAATGAAATTTAATAAATAAATTTAATGAATGAAATCCTGATTTAAACACATATTAAAATTTGTTTGATCATTTGAAACATGTAAGTGCGACAAATAGAACAAAATGAATCAGGAAGGGGGTAAATACTTTTTCACAGCACTGTATTTGATTTGAAACAGTGCTCAGTTTCTATTTTCTACCATCTCTGTGACTTCGAACTAAAACTATGTACACATGCAGAAACCCATAATTTTACTAACTGCACAGGCACATCTTTATTGGCCCTCCCTGAGCCTGGTTCTGCTGGAGGTTTCTTCCTGTTAAAAGGGAGTTTTTCCTTCCCACTTTTGCCAAGTGCTTGCTCATAGGATTGTTGGGGTTTTCTCTGTATTTTTGCAGGTCTTTACCTTACAATATAAAGTGCCTTGTAATTTGGCACTATATAAATACAATTGAATTGAACTGAATTATGGTCATGTAGTTAACTTGTAAGTTATTGCAGGATCCCACGTCTTCTCTCTCATTTCCTCTGCACCCAAAGGAGCCCTGGGCAGGCCAGTAATAACATGTCAATCAGCTGAGGAAACAGAGATGAAACAACATCACTATGTTTCTTTGCATCACAAGTTAAAAGCCAATGTAACACTCAATATTCATCATTCGCTGCCAGGATTATTTCTCCATACAAATGTTTTGGCCAAGATGCCCTCAACATACAATTGTACCCTAAACTGTTTAAGATTCATCAGCGATTCATCAGAGATGCTCAACTGGGTTTTGGTCAGGGCTCTGGCTGGGCCTGCCAAGAATGGTCACAGAGTTGTTCTGAACCCACTCCTTTGTTATTTTAGCTGTGTGCTTAGGGTCATTGTCTTGTTGGAAGTTGAACCTTCGGCCCAGTCTGAGGTCCTGAGCACTCTGGAAGAAGTTTTCTTCCAGGATATTTCTGTACTTGGCCTCATTCATCTTTCCTTCAATTGCAACCAGTCATCCTGTCCCTGCAGCTGAAAAACACCCCCATAGCATGATGCTGCCACCACCATGTTTCAGTGTTGGGATTGTATTGGGCAGGTGATGAGCAGTGCCTGGTGTTCTCCACACATGCCGCTTAGAATTAACACCAGAAAGTTCATTCTTCGTCTCATCAAACCAGAGGATCTTATTTCTCACAGTCTGGGAGTCCTTCATGGGTTTTTTAGCAAACTCTATGCGAGCTTTCACATGTCTTGCACTGAGGAGAGGCTTACGTCGGGCCACTCTGCCACAAAGCCCCGACTGGTGGAGTGCTGCAGTGATAGTTGACTTTGTTGAACTTTCTCCCATATCCCTGCTGCATCTCTGGAGCTCAGCCACAGTAATCTTTGGGTTCTTCTTTACCTCTCTCACCAAGGCTCTTCTCCCACGATCGCACAGTTTGGCTGGATGACCAGGTCTAGGAAGTGTTCTGGTCGTCCCAAACTTCTTCCATTTAAGGATTATGGAGGCCACTGTGCTCTTAGGAACCTTGAGTGCTGCAGAAATCCTTATGTAACCTTGGTCAGATCTGTGCCTTGCCACAATTCTGTCTCTGAGCTCCTTGGACAGTTTCTTCAACCTCATGATTCTCATTTGCTCTGACATGCACTGTGAGTTGTGAGGTCTTATATAGACAGGTGTGTGCCTTTCCTAATCAAGCCCAATCAGTTTAATTAAACACAGCTGGACTCCAATGAAGTGATGAATCCACTCCATGAAATTAATCCAATCCATGATGAGTGGATGTAAACGTCTGACCGCAACTGTACATGACCTTAAAGAGACTGTTCTAACTCCCAGGTCATCATTTACTGTTGCTCGGTCAGGAAACCTTAGAGTCACATTTTAACACACTGAGTAACAGTGTACAGTAAAAAGGGTCCTGCATAAAATCATGGGATCATCTTGTATCCTCACAATAAAAGTCCAGGTATGCTACTATCCCATAAAAAGATGGTTTCTTTATATGGTTTAATAATGCCACTTAAACATTATGATACAACATGTGACATACTCTATACATATACCTCAAATCACAGGTCAGCGTGTTCTTGGCTTTCGTAGCCTGGCTCTTCGCTTGGAGGCTTTGAGCACTCAGGTACAGAGACTGAGCAGAGAGAATGATGGCACCCAGATGACCAGGAATGATCTCACTTTGCTACTGCAGAGGTATTCACCGGTTATTGATTTATAGATATCACTATTTTTAAATACAGATATGACTTATAGTACATTTACATGGGTACATGTGGAGTTCTGCTTGTTTTCCAGCTTCAAACAGGACCAGCAAGGTTTGACTCGCTTGGTAGAAAGAGAGCTGAAGAGAGTATCGCGGAGGCTTGATCAGCTCAGCCGTCATCAACAACACCACCATCAAGCTCAAGCCCCAACACCGCTTGATAACCATAGACCACAGACAGGTGAAGTCCAGGCTTTTATCACTTATAATGTGTTTTAAATTACATAACATGGTGCACATTATGTTCACAATTATTAACCTCAGTTTTCTATTCTGTGAAGGTGACAAAAATGATGAGACAGGAATGGACTTACCATATGCGCTCACTTTTTTCTTGACTTCAAAAGACAGTTTTGTATTTCATTCATCAGTTTGGATTTATTTCCTGTGGGTGGAAATTGTAAACTGTGGTAGTCAAGATGAGATCAGGAGGAAAACCTTTGAAACAAACTATGTCTGCTGACACTGAAGTATCCTTGGGTAAAATACTAAACTCCAAATACCCTCTGATGGATCCATCTGGGTTTGCATGTGTGCTTGAGTGATAAAAATGTGTCTGTGGATGCAGCTTGCTTTAAGTACTAGTTGAGAGTAAGAAAAGTGCTATTTAAATTAGTCCACTGACCATGGACTCAACTAGAAAAGGGGAGAACACTAATTATGGCCAAATTGAAAAATTTTAGAATTTTAGAAACAAAACAAAACAAAACAAAAAAACCCAGAAGGAATTTGATAGAATAATACCTTGCAAACTGCCAAGAAATGTAAGCTGAAGCTTTTGGAATGACCCTCACTGTTCTCTGACTTCAACATTATTGAAAATCTTCAGAGGGATCTTCAACACGCTGTATATGCAAGACCACCTAAAACTATTTTAGGAGTTAAAGTTATCTGCGGGAAATTACAGGCAGAAAACAGAAAGACTTTTAACTGGATACAATACAAGTGACCTAGTGGGGCGCCAAAACTTTTATTTTTTATTTTTTTATTTATTCATTTATTTAAATTAGGACAATGCACATTAATCAACATGTCTGCAATAAGCATCAATGTAAATATGCCGGAGTTAGCACAAAAGCTAATTTTCATCCGTTGTCCTAAGGCAGGTAAGACCAAAAAACATCCAACGAGATAAAGAGCAGAAAATAATACAAACATCACCTATATAACACATAACACAAACAACATAAAATTACAGTAAAGATAGGACACCCTAACAAAATAAAGTAATCTACCTATGAATGCACCTCCAGTTAGTTTTCAGCCAATGTTTCAAAGAGTTTTTAAAACTAGAGTAGGTGCCGCAGTTCCTGATATAAGCTGGCAGTGTGTTCCACAACTGTGTGCCTCTAATGGACACCACCCTTTGGCCAAATTTTGTCCTGTGTCGCTGTACATTACAATCGCCTCTGGTCAGTGCTCTTGTGTTTATTGTATTGCTTGTTTTTTTGCTTATAAAATACATTAAAGGAGGGGGAGCAAGTCCATTTAAAACTTTATAAATAAAGCAAGCATCCATAAAAATCTGATAACTATCAAAATCCAAAATATTGTACTTGGTTATGATGTTACAACAATGATACTGTAAAGGCTTTTTTTCGAGAATTTTCAGTGTTTTCTTAAAAAGAGACTTTAAGGGCTTCAAAATTGTCTCAGAAGTGTGAGACCATGTAGTATAACAGTACGCTATATGACTGAATATCAAGGCATGCATATAAGCCTTTGCTGATTCTGTTGTCAGAGAAGGTCTTATATGTTTGAAGTTTGACAGATCAAGTTTAATTATGGTTAAAATTCTCTTTACGTGATGCTTAAAATTTAAATTGGAATCAAAAACTACTCCAAGGTATTTAAATTGATCAACCACTTCCAATGTCTCTCCATTGACCAACACAGATGGCTGCTCGCTATCTGCTGGCAGCCGAGAAAAAAACATACAAACTGTTTTTGTAATGTTAAGATGTAAACCGGAGACCTTGAGACAGTGAGATATTGGTGTCATGGTGTCGGAAAGTAGTGCAGCAGGTTCATTTTTTGTTTTCGCATGAACATACAGTACAGTATCATCTGCATATAATTGTATTTTTGCAGTTTTGCAGACATTGGCTAAATCATTAACATATAAACTAAATAATATTGGTCCCAGTATTGAGCCCTGTGGGATTCCAGCTGAGCAGGTAAGAAAGGTAGATTGTGAATTTTCTATTTGTACTGCTTGTTTTCTGCCAGACAGATATGATTTCATCCAGCAGAGGGCACTATTAGAGTTGCATATAAATCTTGCCTAGTTCAACTTAATTTTACAATGCTACAATAAGAATTTTTTTTTTTTTTAATTAAAATGTGCTTTGGCTATACAAAATAAACACACTCTTTCCTCCAGCTTCACCCAGCCAGCTTTAATTGGTTAGTTGCTAACTTCTCTGTAGCTGCCTGCAGTGGTAGGGTGATCCTCTGAGCCAAATTCATGGTTCATAGCTTTAGAAAAGGTTAACCACACAGTGAAATTAACAAGCTGTGATAATAGAAGGTGTGAATGGTGGGGCTAGAGGTCAGTGTGTGCAGGTGATTATGGAGGATGAAGTCCTTGAATAGAAGTTTAACAAGTCCCACAGAGCCAGCACCAATCGACTGGCCGTGGGGAGGAAAAAAATTTACGTTACACCCCTCCTGTGAGGTGTCAGGTGAGTCAGGTTACGCACACCGGTTGGCACGCAGAGGGGTTGTTTGGGTATGTGAGTGCTGGGGATGGGTAAGTGCACATTCACCTCTCTATAATTGAAAACAGGGAACTGATATAGTTTAGGCCACACAGACACCATCACATGCATATGTGTGCAGACGCATTTTTGTGGGCATGAATACAGTATGTACACATGTGCCACCCGCATACACACAGACACACACTTCCCCAATACCAGCCTGTTCGCCCCTCACCCTCTTCCTCCCACATTACCTCACGCCCATAAAATATGTCGAATTACCCAGGAGTCCTTTCACCAACTTGTCTACTCATACTCTTGTTTTTGCAGGAGTTTTTTTTTTTCTTTTTGCTGTGCTCGTATAGCATATCACTGTTTTTAGGTGCTCGCGCTTCAGCTCTGCCTACAAGTTTTCTTCTCTCTTTCCCTTTTTACTAGGTTGTTTTACACAGTTAAGGACTGTGTATTTTGGCAAGGGCTAGCATTGTAAATGGGACTGTTTGGTTGGAGGCAGGTGTGTCAGGTGTGCGTGTGTGCATTCATTCCAGTTGATTGACATTGGCTAGAGATGGTGGGGGGGCTTACTGGAAAGGGCCTCTGAGAACACTAGTCTAATTCCTCATACAGGCATGGCAGCTCTATACATCGTGCTGATGGCTGCTACTCATTGTACACATTTCAGTCAAGAGGTTGTATATCAAAGTTATCGTCCACTGTTCTTCATTAGCCACGTTAAGGTGACTCTACAATGTACGTTCTGTTACTGATGCAGGAATTAGAGAATAATGGCGCTTTGAGAAATGCCATATAATGGAAAATAAGTGTGACAGCTAATATGTTACCCCACAGGACCCAGCGAGAAGTGTGAGGTGCCAGTGGATCCTGCGTATCCAGTGTGTGCAGAGAAAGTGGAGGTGAGAAGGTGAAAACGTGCAGGAGCATAAATCGCACTGGTGTATTTAAGTTAATTATGTAGCTCCAAGTATATGAGTAGATTGGAGCTGGATATGGAATTACCCTTTTGAAAATATCCCATCCTTGGCTCTATGATGCAATATTTGTAAGTGGTTGATGTGTTAAATTCCTTATGTACCAAATGTGATAGAACACAAACATAAATAACTTAAAAGTTTATTTTCTTTAAAAAAAAACAGCTCTGGTAATACTAGTCTTTTTTTATACAGAGAAGATGTGTGGCCATCAGTTCACTAACAAAATTAGTTGCTGTTGGCAGATGCATTTAGTTCCTTCATTGCAATAATCTGATCTATACTTCTCTCTTTGTAAGAGGTGGTCTGACTAGAGCTCTATTCTATGTGGGAACAATGTCAACATGTGCCTGTCTGTGGTTCAGTTTTGCAGCTGTGCGGTGACCAGTTTTGACCAGGGAAATAAAGTCTGGGTTTTAACCACGTTTGCGTCTACACAATACGATCTACTACACCATGTGTACTTTTGTATGTAGACTAGCCACCCTCTTCTGTAGGATCTGTGAGTTTACATAATCAAAATGTGTCTCTGTTGCAGTTCCTGCAAGCCCAGTGGCAGTCAGACCCCTGTTATGCTTTTTATGGAGTGGATGGTACCACTTGCTCCATACTGATTTACCTCAGCCAGATAGAGGACTTTTGTCCTCCTCATGATGGAAGAAACCTCTCTACACTGCCATGGCATCAGAGACCTCATTTTCATACAGTGAAGGTAGCTTCTTGATGTACCTGTGTCTGTTGTCTGTTGACATAAAATGATACAATTTGCACTGCTTTTATGTTCTAATCATATGCAGGCTGAGATACGTAAATCCCTACTCCCGCTGTACGAAGTGATCCGTGACAACAGCAGCCTGGCAATGAAATTTATCCGGTCCAGAGTGGAAAGAATGTCTGAACAGTGGATACAGGCTGGTCTGAGGATGAAAGAGAGCAGCAGCAAGGCAGTCTCTACACAGATGAGGGTATGTGTATATGTGTCAGTTATTATAGCGTATTAAGGTAAATATTTTATATGCTCTATACTCAATAAAACAATGATTTTGGGCTTTCTATGCTTTAGGTGCTGCTTTATCCTGGTGTCCTTGCTGGGAATGTTGGCCAGCATTTTGAAGCAATGGTGGAAAGAGGCGGTCCTTTAGGAGAACTGGTTCAGTGGGCCGACCTCAGTGCCTGCTTAACAATCCTTGGCCACAACCTGACCTTCAGCACCTCGCGTCACCAACTCCACAGGTTACTGCTTCTACTTATTTTTATTGGAATTAAACATTTTATGTATTTGCACATGATTTTGTTAGTTAATTGGACTGAAAAGCTTTAAAACATGTGGCATCACTGATATATGATGTAGTCACTGATGTTGAAGCCAACTTAAACATGTTATATAGGTCGCTGTGTTTATCAGTCCAGCTAGTCTGTGATTACTTTATATTGTAGTGATGAAAGAGGGAAACAATATTATCGGTGTCCTTTCTAGAACCTGACTTGTGCTTGCTGTGACTAATTCAGCCTGATAGGTGCTGCTCCAGGCCGAGGCAGCTGTCCAATCCAAAGGCCCCTCACCTTTGACCTGATTTATACTGACTACCACGGCCTTGCTCACCTCCAAGGAGCCATGGGACTGGCTTTCAAGCATTACCAGTACATAAACAATTTTATTCATCTTATTGGAAGTACATTTCAAGCACACTGCTCAAAAAGATTAAAGGAACACTTTTTAATCAGAGTACAGCATCAGTTCATTTGTTCATTAATTTCAGCTGCTTTGGTGTTAATGACATTAACAACAGGTGCGCTAGAGGGGCAGCAATGAGACAACCCCCAAAACAGGAATGGTTTTTTACAGTGGAAGCCACTGTTTTTTTATCACTAGTTTTGCATTTGGCTAGGGTCAGTGTCACTGCTGGTAGCGTGAGGTGATACCTGGACCCTCCAGAGGTTGCTCAGGTAGACCAACTCCTCCAGGATGGCACATCAGTACATGCCAATACCAGGTTTGCTGTGTCTCCCAACACAGAGCAATTTCGGTAAAAATGAACTAGCTTGCAGCATCATTTTTTCACTGTGATATTCAAGGTGTCTTTGATTTCAACCCTCTGTAGGTTGATCATTTTCATGTCCATGAAATGATGTGGTATCCTTTCATTCCTAACACAATACCAAGTCCATATCAGTATAGATATCCAGCATGATTTTTTCTTCACTTGAGATCTGATGTGTTTTCAAAGTGTTTCTTTATTTTTTTGAGCACTGTACTTTCTTATTAAGACTTTTGATGCAATGACATGTAAAACATTTGGAAACCACCCTTATTGTCATAAATAAAACAGCCACCAGTAATCAAATAAATCACTTCTATTTTCAGAATTGTATCCTATAAAGTTGAACTTGTGTGACACCGTTATACAGCTTGTATCAGTGTGAACGAGTGTGAGATCACTTAGTCAAAGAGGAATTAAACATTTATATGTTGTTTTCTGCAGTTTTTATTGGCCCTGATATTTTCCCAGCACATTCGGGGCCTTGTGAGATTTTATGTCGGGTGATATGCCACGTGATAATTGCAACTTCATGTTTAAAAACATGTAGTAAATTAGTATAGCTATAAATTTTGACAAACCATTTAAAAAATCTTTCCAGGTGCCGCTTCAGAATCTTGGACTCATTTGGCACAGAACCAGCCTTTAACTTAGCGCGTTATGCACGTAGCCATGGATATAAAACACTGTGGGGCAGCTGGGATCTCCAACCTCTGCAGTACATGACCATGTTCCGTAAGTCACTGTGTATTGATGTGCATATATGTCTCTGTGCATGCATGCAATGATTTAAAAATGCACTCTAAATGCACTAGTATATGTCTCACATACACCCCTGTAAACATCCTTACAATGAGAGGATTAATAGCTGAGGTTATATAAACTTCATGCCCAGACGGAACTCTCATTCCAACACCTCTCCTTGTCATCTTTCCCACCCTGCCGGGAGATGGAGACAAGCTGGAAGCACTGGGCCGAGTGCCACTCTTCATCTCTCAGCCTGGAACACTGTTTATTTGTCCTGCTGAAGGGGTGGTGGTGGTGGTGGGGGGTTGTTAGTTGAGGATGTGAGAAGGACCAAAAGAGAGAAAGAAAACAAAACAGAAGAAAGACACGAGAAGAAGAAAGAAAAGAAAGAAGCTTGAGAATGTTTAACTGTTTATGCTTCTGTTTTGCAAAAGTCTAGAGGAAGATAGTTGACTGAGGGCATTGCAGGAAACAAGACATGTAAACAGGCAGCAAAAGGACACTTCATCCATTCCCAGCTTTTCTCCAAACCCCCGCATGCTGCATGACCATACCAGCGTTTCATTGCATATCGCTACTATATCTGATAGGTGTGTGTGAAGCGGTGAACCTAGACAGACGCTGGAGACAAGTGGAGCTGAAAAGGAGCCAGCAGGAAATTCTGTGCAGGGTGACTGAGGGGAGATTTGGCAAAGGTCTTTTAAACAAGTATCTTGAGACAAGAGAGGACAGCACACATCCATGCAAAGGTTAAAAATCGCTGTTTGAACACACACCTTTGCTGGCACATTCCTTTTAAAGTAAATACTCATCTCTCACACCTACCTCAGTGTGTCAGAGGGCAGCAGGGTGGCAGCTGCCTATCCAAACACCTAACCCTCTTATATATGTGGCGTTCTCATTTCCTTCAGCAGATGATTTATGCTGCACAGCATGTTTTTCCTCTCTTGCAGAATTTTAATATAAACTGTTATTCAGCTGCAGTCTTAATAAGTGTCCTCAGTAATGGTAGCCTTCACATTTCTCTCACTCAGCTTATTCTTTATGTCATCTTCGGGGGACGATAGGTTCACAAGTGTTCACCTGCTTTGATCGTGTTCTAGTGAAATTATTCACTGAATTAGGGAGAAGTTTCTACTCCAGTCTGTCAGCAGCTCTACTAAAAACCTCAGCAGAGACGCAGATAGACTCACCGCTTTAGCTTCTTCTCTCTTAATGTAAGCGCAGTTCAAACCCTTGAGTAATTGGTTTTAGATGTCCTCTAACTTCTCTTTGCTCTGTTATCTCCAGCTCACACTCCTGATAATTCCTTCCTGGGCTTTGTGAGCGAAGAGGCAGCGAGGACGGAGAACGAGCTCGAGCCAGTGAGCCACAGGAAAGACAGGATAGCAGTGGTCTATGGAAAACAGGACTACATGTGGCATGTATGAGGACCCATAAAAAAAAATAGAGTACAGTCAGAAGACAAAATTTGGTGTGAGTTACACTGCAGATAGTGGCTATAAAAATGTATGCCTTGTCTTGAGTATAACAGTACTAGATAATACCGTCATTAATGGTATTATTAATGGTATTATTAATGGTACTAGCCACTTACCTTGTTGGCTCTTCCAGTCCACATGCCAAAGTATTGTTGGGCAAGATACTGAATCACGAACTCCTAATTGCCCCTGATGCAACCATTAGATTGTGAACCCGCAAAGAGGTTGAATTAAGTGCCACGTGAATGGGTGAGTATGGCTTAAGTGGTTTGAGTGCTCATTTAGAGCAGAACAGTGCTATATAAATACCAGTCCATTTAGATGCATGCTTCCGTCCACATAGCCACGCCAGGTTTGGTAGAAAGAAGATAGTTGAATTATAAAACTGCTCACAGACAGTTTGTATATTTATTTGAGAAACTCGATCATCATTTGTTTTTAAAATGCATTTTTTGGAGCACCACAAGACCAGCGATGTTTGTATCTGTTATGTTCATGTGAAGGCAAATATTTCTACAGCTGATGTCACCAAAAGTGAGCAACTTACACCAGATGGATAAATAGCAACACAGGACAGAAGAAAACATTTATATTTAGTATATATTGGTTTTGAATTCACTTTAACTTCATGCACTCAGTGCACCAGCTGTTTTGTTTTTTTCTCTGTGTGTAATCTCCAGGGTAAATATGAATATGTGAAAGTGATCAGTGAAGAACTGGAGACTCACGCCACAGTCTATCAGCCTCCAGGACACACCTCACATCTGCCCAGCTTTATCAGAAACCACGGCCTGCTCACTCAGGACCAATTCCAACAACTTCTCCGCAGAGCCAAGGTCAAATTAGGGCCTATCATAGTGCAACACTAAAAAGCCAGAGAATCATTCAGACACGTGCCTAAGTTACTTCAGGGAAACTGCTATATGAATTTTGGATGATTATAACTTTCTTCTTCCCTTGCAGTTGTTTGTAGGTCTTGGGTTCCCCTACGAAGGTCCAGCTCCTATTGAGGCAATAGGCCTGGGCTGTATCTTCATTCAACCGAGATTTGACCCTCCACGCTCATCAGACAATAATGACTTCTACAAGGGCAAGCCCACCACAAGACAGGTAGGCAACTCTTAAAGCGTGGGAAATAACTTGAAAATAAATATTGTATATCATTTAAATTGTTACCACAGTGTTGATTTGAAAACTGTAAATAATTTTGGATCTTAGATTTCCTCCCAGCACCCATATGCTGAGGAATTCATTGGTAAACCCTATGTATGGACTGTGGATATGACCAACGAGACTGATGTACGAGAGGCCGTCAAAGCTATTCTAAGAAGTGAGGTAGTTTCCACTGAGCAAACGAAATCACAGTTAAAACTGTACACACAGTGCACACGTGCACACGCGCATCATTTCCCCAAATTCCATTTAAGGTAGCGCGGAATAAAAGTTTGTGTCTAATCTTGCAGGTGAAGTCTTTCACTCCTCAAGAGTTCACTTGTGTGGGAATGTTGAAGCGGGTCCACGGTTACATCACTCACCAGGTACGAAGATGTAAAGAGAACTGGAATCGTATTGTTAGGTGGTACCCCATCAGATTTCAGTCACATATGTTATGAAATGTGTTGAAATCTCAAAATAGTTTATAAACCAATCTGCTGATGCCTCAGTGCCTTTATAGGATTTTTTTGTTGCATGCTTTAACACTCTCTTTATTTCTTTAATAAATGCACATAATACTTGCAAAAAATAAAAATAAATATAAAAATTTAGACAATAAAATTACTTTTTTTTCAGAGTTCATCAGTTGTGGTTAAATACAAGCAATATAAATTGCAAGTCTAAGATAGGATGTGTAGTTCCGACACCTGTTTGAAAGCTCTGTGTGCTACACACCCTTCAGCCACTTACTCACACCTGCACTGGCAATGAATGCAAGCTTTGACCTGCAGAATCATCCAATGTGACACAGTTTCTACAATTTCCCAGGCCTTTGCTCCCTTACGGGCTTTAGACATAAGAGAGATTTTTCAGTTCTTGCTTGGTTCAAGCTCTAATCATTGTCAGTTTTTTCTTTTTCTCTGTTATCATAAATCACCCAAGAACTTCTGCAGTAAATCCGTCCCTACTTGGCCACCAACAAGTGCTCTCAGGGTGCACCTCGGTCCACTGGGCCAGTCCTGTGTGAGTGTGTGTCAGCGCTCCTCTCTTTTGTGTGAGCCTGCTCTGTTTCACCACCTCAACACCCCAGCTGCATTTACCAGGTGAGAAATTAGGAAACATTCACAAAGATTAGCTCATTCACGTATGGAAACAAACCAAGGACAAAGCATGAACAATATCTTTTGGTAGTAATAAAATCCAAATGTTAATGCTGTAGTTGAAAATCAGTAAGCACCACTGTTTTCAAGATCACAAAGATACTGTTAAATGAATCCACTGTATGCAATGCTCTATGATATCAGTAGCTACACTATGTATAAATAAACTAATTACCATTTTCTGATTTCCAGACTTGGATTAAGTTGCTCCAACATGGTGCCAGAAGTCAACCACTTGTTTCCTTCCTACAGCCCTTGGGGTCGTCAGTGTGGACTTCAGCTGGAGCCCCTGCTTTTCAGTTGTGCTGGCTCTGACTTTTCATACCGCAGACTGTGTCCGTGCAGATCTCACCTAATTGAATAGATTTCAGTCTGTCCCGACTACCCTTAAGTAACACTGAAAGAACTCAGGAAAAGCACCAAAGAGCCATCTGCAATGTGTACTGTACAGGTAAAGATTCCCAGCCAAAGGGAAACAGCTGTCCACCAAAGCTATTGAAAGCCTTGTTTGTGTATGCCCTTTTATTAATAACACAATCAAACCACAGACATTACTCAGGAAGCAACAGTGACTGAATGTCATTTTCTTGAAGTACCTGAAATGTTGAAGAACTGTGAATCCAAGGCCTGACTTCCCTCAGCGTCAAGTGTTGCAGCATCTTAAGGAAAAAGCCTTTGAATACAATCAATATGCACTTCAAGGAAAATCTGTTTACCTGTGTTTAAATTAAGTGGAAACTGGCACCAGTGAGTATAAAGCAGTTCAATTCACATCAGTCCATCTCCTGCTCTAGTCAAACGCAGTACAGTATGCTTCAGTGTTATGCAAAATAAGTATCTAATTATTCATTTGCTTGCAATAATGTATCACAGTGGCCAGTGCTGCATGGGATTACTACTCATGTTGCTCCTTCATGCTTTACTGGCTGCAGATATTAGCCTGGGGCCTTAAAGGAGAGCGGGTGACAGCCTAAGTGATGAGGCTCATTATCGGAGTGAATCATGGATGACCTCTGAATCCATTTGGGAGGTCAGAGCCGTATGACCATTATTATACTGTCATCTAAACCATTGGTTCCCAACCATCTTTGACTGAGGAAACTCCCTCAACTCTGTTTAAATCTATGCCCCCCCACCACTATAGGAAGAGACTCATTTTTTGGCTTTCAAACACATATGTCATTTAAACCTGGGAAAAAAGTCAGTTTAGGACAGAATTAATTGTGTGTTTTTTTAAAAATAGAATTTTAAAGCTTGAAATGATTTTAATCACAACAAATGACTCATTGTGCACCGGGGTTCTTATGGGCTCCAGTATTATTCCCCAATTGCTTCATGACTTACAGATTTGTTGAGACCCCAAGGGTAGTTTACAATCCAAGCTGATACGAGCAAAAATGGAAACCTTACATACGTACAGTTAATCATTTCCATTTTGAAAGTCTTAAAGAGTCGCACAGGCTTTTCTCGTCGTTTCTCCCGTTGCACAACTGCACGCGAAAGAAACAAATGATAACAACTAAAGGTGAAACTGCAGCTCACAGTCAGTGATGAGGTGCTGCACTTACATGGTACAGCTGTTAGCAAAGATGGCTCCAACAATGGCAACAAGCTGCTGTTTTGAGCTTGACTGATGTGAGGTTTTTCTTGGAAGCAACACACTGATGAATGTTAACTGGCGGAAAAAGAGACCTTGTTTCTGCCTCAGTACACTTCATGTGACCAGAACACGTTGCCACTCAGGGATCAGACCGCTCAGGCCTGCGACAACAAGACTGGTTGACAATATGATTGACTCGTAAATGGCTGTGAAATCGTCCACGGGAACAACATTTGTGATGACTTTGGTGGATTTGGGGGAATTTGTTTGGCTCTGTCAGATGTCACTTTTGCAAAATTAGCTGGACCTTCCAAAGATGATGGAAACGAACTTGCATTTAAGTAAGGGAGGCTATTTGGAACAAAGGAAAATTAAAGTTGTTTTTGACTCAGAAGGACATCTCTGAAACTAATTTGTGGAAAATAGTGTGTAATTTCTGGATGAGTCACATTAACTCATATCAGTTACATGTGTCATGGCATATAAAAGCTGTCACTTCGGCTGATAGCCGAGGGTTCAAACCAAGGCTTCGCAAACAAGCCAAAGTATGTATGGAGCAAGCAGGGACAAAGGTTGTAGTGTTCCACATGGCTGCCTACCGACTTCATGCTGAATGGGTATACGAGTGCAGAACTGAAACAGTCCATATGTCTGCCAGAAACCCAGTCGATAGTGCTAGGCAGTTTGTGATTTAGATGATCTAATTGCAGTCATTTGAGGTCTGTGGTTATTGCTGCAAATTGGATTTGTGCCTCAGGTTCAATAGTATAGATTAGAAATCGATTGCAATCCATTGTGAGGGCAACAATTGTCCAAGCAATATCTGCACATTTAGTGCTTGAGCTCGGTGGTAATTCCAAGGTGTGTTGGGGCCCTAGGCATTCATCCCCATTATGCTATAAATAATCTGACACCACCACCAAAAACACACATTATCCTAGGAATGGCAGGAACCGTGTTTATTGAAGTAAAGACCAAGTTAACTGGTTATGAAGTGTTAATACTTTAACTACTAGCATCTACATTCTTGTCATCTTAAGTAAGCCTAGCTATCATGACAGTAAACTAAATAGGAAAAATTTTACAGTAACAGTTTAATTAGAAATTAATGCAGGATTTAGGCATTTCTGTATTGGCTTTACTTTTCAGACCCAGAATTCCAGCTTTTACATACAGTTTTTGTACAGTCTATTTTCAAGCCAAGTTTATTTATATGCAGTCAGTTTATGACACAATGTATAGGAGGATTACAAAAAATCCACCGACTTTAGCTGCCTGGGAACCATGAATATCCGTATAAAGCTTTGTTTCTTTCTTCTTCCAGCAGAGATATTTCCCATAACAAAGTGAAAACCAAACAAAAGACTGACACTGCAATCCATACAGCCATGCCACCAGCATAGCTAAAAAATACTGTTAATTTTTTAAAGTAGTACGGTTTGTTTGAGCAGTCATTATAGTTTGACCACCCACTGGACGCATGTGCCTGCTGCATGCCACCTCTGCACAATGAAATACGGATCAGACGGTTAGAAAATAAAAGATGATTGATGGAGGAGGGGGAAAAAAAAAAAGGAAACCTCAAAGAAACCAAGAGAGGAAACACAAAGCTTTGTCGGGGTTCATATTCCAGCAGAGATGCAATAATGTTTATCTGTGTGCTTTTTAATTTTACATGAGAGAAAGGATTTCTTTTAATTGCACGGGAACTTTTTTTGACTTATTTTTTAACTGTAGAACGTGGTGGCAATTGAAATTTCACTGGAATCATACTGAAGAAAGCAGGAGCACTTCACTCCTATTTAAACATCCAAACTTTTTCTTTTTTTATATATAAAATAGATATTTTTACATTATCTGGACAAAACTGAGATAATGTATTTCCTTGTAAGGTATCAAGGGTTGGTATCAAGCTGCATAATCAGATGGATTTTATACACTTAACTCATAAATGTTTGTTACTTTCTGAGAGTTCCTGGAAAATGTTGTAACTTCCAAGATGTTTTTGCTTTATTACATTTGCATGATTGTGTGCAATCAATCATGGTGTTTACACTGTGTCTTCATGTGTTTCACAATGTTCCTGTGGTGTCCAGTCAGACACCACTTCAGACAGACTTATTTCTAATTTTACTCAATCTTCTGCCCACTTTTCTTAACATGCCTTCTGCTCTTAGTTTCATCTCTGTTTCAGCTAACGGCCTCTTTGAAAAAAAAATACATAACCAATATGACTATGGATAAGAGAGACTTTATATGTGAGACCTTAAGTGTATAATCCTAAGAGTCTTTAAAGGAAATATGTGTAGTAATAGCAGATAATGCCTCTTTTTTATTATTAGTATTTTTTTTCTACTGAAGTGTCGATAATGCCGACAAAGAAATAGTTTTGGTGTAAATGAGTTATAGGAACTTGGTTTACTAAATGTCACTAAAACACTTTTAGTTTGGTCATATAGAGTTGTCTACCTCTTTCCGTGTTTCTGAAGTATGTAATACAACAATAAAATCTTTGGATTCTTTGCCTTTCTAGCTCGGTTGATTTGCAATAGCTGACTCTATCCTGAAGGGGGCAGTGTGGTTAAACATGAGACACCGTTGTGCTATGTCACAGCTTACAAACCACACCAACCTGCTTTAAAACTCAGTGACAGAGATGACAAGAAAGACAAATAAACACACAAAGTGATTTGTGAACATTGGACAGCAGAGAGCCGCAGTAAAAATCAGAAAATCTGCAGATGTGTTGTGACAAATGGAGACACTCATGCTCTTCTCTACGGGAAGCACTCCCATTTATTCCACTCAACACACTTGCAAAAAGGGGTAGGGAAGAGAGCGGCTCAACAACCATAAGAAAGCAGCTGCTTTTATTGAAACCTGTTATTGGCGTGCCAAGATTACACTGAACAACAACAACCCTCCTCCCTGGAAGCCAATAAAATGCCGACAACAAACACTTGGCTTGCCTACAGCGCTGTTAGAAGCCACAGAGGTTGGCCTTAATGATATGTGGTAACTATTACAGACTATTAAACAAAATGAATAAAAAAAGAAAGAACAAGAGAACGAAAAAAGAAAGAGGGGGGCAAACAGTGATTCGTTCAGAAGTTGTTTCCAGACCTAATGTAGGTAGCTGACTCATTGTTGGGCAACCTCAAAAGAGATGCATCGTTTAAGTGTATCTTACGGTTTAACTGTGCAAGCTGCTTGAATAAAAAGGTATTTGAGTGCATAAGATAAAGCAACAGTGCATTGCCTGGTGCGCTGTTATGCTTATCAGGAGCACAAACTGCAAGCCAGGGATCTATTGTATATGCTTGAATAGCTGAGGTATGGCACAGGCCTTTCTGTGATTTTTATTTTTCCCCCCTCAAACATACAATGTCAGTATTCTCATCACACCTGAGTAACTCTGAGGCAGATGTGATCTGGTCCACCTCTCTTGGGCCTCTATGCGTTAGCATGTGTGTGTCCAAAAAAGCTGCTAATCCCATTGTCTTTATGTATGTATTCAACGGCAAGCGCTTTGTGACCTCTAGGGGATAGGCGAGGTCGTCCGGGCTTACGCGAATCTGCAACCACACAACAAAATGGGACATCTGAGACAATATGGAAGTCCTAGAAAACCATACAGCCAAAGACTCAACAAAAAAAAAAAGTATTTTGGGGTTATATGGTCTTATTTTGTGCTGAACTGGTGAGCCTTTAATTCTCCAGACTTCTAATACCCAACTTCTTCTTTCCAGCTCCAGAATTAAATTTTCAACCTCTTGTTTCACAGTGGTGAAAAAACACAGAGCAACTAGCTAGCGCCTGCAGCCCCAAGAATGCCCTTGTCATCTTTCATCCTACACCTCTGAATTGCCTTCATTTTCTGGAGGCCCATAAATTGGCTCTTATTGTCCTATAAATGGCTCCTTTTGGGGTGGGATTTATAAGTGAGGGGTGGGAATTGGGGGGGGGGGGGGTATAAAATCCACCTTTTGATGTCCCTCTCGTTTAACAGGCCGAGCAGACGCGCCTGCCCATGTGCTGCACGGTGCCTTTGCCACACACTGCTAGCGTGCGACTCTCTCACACACAGGCACATTAAAAGATATTAAACTGCTTTTCTGCTTTCATTCAGAGTCATGAGAGGCAACAGCCAAGCAGGGTGGTTCATGTTAAGCTCTGCCACTTCCTCTGCTGTAATTAAAGCTGCCCATGCAGGGGGTCTCTAAAAGTCTTGTTTTGCTACACCCGTTTTTAAAGGCAAGGGTGAGGCTTTTTGAACTGTTGAACAAGTTAAAATAATGTGGCCTGTGTATTTCTGGGTGGTGATCATGGCAATCATGCTTCTGACAGGTTGTGACCATCAACCCAAACAAATACTGTTGTAAGAAAATTGCATTTAAACTGTTTCAGAAGCATTTCAAAGCTCTCATCTTTTTGTCCACCACAAACTGTTGCAACCAATGAATTGATTTTATTAGTTAATATCTGGACATTTGTACTCCTGATGTGGGTTAAAGGCAGTGGCAGTGTGGGGCAGGTTGGTCACTGTTATACAATGTAATGCTGCTGTGCAGAAGGCACAACAGGCAAGATTACGAGCCAAACAAGACCACTGCACTCCTACTGCAACCCTGCTTTATGTCAGTAGTTTTAGCATAAATAACAATCTTAAAGGTACAGTGTGTAAAATCTCACCACTAGATGTCAATAGATTGCATTCAGTTGAGTTCTCTTTTCTTACCCCTCCCAATTCAAGTGCATAATCCTAGCTATGGTGGACAAACAACTCTGGCCACCATTCATCTGTAGTGAGTGTAGGCTGTCAGTTTGCTGTTAACCTCAGCCGTGAAGATGTGTCCACATCTATTTAATCTGGAGGAGGCCGTAAAACTTTGTGAAATGAGTCTGATATGATGACCGATGACAGCGTTGAGGTGAGCTGGTATCCTGCATTTTTCTGTCGGTAAGTATTGCTGTTTTTGCTGCTGTTAGCCTCTGTTAGCAGCTGTTAGCCAGCATCAATGAAACTTTCCTAGATTTTTTTTGGGATCCTCAAGCCTAACATTAGCTGACATAGTGTTAACTTATAACCAGCTGTTGTTGTTGTTTAGCTGGCTTGTTGTCAGCTGTTATGGAGACAGGAGGGTACCATGTCTAATCTGCCAACAATAAAATTACAACGATATTGGGAATAAATAAGCATGTTTATGCACGTTTTTGAGTGTTAGAGCCCTGACTTCAATTCAGGAGATCAGACTTGAGGTGAGGAGGAAGAGGATGACATTTTATACAGATGCCAGTTGCGTTGTCTCTTTCCTTCGCATTTTCACTTCTTTGGTGAAGGGGACCCCTTTTCAGATGATAAAACATAGGTATGATCCTTCATATCTTGAGCCTGAAGGTGTAGGGATAAATGATTTTGCCTCCATGGCACGCAAAAGCCTGCGAGTTCTCTTTTCTTCCACGATTAGGCGGAACAGCCATGTCCATCTTGACTACTGTATTCAAGATGAGGGACAACATGGCAGCTTCCACAAACTGGTGCCTGCTCCTATGTATTTGTAATGGATTAATTCGTGAGAATGCATCAGTTTGTTGGAAGATGTAATTACACACAAATCAATGTATATTTATAGGTGCACCATTCTTTTTTTCTATTAAATAACCTCAAAAAAATGAATGGGATTGCTTCCCTGGCAATGAACAACATTCTTTTACATCCTCTTTTAAAATCCACAGTTACTGTCAGTGCATGTAGAGTGTAACTGTAAATGCTGTATGTAAAAGATGGGCATGGCCTCACTGATGCCTGTGAACCTCGACTTTACCTTTATTTTTTTTATTTTGTAAGCGATAATAAGAAGTTGGAGGCCACTCCAGGAACTTCCAGTTTTTGGCACCTCTTCTGTGGCTTCATTTTTTAACTCTGCAGATAGGTGCTTGGATGCTTGAACTTAGTAACAGTGATGTCTGGTGGGTAGATGAGATGAGTATGTAGAAAAGAAATTGCTTTATTAGATGAGTTTCTATGGTATGCATTAGGCATGCATTATTCAGTCCAAAATTAAAAAAAAAAATCCTTTGTTCTGTGTGTCTCTACCTTCATTTTTTACTCTTGTTTCCAACACCCTCTCTGCCTTTTCTGTCTTTCTTTCTGCCTCTGTCTTCCTTTTGTGCCCATTTCTTTCTCTCTTTCAGAGGCAGATGAGCCAGGTGATAGTGACACAGCCTGCTGTATGCCAGTTACCACAGTGATGACAGCTGCCAGACCAGGTGCACAGGCAGCTGGGAAGGCTTGGAATGTGTGTGTGTGTGTGTGTGTGTGTGTGTGTGTGTGTGTGTGTGTGTGTGTGTGTGTGTGTGTGTGTGTGTGTGTGTGTGTGTGTGTGTGTGTGTGTGTGTGTGCGCGCGCGCGCGTGCTTCTGTAGGACAGAGACACAGCAAAAAGGGACGTTGGCTCTGTTATAACAAAGGTGAGTCAGTGATGGAGGGCGTGTTGGAGAAGGGGTAAAAAAGGGGAAGAGAGAGAAGTGCAGCGGTAGGGGAGGGCAAACTGAACTTTGACTCCTTGCATCGTTCCCAAGATCCAGAGACTCGGATGTGCTTCGACATCACTCAGTGCTTACGACCGTGTCTCTGTGAGCATAATTGAGTCAAGACATGAAATCATAGCGGGACTCATGCAGCGAGCCTAGTTTGAGCTCACATGACATCAGCTTGTTAAAATGGAGCCGTCAAATAAAACAAGGTTATGAGATGAACTTGAAAGATAATGAGTGAAATACCGCCAAAGTCTTTTTCTTTGCGATTCCATTGATGGTTCAAGCCCTACTGAGTCAGCACAGCAAAGCACATTCCTCCTGCGGTGCACCTGTGAGACAGGTACAGATGCTACAACTCCACTGCTCCCATCTCTTCAAACAGCCTCTTTCTTTTTGTTTCCTTTCTTTTCCTCTCTTTTGCACCCTCTGTCTCTTCTGGGAACATTCCAGGCTGCTCTGCTCCCGCACCTTCTCCTCTTCACCTTATCCTCCTCCCCTCCCTAACCCCGTTCCCTCTCTGAGAGCGGGAGGCCACGGTGCCGTCACTCACCACTTGGTGATTACTGGCACAAAGGGGGCCTTGGTGGCCACGGCTGCAGCCGCTCAATGTGCAACGCCACTGGGGAGAGAGTGGAGGAAAGTCCCCCACCTTGACCAATTCCCTTCAGTCTTCCATCGTCCCCCACCTCCTCAGATGATGAAAACTCTGTCAGTGTGGATTAGGAAAGAACGGTGTGTGTCAGTGGAGGGAATAACAGTGATAAAAGCTGTGGCACAGGACCTATGTATGTCCATCCCTCTTTCAACTTACTCACTGTTTGTCACTTTATACCAATTTTAGGATTCCAAGCTTTTTCATGGAGTTGTCACTTTGCCAAACTGTTTTTAGGCTTTGATTTTTCTTTCTGTGGCATTTTAATGGGATCTCATTTAGCTTTGCAAGTGTATTTTAATGATCAAAGGCAAGCTTTTTATGATAAACCCGAGTAAGAATTTCTCAGACATAATTTACACAGTATTCCAAACATACTGGTAGTAAAAAAACCACAATCTTATCATTGCATAGTGTGTGGCCTTAACTATCTGCATGAGTTGTGCTTTTATATTTAAAATAAACATTCCTATTTCAAGTACTGATCAAAATCTGGGCTACATATCACACAAAGCTGAGAGCTCTGCAGCTATCCTGAATAGCAGGTGATGATGAGGACGGAAGCAAGCCCGGTGGTACAAGCGTAGAGCCCTGAAGGATTCTGGGACAGGAAAGGGGCATTAAGGTGGTGGTGGTGGTGGAGTTTATTCTCAGGCTGGCACAGCAACAGTCTCGCTTCATGGTGAGAGAAAATGGGCGCCAAAGCAGGGGTGGGAGGGTGCAGGCTCTGAAATTGATTTCATGCCGGAGTCAGACACAGCCCCAAGGAAGGAATAATACGTGTGTGTGTGTGTGTGTGTGTGTGTCTGTGAGGAAGAGAGGGAGCGGGTCCAGTGCAAATTCTGAGGGACGCACAATGGGAGAAGGAGAGAGGGAGAGACGGAAAAAGAGAGGGGCCGACCTGCATCAAAGAGGCTGGATCTGCATGAGAAGAAGCATGTTGCTATTTTGTTGCTGACATCATCAGCAAGCAGCGCCACACAAAGTGGGCTTTTGTCATATATTTTTTCAGTTCCATAAATTACCTCACTGCGTCCACCGAGCAGTGATTTAAAATATTGTTTTTATTCATTGCGTTGTTTAGCATCAAAACTGATCTAAAGCAGGATTTTTTTAGGGGGTGTCTTCTGCAAAAGCCAGTTGTGGATGCTATTTACATGCAGGTAGAAATGATACAGCAGTGCAGTTGTCTCTCATGCTCACAAGCTTTTATCAAACACGGTTGCCACACACTAAACCTGACAGGATATATTTTTTTTAAACAAAAAATTGTACAGAAATGAGGTTGAAATAAATTCAAATCATCATGTTCCTTTAAAAACACCTTATCTCATATTCTTTAGCCATTACGACCAGTGCATTAAACCAGACAGGGCGGCGGCAGCAGCACTGCACAGTGCAGTCGCTGCGCCTTTGCTGTAGATTCAAATTTGAGAACTGGATTAGACAATTGCAGATACTCACCATTTATCAGTTTAAATTCAGGCCGCTTCCTCTTCTTGATGCCTCTCCCACACAAGTGCACAATTACCCAGCCACCATCCATCTCCTTTAAGCATTCTCACACATGGATAAGTGTACATGCATGTGCACAGGCACGCTCACAAAGTGCATACCTTGGAAGGTTGTTTTGAATTGGTCTACTCCACAGACCACAGACCTGGACTGATGTCCTTATCCGTACTCATTTCATCTATTATTGTGACCTCAGCTGCTTTTTTTTTTTTTTCACTCTTCACGTTTTCTTCCTTCACGAAGTTTCGTTCTGCGTGCGCACTCATGTCTGCCCTCTTAGTTTTGGTATATCTTTTTCCTTGATCTCTTTTTCCTTCTTTTCCTCCTTCTCTTTCCATTCTCTCTCTCTCCCCTATCATTTCCCCCCTTCTTGGCATCAGCGGCAGCATCTCTTTTAAGGCACATGTCAAGGGAACTGTCTGCCACTTTCAAAGGCCTTTGTGTCCGGCCTTTCTTTCCCTTAATTTGGTTTCCCCAAAACACTTTCCCATAGCACGGCTGTCTCGCCCCCTTTTCTCTCAGCTACCCTTCGCCTTTCACTCCCTCCTTTCTCTGGCTCTTCCAGCTGTCCTAAATACATTTTACCAAAGATGATATATATAAGTCACGGATACTTTCCTGTAATTTGACTTTTTTTTATAAACATACATGCCAACACATGTGAAGGTTGTCAGGATGTAAATTATCCGTGTATGGAAATCTGTATTAGACCCCCCCCCCCCCCCCCCCCCCCCCCACCCCCCCCAAAAAAAAAAGAAAAAAAAAGTTTGGACAAATGTGAAGAGGATAGTGAGATGATGAATAATATATATATAATGGAACTGATTTTAAAAACAGAAACATTAAAGTCTGAAGCACTCTTGATGCATTTCATAGTACCGGGCCCTCCAGTGTGTCCTGGGCATCCGATTTCCCTGCTGCCCTCTTCCCATGACTCCTCTGACCACATACGTTTCTCTAGGGAGCTTCTTGTCATGGCAACGCTTACCAAAGTATTGTGCCATTAGCAGAGTAAGTAAGAGAAAAGATTGCCCTAGAACAATTGCTTGTATTTATTTATTTGTTCAGAGAGACAGATGCAGCGGAGATGACATGTTAAAAGTTTTGTGAGCACAGAAAGTTGGCAGGAGAAATAAATTCTGAAAACAAGAGTGCGGTACCCCTGATGGGTGCGAGTGACGGCATTCGTTCCTTGCATGTGTGCGCAACGCCGTGGTGTCCTCACCTCAGGCAGACACATGTGGTTTTAATAAGTCGTACATGGACATACTCCTTCACTCTACGTCTGCACCCCACCCCCCCAAAAGCCCGCTTGTGTCTCTTCATTCATCCCATCAGCCTTGTCTTTGCTGCTGTTCCTGCTCCTTTGACAGCAGCCTTCCTGTCTTTTACAATACATCTTTTCCTTTTCCATTTCTCATATCCTCTGCCAACATCTTTTCTACATCGTTTCACCTTTTTTGCTGTCTGTCCCTTTCCCCACTGCTTTCTCTCTCCTGAACATATCAGCATTCTGTGTACTTGTCTACTCTGAAATCTTTGAACTGTATTCCTATAGGGATGTTGCAACTGTGTCACTGCTGGATGTTTGATTTACTGCTCACATCCCACTGCTTTGAGAGACTTACGTCAAAAACATCTTTCTCCTCTCTAGAGAAAATGTGGTGTGATGTGTGTGCGTATCAGTGGATGTATTTGCTTCATAAACCCCGAATCTTTGAGGTGTAAATATATTCTTGTGTGCGTGTGTAGCGGGTGGTGCGTAGGTGAATCTTCCTTTCCATGAGACAGTTTTAAAAGCATAATAGTGTCCAAAGGTGAAGAACATGTGGCTTTCTGGTGCTTTAAGGTGATAAAAGCAGACAACTGAAAGGAGACTTCACTACTGATCAAACTCATGGAAATTTCTGCTGAATGTTTCTACACCTCTGATGGAAAACAATGAAAAATCAAATCCCAAAGTTTCTGTTGTTGCCAATGCAACTGTGGGTTCACTGGACTGGACTCCCTGTATCGCAGAATCAGCAATGGGATTGCATTATTGAGACTAGAGTCAATTTCTGAAAGTGATGAGATGTAAGAAGCTTTTCCAAAATGTTTAGTTTTATTTTATGGCCTTTTTTTTTATAAATATGGGTGAGAGTGATGTGAAGTGAGAGTGACACGTTCAGGGTCAGATCAAGTCCTTTTTCACACAACAAAACATGAAAGAGGTGTACTACAATGGAATGATCATGATGGAGGACATTTGCTTCTAATTGACTCCCGCCCTCCTGACTGGGCGCTCCACTCAGGCGTGGCCTGTTGCCCCGAGTAACCCCACGCAGCATCCCCACATCCCCAAATACTGAATAGGAGCTCTCTCACTCTCCCACCTTCTCTGGACACACGTAGCTTTGTACCTTTGGCCTGACAAGCAGAGGAGAGGTTGTTTTTTTTCTGTCTGAGCTCAACCAACCATCAAACAGCTCACAGCTGGGACCCAGAACCATGACCTTGGACTAGAACTTGGAGTAAACTTCCTCAGATTTGCTTCCTCTACAGCAACATCAGAGGTGGTGAAGATACTTTACTGGACATTAATAAAATGTGCTGAAAGACTTCCTTTTCTGTGCTAATTTTGGTGTGGCAAAGGTAGTTTGGATAACTGCTGAGAAACAACAAAGAGAGTTGAAGTGACATAAGTACTAAAAATCAGTGTCCTATTTTCCACAATCAGTTAAACTAATGTCAAACAGCTCAGCGAAAGTGGCCATTTATTTGGTTTCCAAATGAGTCAGGCCACTACTTCAAAGAGATTGATTACAGCTGCCAAGCATGCATGAAATCCTGAGACGTATTTTCAGTTACACCTAAATTATTCCAAGCACCGCTTTTTTAGAGGTTAGACCTTTCCTGATGGCTCAGGAACAAGTCTGCACATATAATACAGACAGCCACACACACACACACACACACACACACACACACACACACACACACACACACACACACACACACACATCACAGCTCAGGCAGGGAGACCGCACCCCCAGACACCCTGAAATATTTGTGTGAGAAAACCTTCAGTGTGGAGAACAAAGCCTGTGCACCTCTGTGATAGGAGGGATGAAGCAGAATGAAAATGAGAGAAGAGTTGATGACCTGACAGCGTTTTGACGGCCATGGGCTGGAAACAATTTTGTGGGGGGGTGGGGATGAATATAATGCAAATTCCTACCAGAACAGCCATCTGTCCCGGTGGACCTGAGGTGCCCTATCTCACCTCCCTATAAACTGAGCCCCCCCCCCACCTACTTCTTCACCCACCTTTCCAGCATGCGTAGCTGTCACTCATGGCCACCCGCCACATTCTCCTCAGGCACAACGTGTCCATGTTTGTGTGCATAAGAAATGTGATGTTTGAAGAGCAAAGTATTCGGGGAGTCAATCATCTCACTGCTAAGAGTGACAGTCGATGGCCCCGCGGGAGGGATCTTGTTTCACAGTACCTGAAACTGTTTTGTCTCAGCAGACCTCACGATGTAGGTCTAAGAATGCAATCCTGTGGCGGCTCAGCTGCTGTCATGCGGTGCTGCGACTGATCAAATAATATACTGATTTTAGCTGAGTTAGGTTAAGTTGTTTAAGTTTATGGAGTAAAAATAAGACATTGTTTGGGAGGAATTATGGGAGTTGTGGTTAACATTCAGAAAGACAGCCTTACTGTTTCAAGCTGTCCTCCATTAGTGCATCATTTGTTCTCCTCTTCATCAGACAGGCCGTTTTTGATAGGGATTAGACAAAGATTATACTTAGCAATCATTGTTCCATAACAGAGCAGTCCACTGAAACTTCATCATCATTCACTCTTCTTGTAAAGGGATACCCTGCACTTTTCTGCACCATTGGCAAGCATGATTGACCACAATTAGGCCAATCACAGCCAATTTTAATGACAGGGACAAATTGATGACAGGGTTTATAGAAGCAGCTGTCCTCATTTTCACATATTACTCCCATTAACGTGGACATCACTGAATGAACGGGAGAGGCCGTGGGGGGAAGTCTCAGGTTGGAGGCCGGAGGACTTTATTCTGTATGAGTGCAAGAGTCAGGATATATGTGTGTGTGTGTGTGTGTGTGTGCGCGTGCGTGTGTGTGTGTCTGCATTTGTGTTTGGGTCAGTGTTGAGTCACGTCCAGGACTGATCTGTAGTCACCGCTGCACCAGAGCCACAGGTGTCCCTGTGCCCCGTCGATTGCGAGCTGCCTCGTTTTTTTCCCCAGGAAAATGCTTTCAACCAGAGTTGGGTTACCACAAAGCAGCACAGACATCTGAGAGATGTCAGGAATCCCTCCCCATCAAAGGGAAACATTTGGACATTTTTTACACCTGCAATTAAAAAGAGAGCAATAAGAGGGAAAAGACATTAAGGAGAGAACGAGAGGAGTGAAACAGAGGGAAGATGTGGAGATGGAGAGTCAGCACCTGCTGTCGCTGCATGTACTACGAAACTGTTCTCACTCCCAACCGGTTATACACTAATGCTTCTGTAGTGGGGAATTCCTAGTGAAAAACATTCCTCATCTTAGCAGTGCTTGTGAACGCAGGATAACCCCCTGACAACCCCACTAGCTCTCCAATCAGAGCTTGATTATAAAGGGCACCTGTAGCCCATTGTTTAGTTTCTCTTGGCTTTTTGGTCTCATTTTGATCCTGGTGTTTGTGGACTAGAGTTATTTCCCTTGGTGATTGTGTTTAGCTGTCCAATGCCTGATGATGGTCTTGTTTAGGTCTATTTTATTGTATTTTAGCTTGATTGTGTGTTTTAATATGTTAACCACACAAGTATCTTGTATTTTGACTGAGTTGACCTGTCTTTTGTTCACTGTTCAGTTATTCAGCTGTAATTGGGTAGTTTTTCCTTTTAGTAGGGCAGAGGGCCATTTTGTTGGGAGGCAAGGCACCTTTGGTGATCCCCTCCCTCCACCTATGCATGTGAGCAAAAGCACTGAGACACAAGTATAAGAGACACCACTTTTGTTTTGCAGTGAGATGCACAGTGAGGATAACGGTGAGACACGTTGTGAGTGGTCAGTAGTACCCCTGGGCAGTTCTTAGTGTAGATTGCCTCCCTAAGTGGCCCCCAGCTTGTTGTATTGATTTGCTGGTTTGCATGGGCTGATATTTTAACTACTGTATTATACTATTTTGTTACAACTATTCATTGTGATTACAAATGCTTTAGGTTAGGTTTTAGATTAGGTTTTGTTTGTTTTAATGAGTTTTCTGTTGTTGCAGCTCCAGTCTGTTTTTGACATTTTTTATTTTACTGATATAGCTCACAAATGATTAAACATGACTTGCTATGCCACTGCTTTGCCGGCAACAAGTCTGCGTGGTTTTGTGAGCGATTGGTAATATAATTAAGGTTTATTAGATAAATATTTCCTGGGCTGCGATTTCAACATTTAGTGGTGTTGGTCTCCTCCTCTTTGCATCTGCAACACTTGGTTACTGGGTTACCCTTGTAGGGTTTAAATAAATCCTTTAATAAAAAGAAATGACCTCTCAAGACCCCTGGTTGCATCTGGTAGTCATTTTTTCAGGGAAGTCACATTTAATGATAGAAGGCATGAGCATGAACCAGTCGCCTACGGATAAAGGATCTTGGTGGCTCCTGTAACTTGAAAAAGCCACAATGTGCATTCAGGCTGCTGCATAACTCCAGCTTTAGTTACAATTGATTACTAATCACATATTTTAGACATAAAAATATGAACAAGAAACCAAAACAATCATAAATTATTTGGATTTTAATTTAACCTCTTTTTGATTCATAAAATTACCTGCAGTAATTGTTTGCAATGGTGGCATTCTCTTTCACATATTATTCATCAGAATGAAACATGGCCTAATTGGTTTAGATGCTCATATTTCCCTCCTTAGGTAAACCAAACTCCAGGTCAAAAACTACATCTTGAATTTCTTACCATAACTACGGTGGCCCTGAGAGGTCAAATGCACTGCAACTTAAGAAAACACCAGAAAATAGAAAAAAAAATGCTGCAAAAGTACACAAAACCCAACAGGAGTTGAATAAAAGACAAAGGGAGTAGAAAAAGAAAATCTTCCAGAACACAGTGGAAGTGTGTCATAACGTGTCGGAACAGCTGCAGAAGTGACAGAGACAAAGGACCGCACCGAGACACGAAAGAAGTGGAGGATTCATCGCTGTTGTGAGGGAGAAAAAGATGCAGGTAATGTGTGTTTTAATCACATGATATAAATACTGTAGATACATGTTTGCTATTAGCCCTTTACTGTTAGGTTGTCACATCTGCAGCTGTTCTCCCAACTTGTTGTCACCCCAGAAACACTCCCATTGTGTTTTGTGAGATTTTGTGTTTTTCTACTTTCTACACTCCGTTGTGCTTTACTCAACAAGTTGCAGTGATCCGACACTCCGTACCTGCTGAATTAACAGACAGGTTTTGCTTCCTGTTGGTGAACACGCGTAACAGTGTTTACAGCTTGTTTCTGTTGGCAAAAAATGTTTGTTATTCTTCATAATCCAACAGCTCATCAGTAATCCCCATAAAAAGGACAAGCAGAACTGTTCTCACCTTTTTTGAAGGTCATTACATATGAAGTGGAGTTTCATCTACAAAAGCATCATAGTGGCTTAAAAATCCCAGTGTTTATATATTTGTCTTTATTATTACATTATCTTGATGTGCCAGGAAACGGGTCCAAGCACAACCCAGAATGAGGTGTACACAGGGATTTTTGAGGCTTGTAAAAACTGGGGGTTCATTACATTTTCTTCCCTTAAGCCACCTGTACACACTGGCTTTACTGTAATGTTTCGGTTTGGTAAATATAACCTCTACAGTTGAACAAATGTTTCAATAAACTTAGCAGAGTTTCAACAAAGCAATTTATTGGATTTCCTCCACTTTAATGAACATTTCAGGTTTGATCCACAAACATAATTTTTCACAGCTGGCAGCCGACAAGTTTAGCTGTTCCTTTTTAGCTGCGTGTGACTTTCATTGGCTAAGCTAGAGAAGTCACTTAATGGACTTTTCCCTTTTGCATACCCCTGCACCCCATGTCTAAACCCTCTGCATACTTCCCTACCACTCTGGCTTCTCCTCTCTTTGTATGATTTGGGGTGCTTTCAGTTGGCACATTGTGTGCAAGGGTTTTGCTACAGGCTGTGGGGAACAAAGTCCAGGAGCAATACCACAGCTGGCACAACATCGAGGTGGATAGCTGTGTATGCGCTGTGTTACTGAGTCAGTGGATACACCTGTAGTAAGCTGGAGTCTTGTTAAATATGTCACGCTATGTATATTAAAAGACTTCTGGTAAAACATCTGGTAAACGCCACCATAGGTCCAGCAGCTTGTCCTTTGACATGGACTTCCATCGCCAGCGCCAACAAACTGTGTTGTGGTGCCTCATAAACAGAATTCCTGTATGATTTTACAGTTCTCTCCTTCCCTTTCTTCCATTCGCCAAGGAGACATGGCTTAGCGTAAAGGTTTGGAGGTAGAAACCACTGTGAGTGCTACTTTGCAAGTACTAAAGGGATTGACCAGTTGCCATGTTGGTCCATTAACATTATTCCGTTCATGTGGCAAATGAGCTACACGATCCAAAATAGAGAAGACTTAAAGTGTGGGAACACTTCTTGTTAAAACATCCTTATCATGATAGCAGCAAGATGAAATATGGCACTTGCTCAATTACACACTTAGCTAGTGAGTAATTTGAAAAACAGTGCTTTCTGTTATAGTTTCTAATTATGAATGACTCCATCTGAACATAAAAATCCACTTGATGAACATGTGACACTGGAGGTAGACCTTGATTGGCTTGTGCCCTGCTGTGATGCTACAGAAGTGGCTTTTTATTGGAGGACTTTTGAGGAAGAGGTTATTTAATGCTATAAAGCTAACTCATATAAAGAGGTAATCCCCACATAATTAAAGGTGGGGGGGGGGGGGGGGGGGGGGGGGGGGGGGCTCTGTATACACACTGACAGGGAGGGCCCCAGTACCCAAGGTCAACCCTACAACCCCCTATAACCAGGCCTCTCTTAGATGATAAAACACTAATAGGCTCAAGCTGGTGCGCACTGTTAGCACAAGTTTATTTCCTTAAAAGGAGCAATAACTGAGCCTTAACAGGTGGGCTGTCAGAGTTTTTACCAACGCTATCTTTTATTTTATTTTTCAAAGACAATAAGTTGCAAATTGTGGTTTTACCCAGAAGCTGTAGATATTAAGTGGTTACCACAGGCAGTGGTTTAACCTCTTCCACTAATGACATTGTTTCTTTTACTCACTTATTACAGCATGAGACATAATCATGGCTGGAATAAAAAAAAAAAGATAAATCATGAATCAACACATTCATCTGAAAATTAAAGATAAAGATCATTCATTCCAGTCTCACTTTGCCAACATGATGAAAAGCCCATTTATTCACTGTTTTGGTTACTTAAGATTACTACAAAAAACAAAACAAAACAAACAAAACCCAGAACTCGTGAGTAAAAGAGATGTACAAAATGAACTTTAGTTTTGTGCTTATGTGTCTGGAGTGTCTATTAAGTGTGTGCCTCTGTTGCTAGTTGCATTTAAATTACAGGCATAGACAGGATGAAAGATGGGTCCAGCTTCCTGGTCCATAAAGCGAAGCCAATAAAAAAAGTGCTTTAAACCTGCATTCTTTTTAATGGCCACCAGGAGGCGATAGATGTGATTGCAAAAAGATTTCCTGTCCTATAGAAGTCTATGGGAAAACGGCTCTGTGAATGGATTTCTTTAAACACATTCCTGTCATGTTTATGGCCCCATGGTGAAACAAAAATGAAGTCCACTTTCTAAATCTTGGTCATACCAGAAATTATATTGTTTGGTATATTTACTGGCTGATGAATGGTGACTGACAAGTATTAGCCAATGATCGTGCTGTTTCAGAGTCAGAACATCATGATGGCAATGGCAGAAATGCTACTCTTGAGGCCTCAAAACAATATTTGTTTTGCGTTCCATTTGAAGAGGGAAGTCAGAGCTCCTGAGTTGGAATTTTGAACTGGAATGCCCTCTCAAGTCAGATTCCCCACTTGGAAAGTCAAAGAAGTCCCACCAACCTCAACTTCACAATCCAAGATGGCAGCAGTGTGTGTAAACAGTAGTAAAACTGCAAAACTTGTACTCTGTACTGCCACTGACGTGTATTTGTGACTTGCTAAATAAACCACACACAGAGTAGTGACCGGGTTCTATCTGTGAACGTGCTGCAGTCTTGTTTCTAAGAGCAAAAAAACTGGCATTGTGTTGAATTACTAGTGATGGATGAATGACTCTGCCTTGCTAGGGAGCAAAACAAAGTCTGCTTTTCCTTGTCTGTCTGTCCAGTCTGCCTACTACTACTACTGGAACGCCATCAACTCATCGTCACTCCCAGCTGTGACATCTGAGGTGAAAAGAACGCAGCATGCATTAACCATTGGGTGATATCACGGTAGGTACTGTATGTATGTCCATCTTTTATTATCAGCACTCACAGGACATGTAGTGGTTATTTGCTGTAAGAATGCAGGAGAGGTACTACATGGTTTGTGTTACCAAGTTAAAACAGACTTACAGGACTTTTAAACACTGAATTCACTGATGTGCATGTGGGCTATCACAAGCTGACTGCTGAGTTCTTCTCTTTATTCTGAAAACAACCTCAGTTTTCTTATGAAATAAAGCACACCCTGGCAGAAGGGTTTTCCTGGGAAATACCTGGCAAACTGGACTTTCCCTATAAAGAGGGATTTTTTTTTCAGTTGAGTGATTTGGTAAAAGCCCCCTGTGCAAAGGACTGTATATGAATTTTTAGTTTCTTCTTTGGGAATCACCTTCTAAGTGCGGCTTTTGAACAGTAAGTATTTTTTTTTTGATACTGTCCTTATATTAAGACAATGGGTTCCTTTTACTATATAATACAATAAAGTCACCCAACCATTTTCAATTTAAGGCTTCAGATGGCGCTGTTTTGTTAGAAGCATCAAAAAGTCCTGTGGTCCACAATCAAGGGATGATCCCAACATTTGTGTCCTGTTTAGGAGTTTTTCATGCACTTTTAACTTTCACATTGTAGATGATCATTTTTGACTCAAAAACTGCTTGATTAAGTCTGAGAAAAGCCTGTGACCCTTCACAATGCAAAACCTGCACAGTGAAAAATAATATTTAAGGATACCCACTGTGTTAAAATGTGACACTGGGGGGTGCACACAGATGTGATCAGCTGGGACTAACACATATCTCTCTATTGCCACCACTGGTGTATCACAGTAAAACTTCACATGAAACCTTGTTCATATCTCTGAAGCTAGCTGTGTTTGACAAAATAGGTGTCATTGTGACATGCAGTTTTGGAACATCCATCCATCCATCCATCCATCCATCAACTTATCCAGTTCACGGTCATGTGGGGGGTTAGGAACCTATTCTAGCTGCCATGGGGCAAAAGGCGGGGTTGCCAGTCTATCACGGGGCAAACACAGAGAGAAAGACAATCATTTGTGCTCATATTCACACCTATGACCACTGTAGAACAGCTGATCAACCTAACATGGACTTTGGACTCTTTCTTACTTGTCCACAAAGCACATACATAAGCATTAGTTTGAATAGTTGATGGGAAACATTGGAGCATCCATAGTTAACTCTCTTTGCGTCACAAAGTGATTCTGTTATAACTGCAGCAGCTAAAAGGTGATTTACAGACGACAGCAGTGCTGGGCTTGTGACAACTGCAGCCATTCCTCAGAAGATGAATGCTCTAATACACCAACACGTAATACTAGACAAATATGTGGCACAGCTCCCCTAAGCATGCAAGCTATGGTGGATACTACATTTCATATAGCAGTTGGTGTTTTTCCTGCCTGGCGGAACGTCTCACTGTGCTAAAACACAACACCTGATACATATTTTCGAGGAGGTTTTGCTTATCATCTGATAAAGAAGTCTGCGACATGTAGCTTTTGACAAGTTCAGATGGCTATCAGTATGATGAGTGTAAACAAAGTGAGCGCTCATTTAGTATTAAGTTAATTGCCCAGTAACTGCTGCAGTGAAACCTTTCCCAAAGCCAAACAAGGGCAGTCATTCTACTCCGTTTTGGAAGAACAGTATACAATATCAGGGGAGATATGATATTTAGTGAGCACCATGTTCCATATCGGGGGGGTCAACAGTTGTAGGAGCACAGTATTCACTAAAAACACTGGAGGCCAAGTGAAATTGAGCCTAATTCCCTGGAATGCCGCTTCCGTCTGGACACGTCGATAAAAATAAAGCTTATTGTGATAGTGGGGGTTCAGCTCCCAGGTAGAGTAATGAAAAGAAAACTGGCATGGCCCCCAATGGGAAGAGCTCACCTTCCACCCTGATATTTATATGTATGCATACCCACTGGATGGGAAGTGAATATGTGCGTGCAAGTTAATGTGGTAATGAACTGTGTGTTTTTTTAATACATGTTTACGTAAGGTTTAAGTTGCTCAGAATGTTAAGCTGTTCACAAACATGCTCTTATCCAGTGTCATTTATAGGAAAAGCCATTAAGGGAAAGTAAATGAGGGGTTTGGAACCCTAACAGGTATTTAAGTGAATGTGCAGGTGTGTGAGGTGATAAAAGGTGACAGGGTCTGAATCACCAATAGGAACTACTGAAGTGAAAGCACAACCAGTACTGACTCATTGAGGTTTTTATAAAAGAAAGAAACAAACAAAAAATATATTGGATCAAAATCACACAGAGGAAAACACTGATTATGAGCAAAAGTTGAATTTACACAGCCGGCAAGTGTTTAGCTAGCTGTATAACATGCCGATAACAGCCACAAACCAGCCAACCAGCTGGACAAGCAAACAGCTGCACAGGTCACACCAGCTGGGGGGATTTATGGCTGTCTCAGGTGTGCATCTCTAAAGGATCTTTACAAGCCTGAGAGTGCATTTAATGGGACTGTACTGAGTCTGATGTATGCATGCTTACTCATATGCTTACAAAGTTAAGAAACAATAACAATTTTTAAGTCACAGTTAATCGGAGGTGGCAAAGATACACACATTTGTCATTTAAATAGAAGAACAGATACTTGTGTTAAAAACTTAGTCCTGGTTCAACTTCTTTACGCAAGTAAAAGTGAAAAAGTACCGGCTCTGAAATGTTCCCAAAGTATGAAAGTAAAAAGGAACTCTTTGGAGGACATTTCTACAAGCTGACTGAACCTGATGTCACGTTAAAGTCATGATAAAATAACATTAATTCAAAGGAATGTAAACTTAATTTCAGCTTTAAGTCTAATGAATGTACTCAGCTTGAACATCTGTTATGTAGAACACAAGCAGCAAAAATAAAGGCAATTTTTAAAGAGCTCTATTTGGTGTGGGAACGCTAAAATCAGCTGTAGTGGTGCAATGGGAGGAAATGACTCATTTAGAAATCACAGTCATTTCTGTTGTGAGCTCTGGTAGATTTTCTTTGTGTGCAGGTTGTGATCAGCTGAGCTGCGCTGTTGCCCTTTGTGGATTCAGCCAACTGAACACAGAAAAAAAATAAATAAATAAAATACAGGTACCTGAAAATTCTGTACTTTGTTACTTCTAGCGTCTGCAGTTAATGCCATAATTCAGTGAATAATCTGTTAATGCAGTCACATTTCCTCACAAAAAGAAGTGTTACACTTGACCTCATTTAGGCTGTTTGCAGTGTTTTAAGCATAGGTAGAATAAGACTGGAAACAGGTTACAAATTCCACAGTGTCCATTTAGAAGCTGTAACTTCTGCAGCATTTTGATCATATTATGTGTTCTTTCTCAGCAAGAGGCGTTTTCCAGACTGATGTAGAACTGAAGCTTTTCATTTTCTTCACAGCTTCAAAATGTATTACACCACATGTATGAAAAACATCAGCATGTAAAATCTTTCAGTTTGACAAGCTTTAGGTTCTTAGAACTTTGGGACTCGATCTAAATATGTTTGATGTAAAAATTCGAATTTGGTTTCTCTGATGCGCTCAGCCTCGAGCTGCACCAGCTGCGCTGTCTTCACATTAAACCTCAGCTAACATTATGCTAACATTTCCACAACATTGTACTAAAAATTCAACAGTCAGGAGCTGATGCTAAGCAGTCCGGCAGGGTGTATAGGAATGCAGGCTTTCTGTATGTTTGTACTGCTGCAGCTGGGCTTGGCCACAGGTATGCACGGGGCTGTGAGGTGGAATACTCAGAATGGGTGGAGGTCTGCACCCATCTGCAGACTGCTTGTGCGCTCCACCGTGGGAGAAAAGCTGAAGGGCAGACAGCGGAAGAGAGTGAGTGCAAACCTTGCATTCGACCAAGGCTGAAGACACAGAGATGAGGAGGCAGCTTTTAGGAATTTAGGTTAGATTTAAGGGTTGACTGAGATTCAGTAGAACTTTAATGACTTTTGGTATTAATTGCAACATATGTAAGATGTCAGACTGAGGCAAATTCACAAATTTAATCAAACTGAAGAATTTAACCAAATGTAAAAATATAAATATAAAAAAAAAAAACAACAAACATAATGAATCCCTATTATGAACTATGAGGGATGCCTAAGTGGTGAAGGCAGAAATAACCCTTTTACAAGTTTACAGGTCCAGTCTTCTTTTGTTTCCATTTTCTGTCACAGTAGTGGATTGGTGGCCAAATTAGTTGGCGAAACTGAACAAAAACTCAAGCCAAGAAAAATAATTAAAATAGATTAAAAAAAAAAAGAAAAATAACAAATGATCCAAAACTTACTATAGGAAACAATTCTGTACCAGGCTATACCCCATTTCAATAGGGCCCACGGCAGTGCAGCCGCTGTGGCTTGTTCACTGCCATGACGTGACACCCAATACCTCTCAGGAGGAGCTGCAACTCTGGCTGTACAGTCAGTAGTTCCTCCCACTCCAGGAAGTAACAATTAAATATCAATTAGGATTAAATCAGTTTATAGCATTGTAATACATTAACATCTGCAAAACAAATGTAGTTGCATTAAGAGAATTTCAGACAGACAAAATTCCCCCTCCTTAACATGTCCCCAGGGCCTAGGCTGGTTTGGCAGTTCCTGGGTCCAAACCAAATGCGGTATGGTGGAGAGTTTGCTTGTTTGCTGCTGCATTAAATTACACAGAATGCAGCAAGGTTAAAAGCACTGCATACTGTGTATAGAGGTCACAGTCCTTCCTGTGACACAGATGTTAACAGTAACATTAACATATAATTTGTTACCTTACAGCTCTACCTACTGAGAAAAGCAGAGAATAAGCTTGATTCATAAATGTGCCGTAACAATGCTGAAAAGTAACTACTGCAGCAACTGTGATTGGTCTGTTTGGTAGTAATATACACTATAAACACTGATTAGCACATGCACAATGCCACTATTAAACAAAATGTATTAGGCTGTAATAGTCTCATACTTGCTCGCAATGCTAATGAATAGCTCGCATTCTGCCAACATAG
Source organism: Archocentrus centrarchus (assembly GCF_007364275.1). Taxonomy (NCBI): domain Eukaryota; kingdom Metazoa; phylum Chordata; class Actinopteri; order Cichliformes; family Cichlidae; genus Archocentrus; species Archocentrus centrarchus. The sequence goes on from NC_044364.1 coordinate 8,741,428, forward strand.
TCATATGATCTTTTCTTGTATTGATAGTTCTGACAATCTAAGTATCGACTCAAACCTTTCCAAAGTTTTTTCTTTCTGAATTTCAGTAAAGCTAACTGGTGTTCAGTGTTTATCAGCTCCAAACATGATTTATCTCAGTTGCAATTGTAATAGCACATCAATGCTGCCACACCTGTAAATGCAGCCACCCCCACTCACCACATTACAACAAATGTATGCAGCAGCCAGAGTCCTTACATGCACACGGAGCCTATACATGAACATATCACCTCAGTATTGAAGTCACTTATTTGGCTCCCAGTTGAACACAGAATTACCTTTAAAATCCTTCAATTAGTTAATAAAAAACTCAATGGTTTGGGCTCCCAGTACATCTCTGGCTTGCTTAGTGTCTGTAACCCAATCAGACCTCTCAGGTCATCAGCTGCAGCTCTTTTAACTGTTCCCAGAATTAGATCTTAGTATGCTGAGATGCTGTCAGTGACTGTGGTCCTGTTCTTTGGAACAAGCTGCCTGCTGACCTGAAGTCAGTTACAACCTGTCCTCCTTTAAAAAAATTACCCTCATAGGTCATTTTTGCAGGCGTGTTTTATGATCAATGCCTACATTTGAAAATAAAATTAAGGGACCTCTAGCAGTCATACATGAAAGGGCACGTGAATAACGTGTTTGGTTTTCCTGGACAAATTCCAAAGTATAGATTTTCTCAGATTCCAGAAAAGTCGATGGGGCATTAGATGCCACAGGAAAAGCTTAAACCTTAAATAAAACATGATTCTTACACAGCACTTTTCTACTGTACTTGAGCACTCAAAGCACTTTATACCACATGCTTCATGCATACAAGCGCTTCAGTATTTTGCCCAAGGACACTTTGGCATGCAGACTGAAGCAGCCAGGTATGAACCACCAACCTTCCAACTTGTAGCTGACCTGCTCTACCTCCTGAGCTACAGCCGCATTACCCCCTGACATGACACACAAAGCCACATTTTGGAAACGCTCATATGGGTTGTGTTGGAATAAATTACTGACATTGTCGTGCGGATTGGAGGACACGTCAAAATGTTTTTATTCTCACAGGCATAAAGTGTGAAGTAGAGCTCTTTGTAGATTGCTTCTTTGAAAATTAACTTAATAACTGGTTTCTTCAAACATGAAACTAAACTTTTAGGTTACTTTTTTATTTGCCAGCAATCAAATCAACAGTATGGCTTCTCTGGATGTCAGTCTCATACATCTCATGAAGGATGTAAGGGGTCTAATCCAAATTAAAGAAACACCTCACGTAAAATATCTCTCCTCTCACTGTCTATCTGTCTATCACAGTGTTTCAGCTACAGTCTTTCACCTCTCAGGTACAAAAGTGGCTACACATATGTGTAACTTTCCATCTTTTGTGGAGGTGGGGCGCATGAGGTGGGGGCATCCATATGGCCCCTTAATTAAAACCAGATGTTGGCTGATTTAAAAAAAAAGAATAGGAAAAATGAAAGCATGCACCACACGGAGAAATATATAGACAGTCACCTGGATGACAGCATGAGTATATAAATAATCTTAAATAATCACAAGCACGAAAACATACGTTTGATTAAACAAAGAATAAAGATTAAAATACAAATTTTAGTCTGTGACAGTGCAGGAAGTTGCAACAGCAAAAACTCAATTTTAACACTTAAATCAGGTTTTGTCAAATTCAAACGTTACGTCGCGTTACAGACAATTTTTCACAAGTCTGCTTTAAATTAACTACTCGCAAATAACTATGTCCACATATTTCTGAGGGAAAGAACTAATGGCTGCAAGTTGACATTAATTGACTCCAAAGCACTCAGGTTGATCCAAATCCACAGTAGGTTGTGCTAACCACCGCTGAAAAGTCATAACCACAGTGGTTATTGTAGGGCTGGTGTTAGCCTTGTTCAGCACCTTCTAATGACTGGTAGCCTATTGCAGCCCACTTTAGATGTGTAACGTGATACCGCTGTTCACACCACAAACCAAACAGGTCTTGAGGGACTTTTCAAAATGTGCTTTTTAATTGATTTCCACCGAAGACTTAACTGACTAAGTAGCTGGATTTGCTGAACGTTAAGGAAAGAAGGGGAGTTCAGGTGAGTGGTACCAGACTTACTGTGAATTTTGATTTATGAAATCAAATTTGGTGTCTTCTGCACTTAATTCTGTTATGATTACATGTTTGCTTATTAAGATTGAGTGGTGCTTGATATAAGAAGATGCACAAAAACCTTCCTGTTTTGCCATTTCAGTTATCCATAGCTTATTATAAGAATTCATTCATTCTTATAGTAAGAGAAAGATTCAGGGTTCTTTTGCATTCCAGTGAGCTTACAAAGTCCTCCCACCTGGTTGTTATTATGCACACTTTTTGTGTGGTACAGCTATCCCCTGAACAGGGGACCTGATAAGTTGGACCCTGAAGATAACTGTCATTTGTAGGCTGTTTTCCACTGCAGCAGAGAGGATAAAGTTGAGCTGTGGAGTTAAGTGCTTCTTCATGATGCCGTGTTCTGGTCTGCAGTGTTTTTGATTACATGCAAAGCTGCTTCATCTCTAAGCAAAATGGTCTGGTTTTGTCAAAGGGCTAAGCAAACACCAGGCCTTCACATCAATGTTGACTTTGCAAAGCGTAGGCATGAGAGAAAATATAGAGTCAAGTAGGGTGCACGTTAGTTCAGGAAACAAAAGAAGCCACTTTGTTTTGCAGAATACATCATGTAACCTGTAAGATGGTCTCCTTCAGCAGACTTAAATGACAATAAATTGGGACATTCTTAAAACAATAACAAGAAGCGCATCTGTCACAATGACTTCTGAGAGGTTTTCCTGCCCCCGGTCCTACCTCTGGTTCCAGGGATACCTCAGACAGGTGCATGTTCAGCTGGAGCACTGGCCAAAGATCCTCTGTATTGCTCCTTACTGACAGTCCCATATCTCAAAACATCAGATTTCATCTACCAAATAGATTTTAGGATGCACATTTCAAGCTTAAAATCACAAAACACGCTCTGTAATAAAATTACAGTAAATATGTTTTTGCTGTGAAAGCCATAAAGTAAACATGATTGTCAACCAAACTCAGTATCCAACTCCATCTAAATAGTGCTTTAAGCATGTTAACTGAACATTATAATGAAAATATTTTGTATAATTTTTTGCAGTCCCCAAATGCAAGGCTGAAGTTTTCCAAACTCAAAAGAGAAAAATGCAGCCAGCAGCTATGACTTTCTTGTATGGATTGTTTTTCCATTCCCTCCTCTTAGCAAGATGAGGTACCTTTTCTTCTTCTAAGTAACGATTTACCAACATGCCGCACCCCTCCAAAGCCCATAAACATTTTGCCGAGCATGACTCTTTCCTGACAGGAGGAAAAGGAAACGGGAGTGGATTGTGCCAGGATGGTTCCTGCCTGTGTCTGAATACCCATCCAGCATGTTGTGTGCTTATGAGCAGTTGGCAGTCTCGATGAGCTTTGGTAATGCCGGCCTGGGGTTGTTCTGCCAAAGAAAACAGCTATGGCTTCCTTATTCTGTGGCCTGGTTCTACCACACTGCTTGTGTTCTCCTGGCCGTAGCTTAGCTTCAACCATTACCGCTCAAGAAACGGGAGTGGAGAACAGGAAGTGTGGTTTCCTCTAGTTTTACAGCACTATGTCAGACCTTGGGCACTGCATGGCCCTGCTAGCCGCTGAACTGTTACACATATACCCTCACTGGAATTTGCTTTTATTAAAATTGACTGCAGTGCTAAGTCTTCATTGTATGGCTGTTTGTACTTATGTCACTGTATATTTTATTTTTATTTTTTTGCATCCCAGAACACTTCATACAGTTTAACAGCCAACTTTTTTTATGCTCATTTGCTTCAACGAGAATGTTACCCCACAAATTAACCCTCTGTGCCTAGAAAACCAGATCTAGGCCCGAGCTCCAGCATCGTGCTAGCAAGGTGTTTTATTGGCCTGTGAGTGCGCCTGCCGAATGGCATCTTTCATCAGAGTGTGCCCATACTCCACGCTGGTGTGACTTTATTTGATTTGATACGTGGTGTGCTGCCCATATTTTCACAGGTGCCTGTGTTGTTGAACCAAGAGCCTGACTCCTGCTTTACCTGGCAAACACAAGGGTCTAGTTGTCCAGAACTTCCTCTGGTGGGTGGGGGAAGAAATGTGCCCCTCTGCTCTTTTAGGAGGAATCTCAGAATCTCACCTCTTTCATTTTTAATTGATTATTTAGAGTTGGTATATTTGTAGAAATATTTAGTATTATTTGGAAGGATAATTGGGGACACATGATGCTGAGTTCTGTGATGCTACTTTCTGAAGTTTGATGCTGTTCTTTTTTATTGTTACCAAGCCAGTAAGTGGTATTATTTTATTGGGCCAGTGAGTGATTTACTGTCAGGACTGTTGAAAAGCAATAGAAAAAGCACCACGGATCAAGTCATTTGCTTGCTGACTTTTTTAAAAAAAATATTACATCAACATAATTAAAGGCACAAATGCATGGCAGATTTTGATTGGTTGTCATCACCTTGGATGAGTTTTTGGGTAGAATGTTCCAGGTGAAGCCACCTTGTGGTAAAAAGCAGGTGCCATGTCACACCAGAGGCTTGTACTACGAAGCAGGATTTCATCTTATCCAGTTAGCTTCAGGGTTAACCATGGATGGGTTTTTAGTACTATGAAGGCAGATCACTTTTTACCAGGTTATATCACAATGGGGACTTAAGACTTAAGCTACTTTGGAGCTGGGTGTGTTCCAGATTAGAGTTCAACACATATGAAATCACTGCTGACTGACCAGTCAGTTCTCCGAAAAATAGCGTCACCATTCCTAGAAGATCCCTTGGACCTCTGTTAGCAGATAGTAGCTTTTCAGTAGTGCCTAAGGTCATTAGTAATGAAGATCATTAGTAATAAATATAGATTCTTAGATGCAACTTTATTCCTTGTTTTTTTCCTGTGGGATGCAATTTTACAACAATTTTTTTGTTCGATAAGCATTCTGATCCTTAAACAAGACTTGCTGACTGTTTTTCATTTGCAAATAGACAAAGTCTACATTTGAATTGTGTCTTCATATTTATTCTTTACTTTCAGACCAGTAAACACCTCCAGGGCTGCAGCTGCAAGAACAAAAATGAAAACTGTATTTTAAATGTACAGCACTTTTCCTCTCACAGACACTCATGCTGCTGCTTCTCCTGCAGCAGCTGTGTTGCTTTCAGTCTTTACTATGTTTTTAATCTCTTCATGGTTTTCTCATCATATAGTTTTATCTTTCTTTGTAAAATAAGTCTCTTTGCTGCCAGAACACTTATCCACAATTGTGATGGTCAGATGCTGCTTGTGTCAACCCTTTCAGAAGCATAAGGGCTGACACAGAGAACAACAGATAAACTGACAATAGAAAGAGAAGACTGTATACACACACAGGGCTAATTATATTATGAGACACTGGTGGGAACAGTGTCTTACTTCCTTCAACATGGCGCACTGAGCTAAATTTCCAGGTCAAAATGCAGGAGGTCTGAGGTAAGAGGAGATGAGAAGGCACAAAGAAATGAGAAAAAAACATGTCTCCCTTAATTTAAGTTTCCTTTCTGTTTCTGTGTTTCAAATCCCTTTGGGGTTGCATCACGAAGGGCATCTGCCATAAAAATCTGCCAAATCAAACATGCAAAGCTACCCACTGTGGCGACCTTCGTGAATAAGGGAGCAGCTGAAGGTAGCTTTTGTTTTTCTTAAAAGGTAGTTAACGTGGGTCTACCTTGAAGATCTTTTCTTTTTTTTGTATGTGTAACTTGAAAATCTAACCATAATATTTTTGCTCAGTAAGTCAATCATACAGGCACCTGCAATAAATGGAAAATAAAATAATCACACCTGAAGGAGGGCACATTAACAGCCTCACACTCCCTGATAACTGTCACAGTGCTCAAACACTACCACACACAGCTGGCAGACATGACTGAAAAAGAATTAAAGTAAAACCATATGCACCGATACACAGGCCATAAAGCATACAGTAAAAATAATAAGAAAAAAATACCAGCCCGCTGGACATAACAGTATAACAGCCTTGCCAAATAACCATGTAGAGTTACACACCTGCATACTTACAGTTGCAGAAAGAGGAGCATAAAAATTGTCGATAGGAACAATTAACTACAGCAGGCAACACAGCTAGGGCACTGAATGTTAAAAAGCTTACCTGTGATGGCATCAATTAATTTATTTCACTGATTCCATTTTATTCAGTTATTTCAGAAAATGAGAAATGAACAGGTTTGAAGAATAATGTCAATATTTGACATGCAGACCAACCTTCCTCTTGGAAAATATCTAACTGCAGCTTACATAGTGTCCAGAAAAGTAATGCTGCCAGGCTAATTTGTGGCTGAATGAGCATCCACTTCATCTACTTACCATCTAAAAGAGGAAATAGTGCAGGTCACGACCCAGCTTAAAAGATGAAAGTATTCTTTCCTCTTCCCCACAACAAAGGAGAATGATTCTGAAAGTTTTTTTAAAATTTTATTTTCAGCAGCTTTTCAAATTAAAAAAAAAAAAATTATTGGTTAAATGAGCTTATTCTACTAATTATTTATTTAAGCCTGTCGTGTCTGTCAAGCAGAACTGTGATCCGAATGCACAGTTGTGCCAAACATATTTGCTCTTTCAAGATGAGCTCTATAGGTTCTCTATAGGCTCCTCTTGTTAGTGTTTGACCCTTTATTTATTTGAGTTATTATTCACATTCATATACGTGTGCCAGAGTTGACAGGCTGAGGAAAAAGAAAAGAGAAAAGAACGAAAAGAAAAAAGGAGAGAGAGAAATGAAAAAAAAAGGAGAAAAGGGAGAAAAAAAGGGGAAAGAACACAAGTAAATAAACCAAATAGTTTGTCACTTGTTGGACATAAAAATACTAACAATACTTGCAAAAATAAATTTGTGTGGGAAAAACAAAACAAACGAAGCATGGCTACACAAACCAACAATTTTGTTGTGTGATTGCGTGGGTGTTTGTGTCTGTGTCATAAAATGTACTTACCAATGAGGGCAGACCAATAATTATTGGTATTTAGGATTATTAAATTAAGATTATACCACCACCTGTTGCTTTGACTGCACTTGACATTGCTTTCCACATTTTCATGTGGACAGAGATATTTTAAAAAATAAAAGTTGGATGTACAATTAAACTTGCATTCCTTCTAATGGCCAGCAGGGGGGTGACTACTCAGGTTGCAAAAAAAAAAAAAAGAAGGAACACAGTTCTCAGCTCCCTTTTCCATTTTGCTCATGTGTTTATTGTCTCAGTTATTAGGTAGTAGTCCCTGAATACATGTTTATTTTATAACTAATGGGCCACATTAGAATAAAAAAAGCGATAGAGCAGCGTATGCAGGGTAGGGATGTCACCTTTGGTTTCAAACTGAGATGATGACAGCAAAAAATACTCCAACTGAAACCTCACAACAGGACGTCAGTAATCAGTGGGTGATGTTGCAGTGCCTGTGTATGTCTTTTATGTACAGTCTCTGGGAGTTTATGTGGAAATACATTCACCCCAATCTTAATGGTTCTGTATAATCTTTATTGGAATGAAGGGGGTAGAAACTTAGTAAGACAAGGAGACATAGCTTTCCCACATGGAAAAGCTTTACAAAAAGCCTTCATAATTTATTTCTTTTACCATGGGTGGTTACTTTGGGTTGTAGACATTGGAGAATGACAGCAAAGGTCCTGATGGACTGTAGAGCCAGATCACATCTGTTCTACCTGTTCATGTCCAACATTGTCATAACATTGAAACAACACTGGTCAGTTTCTCAGGCATTTTCTGAGCATTCTCGGCCACTATCAGTTTCCCTATCTTATTTCCATTTTGTTATGTGGGATGCCTTCCCTGATCACTTTCCTTGCTTAACTTTTTTCCTTCTAACCCTGCTTGCCCTCTCTTATTTTAACCCCTCCCCACTGCTCTGCTCTTTGGCTGGCCTCACAGATAAGTAGGAATCCCTCACCTTTCACATAACATCACATGGTAGCAATCAGAGTGGGCTTTGGCAGACAAATTAGTGCAGTTAATGTCGACCGGAGATCAGTGCAGAGGCGGGGAAGCTGGTGATAAATGCCAGCAGATGGGGCCTGAAGTGGATCGGCCCAGCCTAACACAGTATGTTACAGTATAGCCTGAGGTGTAGAGTTTAAGAAGGCTTGAGCCTGGAGGAAAGGGGCATTCTTCCTACATCTAGTATTTTATAAGTGAGTAATGAAAGGCTTGGAAGCAAGAGAAAGATTGAGAACTTTGGCAAAACTATTGAATTTGGGACTTACCGGAGATCCAATTATGTCTCAAACCAGATTTTTTTTTTTTTTTTTTGTTCTTGATGATTAAAAAAACGTATCGTCATGATCATTCCTCCCCGTTTCAAAAGGACTCAGCAGCGATGTTCTCCTAGGAGCTGTTGATACTGTATGTACTCCAAAAAAATGAGTCATTTCCATTTAAAATGCAGCTTCTCCCCAGTTCACCCCCGAATTTTGCATATTACATCAAATCTTCGGGTGTGACGTCTGATGGATCGCAAAGCCAATTAAGCACGGATACTCCTCAAATGGCACATTTTCATCAATCTGTCATCACTTCTAATATATGAATGAATAATGCTCTCTGATATCAATTTATCCTGAATAGATTTCCCTCTAAGATGTGGGAGTCATTATACACATTTATACACAGTATTTTTTTTCTCATATTCACTTTGGACTAATTTCTGTATTCAGCCTTTTTTCCAAACCAAAATGTCCATCTAAGTCCTGATCCTCACCAGAATCAGGCACAGGACCCTTAGCCAAGCACAGTATTAAGTGTCTTTTTTTTTCTCTTTTGTTTTGTTTTTAAACACATGAATAATTTGGTAATAGCATTAAAGTATAATAATTATTTGAGTGCTGAAGCCAGGACTATAATTGCTAAAGCAATAGCATTAAAATGCTCAGTAATAAGTGAAACAACTCACAACAGGCTTATGCAAAATTTACCAGTGTAATTTCTATTTGTCCATCTGCACACAATCCGCTTTTTGTGATCACCTTAATACAGACACACACACACGCACACGGACTCACACACACATTCCTCTTATGTTACAGGCTTTGAAGAGGCAGACTCATCCCCATTTTCAACAGTACCCAATCAAACACAAAGCTGAGGGGCGGATTAGGACCAGGCTTGTGGTCCACAATGCTCCTATCAGGGACCACACTGGTTTTAAATTACCCCCTATTCCTCACTCATTTTCAATCACTCACTAGCCCAATAAAGTTTGTTTCTCCAATAAAAAGGCAAAAAAAAAAAAAAAAAAAGAAGAGAGCACTGAATTCCAGTTTTGTGCAGGCAGTCCCCTACAATTCGTGATGCTGTCTGTTTGTGTCTGGAAAATTGTTGGCCAGCAAAAGAGATGAGATTAGCCCATTTGAAGCTTAAAAGGTTGAATGGTTTGAAAGTGAGAAGATGATATTTCCTTTGGAAGGATGAAGTGTGTGTGTGTGTGTGCGCGCGCGCGCGTGTGTGTGTGTTTTCAAGGCAAAATGGCAAAATGGAAAGCTGGAAATCTGAAGAGATTGAAGGATGACAGATGTGCGAGCAGAGGTGTGGTCATTGTCACGCATGTTGTCAGTTCCAGAGGGAGCGGTGTGTCTTCAGACGACAGCTGGTTTCACTCAGAAAAAAAAAAAAAAAAAGACACACAGCAGAGAGGAGAGAGAAAGAGATCAGACCTTCACCACTGAATATTTATGATCTTGGTCCACACAGATTTCTCGCCACATTTTTTGCGGTTTTCAAGGGGTTAGTCCTTGGTGACCCACACACACTCACAGACACGCACACATACATGAGTGTTCACAGATACACAGATGATGGGAAAGAGATTGGGGGGGGGCCATGAAAAAGAGAAATAAGTCACGTAGATCATTAGAATAGTGAGTTGTGAATGTGGTGAAAATAAAAGAAGAAATGAAGGAAAAGAAAAGACTTAGGAAACAGACCTACAGACACGTAGAGAGCCCCCGTGCTGGAAAATGCCGTTGTTGAGCTTTGAAGCACAGTGGTAATGAGGCTCCATTTAAATCCAATGAAGCCGCTTTGGCAGCTTATGAAAGCACGATTGGTAAGCCCCCTTCATCTGCTGCTGGGTGTGTGTGCGTGTATGTGAGCGTGTGTACTCCTGTGGATGTGTGTGTGTGTCAGTAAAATAGGGTGGGGGCAGATTGGACAATATTTGGCTTTATCTTTGTTTCTCTTTTTATTTTATCACCGCATTAGTCACAAAACTCTCATAAGTCAGTTTTTTCTACAAGCATTAGCAAAAAATTCTTAAATGTTACAGTACTTTACACTGGCTATAATTGATGTAACTTTCAGTACTCTGTGTCTTTCGTTATGAGAGAGCCCCTTAACTCTTTAGACCAAGGTTTTCCATTATGGGGTGGGCCTGGAAGAAAACAATATTAACATAGATGAAAGTGCAGTATCAGTGCAGGTAAAAAGGGAAAGAAATCTACAGTGCCATGAAAAAGTATGTGCCCCCCTTCCTAATTTCTTTCTTCTTCTTTTTTTTAAAATATTTGTCACACTTACATGTTTCAGATCATCAAACGCATTTTAATATTAGACAAAGACAATCCAAGTAAATACAAAATGCAGTTTTTAACTGATGATTTCGAAAAGATTATCCGATTCTACCTGTCCCAGTGTGAAAAAATAATATTTGTGCCACCCTTGGCAGCAAGCACTACAATCAAGCTTTTGTGATAACTGGCAATGAGTCTTTGACATCACTGTGGAGGAATTTTGGCCCACTCTATTTTTAGAGAATTGTTTTGATTTAGCCACATTGGTGGGTTTTTCCAGCATGAACTGCCTATTTAAGGGCACGCCAAACCAATCAGATTTAAAAACCACTCCACTCCAAAACCTTCATTTTTCTTTTTTTTGAGCCATTCAGAGGTGGACTTGCTGGTGTGTTTCATTGCCCTGAAGCATAACCCAATTGTTCTTGAAGGTCAGGGCACGAACTGATGGCCGGACATCAGAATTCATGATTCAATCCCTGTCCTGAAGAAGGGAAATTTCCTATCTCCCATGGATGACATTTTTGCCCAGTCTATTTCATATTGTTGAATCATGAACACTGACCTTAAATGAGGCAAGTGAAGCTTGCAGTTCTTTAGACGTTGTTCTGGGTTGTTTTGTGACCTCCTGGATGAGTCATCAATGCGCTCTTGAAGTAATTTTGGTAGGTCGGCCACTCCTGGGAAGCCTGGAGGAAAGACCACCACTGTTCCAGGTTTGCTCAAAATGGTTTTGGTCTCTTCGGTAAATGTCCTGCTTTGTGACAGCAACTGTACTGGGAATGATTTTGTTATAGTTATTATTGACCTGTTTGAACTGTATTACAAGTTATACATTGTTAGGGGTGTGGCCACTCTGACTGAGAGATGCCAACTTCAACTAATTCTGATCAGTCAGTTGGATCTCTTCACCGTATTTGTGGTGCTGGAGCCTTTTAAACATTTTTAGGGCAGTTATCTGACAAAAAAATGGCTTCCTGTGTAAACAGTAGTGTGTGAAATTTGGCAATTTTTTGTATGCTAGCACAACTATTAGGGCACTCAACAGAAAGTATACATTTCCCACCCCAGATTTTCTATGTGCCAATACTACACTGCAATAGATACCACCCAGTGTTGTGATCCTCCATTATAATTACTGGACTAGAAATTATTTATTTTATTATTTATTTTACTGGCTTTTGAAAACTGTAAAACATGATTTTATATTTTTATTAAAACATAGTCTGGATATATTTTATGTTTATGTACCCTAATGGCAGGAATGAGAGGAAACTTTACAAATTAATGAGTGACATTAAAGTGGGCTTGGGGTCCGGGGCTTGGCTACTGTGAGCTAAGGCAGAGGCCGTTGTAGCGATAACAAAAAAAAAGTTTATGCCTTACTGGAAAATGGAATATCTGCCATTTGACTTAATCTAATGTCTTAATTCTGTGTCTTGTGGTAAGATGAGAAGAATTCAGCTAATATTTCCTCATGTAAAGCCTGACCCTATTTAATCACCGAATGTCCTATACGACCATGGATTTTCAGTGTTCATTTAGCTGTAGACAGTTTAAACTGTTTAATGTACTGAACCGGACATAAATGGGAAGCCAATAGAAGGCCAGGATGTCCAGGATGGAGGTGCTTAATGCAGAGATCCAAGACACGTTTCAGTGTTTGTGCGTATATGTGTGTCCAGTCTGTGTAACCTCTATTCTCAGGGCTTTGATGGCCATGCCTGGGGAGAGTGATGATAAATGGTTGCTTTCCTGTAATTTACCTTCAGGAGAATGGATGGAGCTGGCCTGTTTGGTTAGAGGGTGGGGAGATGAGGAAAGAGGAGACTGTAGGTGAGGAGGTGGGGGGGAGGTGGGGAGTAAGGAGATTCCTGCTTTGAGCCTGACTCGGGAGTTGGGTTTCCTCCAAGGTGAGGAACACATTAAATGGTGTGTATATATTGTGTGTGCGCGCCTCATTGTTTATTTACAGAGTCTTAGCTCTTGCTGCGTTCATAGAGGAGGGGAGCCACTCTACCCAATATTCTCTTCTTCAAACCCCCATCTAGCCCCCATGAGTGGAAACATACCAGAGCAGTGCCAACTGTGTGTGAGCAATGGGAAAAACACACACGATCAATTTTATATAATTTCTGCAGCTAAGGCTAATGTCTGCTATTAAAGAGACAGATGATCAACACAAGGCACAGTTCATTAACTAATAATTTATTTTTTTACCATTTAGATTAAAAAGTCAGTGGTTCATTGCCTCAGAGGAAAATGTACAAGGAAGACTTTGATATAACAGAAGTGAAAAATAGTGCTGGACTGAAGGCAGGATCCCTTTGTTCCCAAAGAAAGGTAGGTGGACAGTTTTTTGTGTGAGTGAACCATTATTCCCAGGACATTAATGTAACAGAACATGGTGGGCTCTGTGTGTCAGTTTCCATCTGCACCTCTATGGGAAAACCGGAGAGTCCAGTCAGTCACATTTTTACTCCATTCACCTCAAAGTCATTTACAATTGGGTGGTTGTTGTCTGGAAACAACATAAAACTGAAAGGAATACATTCTGTGTAATATCTGAACCACGTCTTCTGGTCGTGATCACAAAAGCATATGTTCCTGGTTTCTACATCCATATAACATCCATAATCATCTGGTTTGTACATCCATAAATGTGAGTCATCCCAGGCTAAGTGATGCTTTACAAAAGACAACAAACGGCAGAGGCAGTTCAGTACATATTTACAATATTAAAAATCCATCAGGACAAGCCAAATGTGTGGATGAAAATGACACACACCCACACAAAAAAAGGAAAAAAACAACAAAAAAAAAAAAAACATGGGAAGTTCACCAAGAAAATGCATGTGATAATTCTTCATCATGGACTTGCAGAAGTGAAGAGGAAAAAAAAAAAATAAAAATAACTCCCCCACCCCACCAGAAAACTCCACACTTCAAATAAGTTTTCTCTCACCTCTCTGCAAGTTGTGCATGTCACTTGTTTGCTCGGGAAGGTTAATTAAACACAAACTCACACACCTGCGAATGCTATAAACGCTGTGGAAAAAAAGGGGGGAAACAAAGTGAAGCAGTTATGGCCTCAGTTCCACTGCCAAGCTGCTGGGCTTGTTAATATAAAACAACAGGACAGCTCTCTCTATGAGGCTCACAAAAAAGCTTTCACGAGAACTACACTTCCACCCCTCCCAAAAAAAAAATTATATATATAAAAATCTGGCAGATTTTAACCTATTTTGATTCCGACGTTCAGGGTGGGCACTTAAGAGGGAAATGGGGGGTTCATAGCTTTTAATCACGTGACTGACACAGAGCCCTGGAGGGCAAAACAGCTTACATGCCAATACTGGACACCCCACAGAACTGCAGGACAACCATGTGCATTTTTCATCTTTTTCAATTCATGAATATTTAGATCAACGTATAAAAGAGGAAAAACAAAAAAGTGATCACACTGCAAAGCTTTGGACACTTACTATCCATACACAGCAGCTGTATCAGTATATGAATCACTAAAAACTTTTAACTTATTGTTAGTGTCAGTTTCAATGACATGGCAACTGATCTTGCCAAGATCAGAAATGGCAGCTTACGACAGCAGATATGACATCTATTTGACGTCAGCTTTGTCACACAGCGCCATCATCCAGGCACCACACAGCTGGTATAATGGGGCCCTTAGGCCTGAATTAGACTTTGATGTCGGTCCTACAAATGTAACCGGAAATCCGCTCTGAACCCTACGCCGTAACCTACGACAACGTAGCCCTCAAGGATTGTGATTACCATGTAGGGTTCTCCTAAAGCCTAATTCAGGCTTTAGGAGAAGTGTGTTCAACTATCCAGCATTTTTGGGGATACACAACTGGCAAAAAAAACAAAAACAAAAAAACCAAAACAGCAGGCATCGCAAAAAACTTTTTTGCCAAGTGGGGGTTCCTATAGTGTGACATGTCACTTAAAAACTAGAAGAGAAAGAATTTTATGGAATTCCTTCATGCGGGTGTTGTGCACTCGAGGAGCTGAGACAGGCTTCATGGGGAACTATTTTGACAATTCATTGTAATGCCAGACTTGCATACCAAGATGAGGACGCATGTGCTACTGTAACACCACCTGTCTGACAGGCCACTGTGGACTGCCAACACATAAATAAATGATTGCTTCTGCATTTTTGCAAAATTCCATCAGTGGGATTTGTGCCCTCAGCATAGCACCATCATAAACGGTTTGTTTTGATCTTCTTTGCCATTTTTTGTTTGTTTGTGTGTCACGTCAGAAATCGTGGTGGCTTATAATTCATTTTGGTCACAAGTTGTGTTTGCATTGGATCATTAAAAAAAAAAAAAAAAATGTGATGAGAGACATAAGCATGAAGAGCCACAATCATTTGAACAACATCTAATCATGCTCTGAGTTCATAACAGCATCGATTATCATGCCACCCACGTTCCGAGTTCTAATAACACTTCATAAACACAAATCGGACCATTCACCTGCGCGACTGTTTCTTTGCAGACTGACTTACATTCTCCGAAAACAAGAACTACAGTGCAGTACTATACACCACAGAGGAGTCTGGTAGCCTCTTTCTGTGCTTTCACTTATCTAAAACACTAAATACACAACATGCAAAAAAGGGTTAAAAGGGGAGTTTGGGGTTGGAGGGAGGGAGTTCATGGCTGACACACAGACAAGAGCAGAGGAGAGACACTTTTGGAGGAATGACAAACCAAACATGCCGCCAAAGCCAAAGGAGCGTAACCACAAGCTAGCATGAGATGCCTGTAGGAACACTCACTGTTATGTGAGCTTGATGTGCCCCTCAACTAAACTGTGTGTTTATATTGTACTCTATTTAAATAAATTGTAAAGTCCTTTACAAAATGAAATAACTGCAAAAGGCAGATAAAAAGCTTGAGAGCAACCAGATGGGTCTCTCTGTGGTTTTTGTTGATCCTGACTTTCATAGTCCCTTAATTGAATTTAAAAACTGACTACTCTTATTTGGCAAAGCATGACAGGGTTATGCATTAGGGTGGGCAAGTGGTGGAAGATGACCTGGGACGTTTTCATTTGGCTCTTCGTGCTCATATTGGTTTAGCTCTCTCTCTGCGCTTCCTGTAAGGTTTTGATGGACCAGCAAAAAACCACAAACATGCAAACTTAACAAAGCACATGAGGGCTGAAATATGATCCTCGCATGTCATAATACAATCAGTGAGCACTAAAAACTTTCCAGGCTCATTCATTTTGTCAAAATACGGAGAAAAACACAGCTACATTGTTTATCCGACTTGTTTTTTGTTTTTACTGCATGAAAAGGAACTCTTGTTTCAATCTCTTATTGTGGCAAACAAAAGCCTGCCAGTCTTGGTCAACACAATAAAAATGTTCGGCCATTTAAAAAGACATAAATGACAGTGGCCACACAGCAACATTTGGAGGAACTGAACCCAGCGGAAGAGATTATCCACGAAGCGAAAAGTCTCCCTGGAAATATTGGCATTGTTCTGAAATTCCGCCCACTTGTCCGCACTGCTTAATCTTTCTTCCACAAAAAGTGACAAGCAATGAGTCATGATGGTGACTCTACAAACCACTCATGAGAGGGACTAGTGGTCAAGAGGCCTGGAATGTGACACATGCCGAGGGTTTTGCTCTGCTTAAAGTGAAACAAATGGGATACATCTCAAATAAGCATGTGGATGGTTGAGATAGCAAATAGCCACACAAGGCATACAAACTATCATGAGCAGTGGCATCACATACTTGTACATATAAGAGCCTACATGAGCAGTTTATTCTGTGAGGGCTGTGTGGTGGCAGCAGCAGCAGTGGTGGTGTGACTGAGGTTTGCTGTGGAAAATGTCCCTGCAAAGGGAGCCCTTGGTTCCTCATAGGACTAAAGTCCTATAGTCCAAAGAAGGTACTGCAAAGACCTGGAGAAAGTAGGCCCGTTTCGACAGGAAAATGCTGAAGGTTATCAGGTGGCCCAGCTTGTTTCAATTAAAAACACGTGAGGTGGCCAAGCTGGAGATCTGCAGCTTGTCTTGTTGCTGATATCAGTCTGTGAAGTGTGAGGTGTGAGCATTGGTAGTCTTACATGGGAGTACCTTAAAGTGGCAGAAGACAGTCAGTCTTGACAGGAGGTGGAGGTCAGGGAGTTGTATTTGGGGAAGAGTGGGGGTGGGTGGACAGTTCCGCTGTCGTCGTCGAGAGAGAGGGAATGGCACCTGCTTTTGTCTACACTTCACACCCTTTTTAATGGTCCCTTTTTAAGGCAAACCAATCAGACAAAAAGACAAGTGGCCTTACAAAGACAAGACGTGAAAAATAAAAATGAAAAATTATACAATATACACAAAACGTGGTCCTTAAAACAGGCAGGGTACATGCAGTCTTCGTAATGTGCAGCGTTCCCACAATGGAGAAGGAGGAGGAAAAAGGGTTCAGGGGAAAGAGAAGTCAACAGTCAGGATTTGTGAATGAGTGCCATGGAGGGAGAGGTAGGGATGGACGCTGCTTTTCCCCATCATGCTTTGCTACACTTCCCCTTCTTCTCTTTGCGCTGGAACTTCCTCAGACGTCTCGTCCAAACGTCTCTCCACTGGATCACCAGGCTGTTCTTATCGGCCACCAAGCCTACGCGCTCCGCCCCCGGACTGCTGGGTCCACCTCCAGGACCGACTCCTGGACCCGCCCCTGGACCTGTTCCACCTTCGGTGCCCCCCATTACCAAGAATCGTTTGCTCATCTGGATCTTAGGACACTTGCAGGCTAGATCCTTCATGTGCACCCACAAGATGTTGTCACCTCGCTTTAAGGGCTCGCCCCGGCTCTTGTACACAGATACTACACTAATGGAGAACTTGGCCCAGTCCCCCACCGTCTCCATGTCCAGCACATTCACTTGGACAGCTGCGAACACATTTGCAAGAAATGCACTTGGGTAAACACAACTTTTTACATTTATTACTTATGGTATAGAAAGTAATTCTACTCTTACCATAATCCTTTTTGCAGTATTTCTTCATGTTGATCTTCAAGTTGCCTTTTACTGGTTTACAGTAGGACTCACAATCTGCAAAAATAAGGACAATCAAACTCACACCTGAAATGCAGGCTGTGACTCCAATGTCTTGATGCAATGAGAGTCATCCTTCATTTTGACAGATCTGGGAACCAAATGTTGCCTAGTGTTACTAGTAGAAGTTGGGGTGACTTCCTTGGGAAGAATATCATGGCGAACAGAATCCGCAGATTCCAAATCCCAGTCACTTGTGAACCCTCCCATTGGGACAGCTTTTTGACACAAGCATCAATCTTTTTTCTTCTTTTGGTAAAAAAAATGTGTATAAGCATTTCTAGATTAAGCACAGTCAGAGCACTAGTGGAAAAAGATCATATGCATCTTTCATATTCGCTCAATGTCACATCACTTTAAATTTAAAATGCATCATCAGTGATATGTGCTAGTTTATATACAGGAAGGGCAACTTTTTTCCTTCAGCCATTAATATTTTTTATTTTTCTTTAACAAAAAAAAATACACATGAAAGCACAATTTATATCTACTTTTTAAATACATGTGTATTTTTTTTCACTAATAAGTGAATAAACTTACACTTGCCCTTGCAAACTGACTGATGGGGCCAAAGGCTGAAAGGAAAACTGGAGCAGGCTAAATAATGTTGAGCTTGGTGTGGTTTTTGAGTGCTAAAAAACAGCTTCTGACAAATCACACATCAAATCCCTGCAACAGCCAGTGCTGGGAGGCAAGTGAAACATACCAGAGGAGTAAAAGTGTTCAGTTTGACATGTTCTCTGGGGCCTTGAGGAAAGGCAGAGCGCGGTGGAAGCAGGTCATGGTTGGATGAATGTGGATAGGCCTTGGCTGCCAGAGTGACAACTAAGACCACACATTGGACAGATGACCTCTGCTGACCATTAGTAGGTGGGGTTGCAAATGATGTGGTTTTACGTTTATGAATATGACAGCCCAAATTGATCTGTTGGCTGGCTGACCATTCTCTGATCTCTTCCTGACTGACTCTAAGGCCAGCCATGGTTTGGTCTAGTTGTTATGTGTCCTCCAGCATCTTTTTCAATCCAACTTTTCCCTCACACAGATTTTGGCCAAAGAGCAGTCCTGTGGTGTTGGAAACACTTTGGCGCTGGATTTTGCCATTTGGAACTGAAGCAATGACCTTTCTTTCTATTATAGGACCCACAGCTTACCTGCAACCCAAGTAAAATTTAAATGATTGAATTTATTTGTAATTTTATGTTCAGGACTAGCTGTGTACAGCAATTTCAATGGACCAAAAAGGTTGGAAAGAAGTTCCCTCAAAGATTTGAAAGCATATGTATGCAATTATGTCCCATGGTTTATTTTCTTGTGATCCTGAAATATTTATTTTGCCATCTCGGTATTAAAAGGCTTACTTCTCTGGGATCGGAAAACATGTTTTGCATGAACAGAGAGCAAAGGGAATGGGAAACTAAGAAGATGAGCACAATTAAATAAACTGAAAAAAGCCTGATGAAAGTGCAGTAAAACGATAAGAATCCCTTTTAAAATTTAAAGCATTCACTGTGATTTTAAATCATCTGCCACTGGAGCTGTGGCAAGAAGAAACACTGTTCATTAGCAAGACTCAACTGTGGGTTGACACAGGCCACTGGATTCTGTGACTCATCGAATTTTGGATCCACAAAATTCAGTTAAACTATGAAGACACAAAGCGAGTTAAAAAAATAAAATAAAATGTGAAAATTTCAAAAGAATGCCATGAGAGTCATTTTTTCCCAACATAGTTTTAGTCAGTTCTAGTGAAGGGGCATGAAAAGCTGACCACTTGGAATGTAAGGACACAAAACTGGCAAACCACATGCTGGTAAGTGGACTGGTATCTGTGGCGAGGTCCCTCGTTCCCTTCAAAAGGAAAAAAACCATTCAGTCATTTTGCTTTCCAAAGCAAACCAAATAAAATTGCTGGACATGAAATGTCCCAGTTTAAAAAAAAAAGAAAAAAAAAAAAAAGAGAAAAATTATGATTTGGGGAATGTTTGAGTAAAAGGGTGTTGCATTGTTCATTTTTTGTGGAAGAACTAACGAGGAGAAAGAAACAGGGGACCAAGGAACCCATTAAAATGTCCAGGAAGCTTGGCTGTACATCAGAGCGCTGGAGATTTTATTAGCCAGAGAGAGGACAGAAAGGGAAAGAAAAGGAGAGAGAAGAAGATGGCAACTTTCAATAACCTTACGATGAGTGGAGGTTTGGATGTAGACGAGTTCAAAGGTGTATCAAGGGACATCATTTATTTAAAGTATCACAGCCTTCATAAGATCTTTTTTTTTTTTTTTAACTATTAACGAGCGTGTGGTTTTCATGTAAGTATGCATGCAACTGTGACAGGCATACATGTGTATGAGATGCGTATGTATTTCATTAGATGGGAGCCATTTCTGTTTTTTTATACAGTGGCTAACCTGGTGTTGTCAGTGTTGAAATACTGGCTGGGGCACAGTATGCGTTTTCCCATGAAGCACCACTTACTGCTGGGTGTTCACCTGGAAAACCTCTCGGTGAATTGCCCAATGACCCAAAAGGCCAGCCCACTGAAAACATGCACAATTGGCTCGAGGCCTGTCGATGCCCTCTTTCCCTTGAGCCCCTTTCACTGTGCCATGACAAGGACAAATTGCATCCAACGCCCCTTACACAAAAAGATTTTGGGGCCTTAGGTTTCTGATGGTGAAGCTCTTTCTGTGGTAGTTTAGGAAGGAGAAAGATGGGGGAAATGCTCTGGTGTGTTCGGTAGAAGCTGAGGTGAATTGACAATCAACGACTCTTGTGTTCTTAGACCCTGTAACATTTTCCCAGGAAAGTAGCAAACAAGAAAGGGCTGGACTCTGCTTCTTTCTTTGGGTTCAAAAAGGCCCAAGTGATGGAGGAAAGAAGCTACAAATGTAAGAAATTATTTTCAGTACTTATAGTCTCGGTAAGAAGAAAGTACACCCTTGGTCAGTTCTATCAGGTGATTCTTACTATGCTTTGATACAAAACCTTAGCTGCACCCACCTATAAATGTAGTCATGGTAAAAAGAAAAGACACCCTCTTTCGATTCTGTTTGTTAGAATTCACCTCACCTAATTTAGGTTGTTTTTGTAAGCATTCTATTGCCATTGGAGCAATTTTATGTAACTATCTGCTCCGAGTCTCAATAATTAGAACGCCGTGTTTAATTTGTTGTAACAGACCATTTCTTTCTCCGGTTTTCTGTCCAGGCCTTGGGCTAAGCTAATGGGTTAGCTTAGCTTAGCTAGGTCACAATATTTACCCTAGAAACAGTCCCGAGTTCTCTTTAAACTCTCCGCCAGAAAGAATGGTTTTCATTTCACACTATTAGATATATTTGGAGATTTTTTTATTTGGAGTGTACAACCAATTTTGGCCTTTTATGTGGACCATGGTATGAGCCATTATAAACATCCTGAACTCTGAATCAAGCTCTCAAAGTGTACAGTATGTTACCTTTGAAATCTAATAAGTTATAAGTCAAAAGTTAAAGTTAAAAAAAAAAAAAAAAAAAAAAGATTGTGAGGTTCTGAAAATATGTATTATTTTCAGAAGAGAAAGGATATAAAAACAAGAAAACCATTATTGCTTTAAAAAGCAGAGTATTGGTAGCAAAGTTGAGTGATGATATATGTTATAAACCCACTAATGAATCAACGTTTCCAAATCAGCACCACTATTTAAATCAAACAGTTGCAGAATGAAAAATGCAGACAGGGTAATTGACCGGAGCCTAAATTGGAGTGTTAGAGGGAGTGACTGAACAAATTTCCCCCCAGTCACTTGCCAACACTCTTTTCATGCCTCACAAGGTTCCCCTTCCACTATATATCTCTCAGCTAAACTGTAACTAATCGTCTCGGCTGCCTATCTGCTGCCCTTGGCTTAAAGCGGCAGTTAAAGTTTGAGCACAGTGTGGCTCCACTAACTTGAGGCTAGTGGTTGGGGAAACTGTGCCAAGGACACAGGTTTTTTTAAGACAATGTAAAAATTCTGCCGTCCCCAGTGCACTCGTTTCCTTTGCAAAACTTCAAACAAGCAGACCCGCCCTGCATTAATATTTATTCCACGCTTTAAAATATGTGTCCAGAAATATTAAAAAATATGTTTTTGTTCCTCTCATAAAGTAGTGGTGCTCATGGGCAAGGTGCAGAGAGTATACACTAACCTGTTGGTTCCTCTGTGCTGCTCACGACAGCTGTGGGGTTGACCACAGGGATTTCTGAAACACGCAAAAGAAACACAAAGTTATTTCAACGATTAAATCTAACTCCATACCTTTCGAGTGTGTCTGAAATGATTTGGCTGTGGGCCTGCAACAAAAACACGCGCACTCAAAGAAACAAAGTATGCCCAAATTCATTAAAAGTGATTTCAAATAGGGGGTATGAGAAGGACAGAACAAAATAAAGGCAGTAGGTTTGTGGCATACTGTAAGTCAAGTATGCCCATGAAAATACATGGGGCTTTGCAGACAGACGTGCTAGATAAACGCTGACAGACTGACAGGGATACTTACTCGTGGTGAGAGGGAGGACCGGTTCAAATAAACCATGCATGCCATAGACTAATGCAGCGGTTTCAGTGTCATTTTTAAGGAGATCTACAGACTAACTGGAAAAAATAATGGAAAACCAAATTTAGTTGATTCTTCACAAATTTACCCCGTAATCCAGTTTGGAGGAGTCAGTGCATTCAAAGTAGGCGCACACTGGCAAGGTGGCTGCACTAGATTAGTTTCATCCCCCCTCTAACAGATGTGGGGTTAACACTGCTGTGTAATCTCCATGCAAGCATGTACAGACAGATGGACGAATGGCAAGGGGGCAATTTTGGTTGGATCATCTTGAGACAGATGCAGCCCTCCCTTGTTGTGCCCGCTGGCTACAATAAAAAAAGTGCCTCGTGGAATTCCTCCAGGACCTCTCCTTTAATCGTATGCATCTTTCCAATACAAATGCTAATGCTAACAATGGGCCCTCTCCTTTAACCGTAAACAGAATTATTGGAACGCCAGCTTAGCATCCACCCAGCGGATCTGCTTTTGATTGGATTTGGAGGTTGAGGGGTTGGACCGAGTGTGTGAGTGTGTGTTGGCAGGAGGCAGAGGGGGGTTTCTTGGAAAGCTGTTTTGAGGCAAAAGCAGCAGTTGTCTCTCTAAAATTATGGACACCCTGCCAACAAAAACAAACGAGGGCAAGGAGCTTTTTGAAGGCAGGCGCAGCTGGTATAAGCCACTTTGAGACCCTATGCCCTCATGGCCACATCTTGTGAAGATAGACAGATGATGAAAGGATCATTCAGATGTGGGTTACTGCCATCTTACTAATTGGCTGCTTAATGGATTTGTCTTCTGTCTTGGGATACAGGATCTTCAAGAGGTAATATGCCCACCATAAGGCCATACTGGCAGACACAGTTGTCATTTACGCAATTCATAATGGACCCAAATATGTGCATAGCTTAAACACGTGCACACCCACGATTCTTCTCCTTGTCGCTAGATAGTTCAACTAATGGCACCTAAATGAGTGTAGTCTGCCATCCATGACCACAGTTGTCTTCTCCTTCTCGCCTATCCACCATCTGCTCCGGAGTTGCATGCGAGAGGAACAACATGGCACCATGTGGCACAGTATGGCAGAGCTGGGTACGGCACTGGGCAACACGGCATGACTTGATTTGGTGGTGGCTAGCTAGTGATTGTGTGCAGTGTGGCACAGACACGTGCTGGGGCGACAGGCAAAATTCATAACTTGCGCAGACTCACACTTGCTTGTTACAGTATATATATATATAGAGATATATCTATATATCTAGAGATATAGAGATATATCTAGAGATATATCTATATATCTAGAGATATATCTATATATCTAGAGATATAGAGATATATCTAGAGATATATCTATATATATAGAGATATATATATATATATATATATAGAGAGATATATATAGAGATATATATATAGAGAGATATATATATATATATATATATATATATATATATAGAGAGATATATATATAGATATATATATATATATATATATATATATATATATATAGAGATATATATATATATATATATATATATATATATATATATAGAGAGAGATATATATATATATATATATATATATATATATATATATATATATATTAATAGAGATATATATATATATATATAGAGATATATATATATATATATATATTATGAGTATTATTTATATATAATATATATATCGGAGAGAGAGAGATATAGATCTATATAGAGAGGATAGAGATATATATATCTCCTCATATAGAATATTATCTCTCTCTCTCTATATATATATTAATATACTATATGTTTATATATTCTATAGATATATAATATTATATATATATATATATGAATATATATATTATATATATATAGAGAGAGAGAGAGAGAGAGAGAGGAGAGATAGAGGAGGAGGAGAGAGAGAGAGAGAGAGGAGAGAGGGAGGAGGGAGAGAGAGAAGAGAGAGGGAGAGAGAGAGAGAGGTATGCTTTCACTTATGTTCTGTATTCTTCATGGCTTGAGTATGTGCTGCCTTTAGTAATGGGATTATGGCTTTTGTCAGTTTTTAAAGTTCACAGGAAAGCTGACAAAATTAATATGATGATTTTATGAGTGGCATATGCAGTAGCTGCGTGTCCATGTCTGTCTGAGTTACTCACTGATACAGGGGGCCACAGGCGAACGGCTCTGCTGGTAGCCCTTAGCGCAGCGGTTGCAGGTGATGCCAGTGACACCATCCTTGCAGGGGCACTGGCCTGTGGTTTGGTTGCATGTCTTGCCTGCTGCGCCCACAGGGTGGCAGTCACAAGCTGGGGTGGGGGGTTGGGGGAAGGTGTAAAAGAGGGAGGGAGGGAGGGTGGTAATATAAGGGTGGAGGTCAGGGGAGGGGGGGGCCTCAGAAAACGCATGAGATGCCAGTTCATTAAAAGAACCATTCCTTGGATAATAGACAGTAAATATTAATTAATGATTTATTGTCAGCAGGAAACAGATATACATTAATAATGAATGATTGGGGGCCCACCTCTCTTTTGCCTTTGTACTTAGGATTCTTTGATTACTGCACTGTGAAACACTCTCCATGTATATCTAGACAACTGATGAGAAATAATATATGGGTGTATGTAGAGGATATCAAGGGACAGGTAAAAAACACAGAAAGCTAGGAGAATGGGGTGAGGCATGCAGTGCATCCAGACCAAATTAAGTGCCTTCATCTGCTTGCTTCCTTTTTCCTAAATACTTTGTGCAGTCTAGTGCCTGCCCGGTAACGCACGCTCTGCTGTTTCATCACTTCCCGAAAGTTCAGTGGATGCCCACCAAATGCCAACACCAACAAGCAACGCTCCGGTCACCTCACTTTGGCAAGACTTTTATGAGTTTCTTTTTTTTCTTGGTGATTTATTCAAAACACTTTAACTCATATGAGTTTTGGGGGTATAAAGAGCAGTTAAATATAAGACCTGGAGTGTGTGAAGCAAAAACACAACAAACTATGAAATCCAGTATGAACACTGCCTTTCCTCTTTGTTTTCAGTGTAACGCTTTGGGAAATACACTCAAGCTAAATTACAAAAAGCAAACTTGCGAGGGACTCAGCTGTAACTCAATAGTTGTAATTGTCCAGGCTTATCAAGAAAAGGCGAGAAAGGCCAATATTTCACATTAGGGAAAAAACCGTGTAATCCAACAGTTTTCTACAGGGCTTGCCAGGGAAAGGCAGCTGCTAACATGCCACGGTTTCTTCCCACCGCCTGATGAAATTGTGAATGTGTATATTTGTGCCTGGCATTTTATTTTAGCTGCTACAACAAAAGGAGAGGACCCTACCACCTGTTGAATAGGCAAAGCGAATGTTTAAATGGCTGAAATTGACCCAAGAGTGTCTGCGTGGCGGCAGGGTGTGGAGAGATTAACTGCAGCTCAGATCTTTAGAATCGTGTTTGCCTTTTCTGGCAAGGCCAACGAGTTTACAGGTGTCAAAGTGGCTGCACGCTGTTTGAAGCTGAGATGTAAATCTGATGCTTCATCGGGAGTGCAAAATCCCCATTATTTGAGTCACGCAGGCTCCATTGGGAAACTTGATCTTTGAAGGCAAATTTTGTGACTGAACTAAGAAGAATAAAGTTTTGCGTGTGATGAAGGACTAATTTGAGTGCTGCAGGTCACCAGACAGTGTTTTATGCTGTGCCAGCAACCTCCACTTTCATTTAGAGCCAGAGTTTCTTCTACTTCTGCCTAAAAACTATTTGGGATTTTCTGGGACTCTTGAAGTTTGCGTTCTTAGAAAAAGAACGATGTAACGCACACGTATCCCTAGACTTGTACAGTTTGTCAAGATTTGCTATTTTAAAGCGATGGGTGATAACGGTTTTCAGACCAACTGGAAAGCGCATGTGAGATAACCTATGCCATAATCACAAGTCGTGCCTGCAGAGACGTGACAAAGCAAGCGATTTTACAAGCTATTGTCTCCGCACTGATCGCTTAACAGCACAGAGCCGGTCAGTATAAACAAACTGAATGATGTACAGTGTCCCCACTTCCCTTCCAATCAGGCTCGGACTGTTTAGAGTTCAGAGGTTACTGTCGGCGTCCACATTGTTCAGTAAACAACCAGCAACTGCCAGATCTGAACGAGCTGTGAGAGGCAGGATGGGGACAGGGGTTTGGTTGTGTCGGTCTAACACCCCCCCCCAGCCTTCTTCCTCAAACTGTTTTTCTGAGGTTTTATGTGCAGGGGCTAGAGCCAGTTAGAAAGCTGTAAAAACGTCCTCAGATGTTGATGACTTTTCAAGCCCGTGTGACTACAGATGTGACAGGCACTGCATTGGGATTTGCAGTTCCTTTGTCAAACGTTTGCTCAGTTTAAGTGATTAGTGTTACTCACTTTGAATGTGCGAACACTTGTGATGACTGCACTTTGTCTGCTGTTATGGGCAGTATCCCCCCCTTTGGAAAATAAGGTGTTATTTTTACCCTTACCTGATTATTAGAAATTTAACCTCAGGCATCAGTGACAGCAGACATTAGAGAAGGAGAAGGACCAAGTTGAAGAAGCAGCAGCAACTGTGAGCAGGCTAAAGCAACGCAAACAGCACCTCTTATAAAAGATTCATCAACTTGATATGTAGAAGGGTTTCAGCTCAGCTGTCAACTAACGTGGGTTATTTCAGTAGGCTGTTATGGCCCATCTGAAGTAACATTATGTCCAGTAAAATAAGATAGCATGACAGTGTTTTCTGACAGTAAATATTCCCATGGCCTGCTTTAGAAATGATTCATATTTGAGACATACTAGTCATTAGGGTTTAGTGGCCAAAATTGCTTCATGTGGACTCATTTTTGATGCCTTTCATTAGAGTTCCTTGTTGTTAGAGTATACCAGCTGCCCTTCAGCTTTGCTTTGATTTAAGAAAGAAAAATCTGTATTACCTATGGAAGCCCGGGTGTGTGTTTAGATTCCTTCATATACTTCTCAGACTGAACAGACAACTAGAACTAGACAAGTTTGATTAGTAACAGACACGACCTCGTCTAGAGTCTGCACTGCCCCCAGCCTTCCCTGCTCCTGTCTCCTCTTTAGAACACACCTGTATTTTATTGCAGCAACTCCATTTCAGACATGACACTCATCTCCCTCAACAATACCACACCCCTGACCTCTGTCATGACATGGACACAGGCAGAAAAGACATGGAAAGCAAGGGCTGGAAATAAAATCAGGGATCCTGGTGTGATGGTATGAGGATAAGAGAAAGACAAAAGGTTTAAAAAGGTTTGTGGAAAGGCATGGTGAGAGAAGTCAGAATCGGGAATGCAAATCTGAGGTAGTGGTTATGAGCCTGCCTATAGCTGGCCTGCTCAGCTTTTTGGATGCAAGCTTGACTTCTGTCACATCTGGGGCTTTTGTAAAGGAGGGTGTTAAACTGTTTATAACCTGATCAGTTGGCTTGGATGACAAACCGTAGTGTCCAGGGGCTTGCACGTGTGTGAAAAGCAATACGCTTCCAGATAGAGCAGGAAATGAAAGATGCGAGAACTGTTTGCACATAAGGACACGCATCTCAGAGCGGATCTGTTGTCAGGACTGCAGCAGATCTCTTTCTGTTATTGTTTCAGTGCAGTAACAGGTCAAATGACTTAAGTTTTAAGGTATGTGACCAAGTCACTGTGGAAGTTTTTTTTTTTTTTTGCCATTACATGATGAATGGCTCTACATCTTAGTGCAACTACCATGGGCAACTGTGGCCTGATATCATGCCATTTCTAACCTCTTGGTGTTGTATTACAGCCGCAGAAGGAAAACTGAGGAGAAGCCAGTGAGAGATCCTCACCGTGAAATTTCAGCCAAAAGATCTTCATGACTATGAGTGTTGGCAGCTTTCACCAATGCTCTTTTTTTTTTTTTTTTTTTTTTTAAATACATTCTGGAAGTGATTTATTTATTTATTTTTAACCTTCATCTGGATCATAAGGCTAAAATACACTGTTATTTATTTGAATATTTTCTTGAGCATCAAGTACAGGAAACAAGTATTATTCTTGCAAAACTTCCAGTATAATATCAGGCTGAAAAATATCACTGCAAATGTGAAATAATAAAAATAAATTTTCCATGAGAAATGCATTGGTTACATGAAAATATGATGTGGTGTGTGGGCAAGGGGGGAAACATTTGGTGGGGTGGCCAGAAAAGCTTCGGGCATAGTATCAAATCATTTCTCTCTGCTATGGTATGGCAAATTAGACATGCTGATTTTTTTTTTTTTTATTATAAGTTACCATGACAACATATGTTTCCAATCATAAAATATTGCTCCTTCTACACTTTCTCAGAAATGACATGGTTACACAAGTATTAGCGGGGTTAGAGTATCTCAATCAGCATTTGCTTGAACATTTTGTAAACATTTAGCACTGCCCAGTGCCAAAGAAAAAGTTAAACTAAGCTTAAACTAATAATCTGGGACATTTTCAGACAATTAGATATCCAAAAACAAATATTTTCTACTCTGTTAATGACTGATGTAACACAAAGTGATCCTTGCTCGTGACTTGTGGCTGGGAATTCTTTCCCAGAAAACTATTTCAGAAAAATATTTCTGACAGCATATGAAGAGTTCACATCATAATGGTAGATAAACAAATGAGTGCTACAGCTCTGGAGCATATTAGAAGTATAGAGGAGCAGCACCACAGCATTGTGCACATACAGCATTTAGTGGAGAAAATGAAAGTGTCTTGAAACTCATTCTGGA
This sequence comes from Archocentrus centrarchus, assembly GCF_007364275.1. Taxonomy (NCBI): domain Eukaryota; kingdom Metazoa; phylum Chordata; class Actinopteri; order Cichliformes; family Cichlidae; genus Archocentrus; species Archocentrus centrarchus. The sequence continues at coordinate 8,770,499 of NC_044364.1, forward strand.
AAAATAGCAATAAAACTCTTTATTACTAATACTACTCTTACCTTTACAGGCTCGCCTGTGGGTGATCGGTCTGGCCATGTCCCTGTAAAAGCCCTCCTTGCAGTAGTGGCAGTGGCGTCCTGCAGTATTATGGCGGCAATTCATGCACACCCCTCCACTTTTCCTGCCTGACAGCTTGTATAGCTCCATGTTAAAGCGGCACCGGCGGGCGTGGAGGTTGCAGTTGCATGCTGCAGAGGGAAGAGCAAACCAGTTATCCTACCAGCAAGGGTGAGGATGGATGCAAAAGTTTACAATAACTTGTTGGTATTTATCTCAGCAGTCAAACATAAATTAAGCTGGATGAAACATTCACATGGAGCATGCATAGCAGTAAAATACACGCGTAGTACTAGAGTATGTATATCACAAAAGAGCTAGGAAAGATTTTCCAGTAAGGCAGTAATAATAATAATAATGAGTGGTTTATAATCTACACTGCGTCTGTGTGCTTGGCTGCTATTCCAGAACTCATCAATCAAAAGTGATATTTGCAGAGCTCATTTTCTCCATTTCATAATTAATGAATTCGGCTTCTCTCAGGCCATTAGTTATTAATCACTGGAAAGAGAGACATTAATTTCATGAATCACTGATGAGTAAAGACTTCTCAGATCTATTAAAAGCAAGACCGAGTCAGATATAGGAACGGGCTCGAGCTAGCTGTCTCCTAAATGAGGCGAGCAGAATATATGGGACATGTGAAGCGAGGTTATAGCGCTTCACGGCCTCTCCCAGTTATCCTTGAAATCCAACTGGTTCCTAAATGTCTCTTTTGCTCACAAGTCTTTCCATTGATTCTTCCGCCTATAACCGCATTCACCAGCTCTGACATTATTGATAAACTCTTTTCAGTATCCACACGTGGAGTTTGCATTTGAGAAACCTAATGAGAAACCCACACTTCTTGTTTGTGTAAGACTTTGATCCAGAACCTCTGCTGGTTAAATCAAAGTCAGACTGGGAACCTGAAGACTTGGCCGTGGCTTCAAAGTCGACTGTTGCCGAGCTTAGCTTTAGCTCAAAGTTACCCGCAGATAAATCTGAAAAGCGATAAACAGCAGCAGAGCTGTTTCACTAAAAATGTCAACAGTTGTGGCAAAGCAGGCGCATCAGAAGATTACAAAAGAAAGTGGTATTCATTAACTTTAGTTAAGCTGGGGTGGTGCCAAGGAAATAGATTTCACTAACAGTAAATGTTTAGAATAAAATAAAAAGGTGCAACAATGGAGGATAAGTAGAGACAGACTGGCTGAGGGACTATGGAGACTTGTGAGCGGTCAGTTACAGAAACATCTGAAACTGGCACCACTGATTTACATATTTTAAATATTAACTACACTTTGTATATTTTCTGTCTTACTCGTTTTACTCAGTGTACACATGATCATACTTGCAGTGCTACAAGTTTGACACCATCCTCGTGCCAGATGGATAAACATCAGAGAAAACTGCCTATTATGAGGGTAAAAACCTAGCCTGGCTCTGACCAAAGGTAACCAAATCTGCCAGCCCTCATTAATTAACATGTTATATCTTTTATTGTATAAAGACTTTTTTTGCCCAGGTGCAGTCACTTCATGAAAACACATCACTCTAAAGTTGCTAGGCAGAAAGCCAAAAGGTACTACACCTATATATGAGTTTAAGTGCATAAATACAGAACATAACATACCTGTACCACCACAAGATTCTATTTTTACAATTTATTGTAGTATGGATTAAACAAAACCATTTCCCAGTTTCTGTTAATGGAATTTAAAGACCCAATCAACCTTTGTGTCTTTGGATTAATTTTTTTCTCTAAGGAGTCAGTCACTCTTATGAGCAATACTGCTCCTAAGATTTTGGAAATATCTCATTTTTTTCTTAGCAAAAATATACACATTTTCAGTTATTAAGTAGACTACTGACTAAACGAGTAACCAGCTGCAGGCCAAGTCACGAAATAAGTTTAAAAATTCCAACTTGGTAGAAAATGAGATTGCAGTGCCCCTTTCATTACAAATGTGTAAAAGGTGGCATATAAATGATTTAAAAAACAAACAAACAAATAGAGATATGTACAAACTGTATTCAGAAACTGTATCTTGAAAATTAGCTGTCAGGATTTCCACAACATTTTAGTGTCACAACTACACAGTCACCATCCTCAACCAAGCTCCCTGCATAACACAAATGCAGTAAACTTTAGGCACTATTGCCTGGTCAGAAAACGCTCAGCGTTAGCATGTTGCACAACTAATGTGGCTAATATTAGCAATACCTATGTATCTATGCCAGCTGACCAGAGTTATGCTGAAATACTGTCACTGAAGGACAGTGAAAAACTATATTTAAGACGGAGTTAAAACTGCTAAACAACAACTGGGTGTGGGTTACTGCATTTTTAATGTTGCTTGGTGTGATATAGGGCAACCTAAACTCAGCTGTCTGTTAGTGTTGCCTGATTGTACATATGAGAAGGTAACACTATTGCATGAAAACTTATTGCAATATTGAATTCTGCAAGATTCTCGCCTTGCTCTGGGTCCAGTTCTGGTTCAGATGTGTGGTTGAATTCTGGGGTTTTGTTACAAGCCAGAGGGTAAATCTATACTTATAGAATCAGGACTTATGGCAGGTAACCAATGTTCTTTAGCTTTACTTTTTCCGTTCTAGCCGTTGCAATGGCACAGCACTCTTGCAGGTTAGATGGCTTTGGCAGTGGTAGCTTGTTTTATTTAAAGCTAGAGACAAACTAAAACATTTAAAACAAAGCTAAGACCCTCAGTGTGCAGCACTTATATGACAGATGAAAGACCTACTTTTTATTTTCAGTTGACACCTGAAATGCATATTCATGGGAAATATAAGACTTAGATTAACTTGTTTAAAAAAAAAAAAAAAAAAAAAAAAAAAAAAAGTATAATGTGTGACCTTTAAAAACCCCATCCCACATTTATAGATTTTCATTTCTCTGCTCTAGCCAAGGTCACTTCTGCAGTTACATTAAGTTCAATGATCTGAGCTTTTTGTAATCATTAGAAGGACAGTTTCACTGGAGGTGAATCCCTCAAGCACAATGTTAAGTAATAAGTACCCTGCAAGCAGTGAGCAATACATATCACTATCCATACTCAAAGGAAAGCCTGGCACCTGGTTGGGAAAGAGGCCCAGTCCCCCCACCCCCACCCCACCCCACTTGCAGGCTCTGGAAAAAAGGGGGAGCACATTCCCAGACTGTTTCCCAATTCCATCTGGTTATTATGTTGCCCAATTTGTATGGAATCCTCTAGTTAATGAAATACTGTTTTATGTATAAATTCATATCAAGGCAGAGCTGTTTGTGTAGAGACCCTGCTGGATTTATATGCTGTACTTTCATAGTCTGGAGAGTCGAGGATGAGAATTAACTCTTGACCCTGTTGAATTATCCAAAATGGATATGAAGGCAGTGTTAGGATAGCGGGGCAATATGGAATCCTGAACAAAGATTGAAAATTGAGTTGAAAGCCATTAATCCTTTAGTATGCTCTTAGATGGAGAGACGTTTGTCCCAGGTTTGAGTGGGAAAAACGATATACAGGGATCAATGACGCACTCCCTAAGACTGGTTCATTCTCTCTATGCACACCCTGTGTGTGTGTGTGTGTGCACGCATCTGAAGATCTAAACAGCCTGTCCATCTTCTTCTAAGGGAAATGTGACAAAGAACACACACGTCACATTGAGTGGCTGGGGCTGCAGGGGTGGAGGTGGGCGGTATGGAAGTAGGGGTCTGTGATTGTGATCAAGCATCTCAAACACACACACAGCTGCAAGCACTTGCGACCATTAACACCTTGTAGCAGAACATGAAAGCGATGGATCGCGTTTTCTCCCCGGCTGAAGTACCGACGGACCTCTTATGGCATCCTCCAGATTTACAGCTGTGCAATAAGATCGGCCAACAAAGCCTGGACTGAGCTCGGACATGCTTAAGTGTGGAGAATGTAAAGAAAGCTCCAGAATTTAACCTTTAAATGATTTAGCATGTGTAGCTGTGAAGGCTTTAACAACATCCAGACACTTTGTGACAGAAAGAAAGAGAGCTGGAAAAGAAAAGTTTAATATCTGACGGTAAAAGAAAGATGTGAATGGGGATGGCTAATCAGCAAAAAAGCAAGTAGGTGTTTGTATGCTACCTGCGTGTGTTTTTGTTCCCTGCAGTTCACACCCTCCGTGCTGTTAGCTCAGAGCTACAGCTGCCCAAAGATCCTGGAATGTTTATAGGTTTGTTTTGAAGTGCCTATGCACACACTCATACAGACACCCCCACCTCCCACCAAAAATGCCACCCCTGCCACCATCACCACCACTGCACCCTCTCAACCAAATTAGGCTCAGCGGGGATAACTGAACGCTGTTGAAGGCCATTTTTCAATTCATTAACACATCAAAGCCTCAGTGGTGCTCTGCATAAAGACTCATTTTATCTGCAGGAGGAAGAAAAATGTCATTTCAGTATGGGAAGGACTTCTGTGGGTGGCTGCAAAGTCGGCAAAAAATCTGTGATCCCCAAGTAAATGCGTTTCCTCCGTGGGTCAGTTTCCAATTCAGGGATGCATAAAGTCGGTTTCTCGTGTTGTCGTGGAAATCAAATAACAAACAAGCTACAGGCTTGGCAAACAGGGGGATGCGGAGACCAAAATAAAGGAGGGAGAGGAGGAGAACCCTTTGGAAAATTTTAGAGCAGTGAATTGTTTCACCGCACTGTCATCAAACCGAACAGTGCCAAGTACAAAATTTCAGTCTTGTTTTGACCCGGTACCTTCCCCTGCACAGTTTGTGATCCAGGTGACGCCTACTTTTCAAGACGAAGGAAATACTTCAAGATTGAGAGGAAAACAACACACCATTTCATTTCAGCCATTGTAACAGGTACCTCAACAAGTAAATGCACTCTGAACAAGCTCGCAGGTTGATTCATCAAGTATGCTTGACAAATTGGCCCTCAAAGACCGCGCTCCACAAATAAAATGCAAGTGTGTTTGTGAGCGCACCACCTCTCTCTTCCCCTCCATATGTCAGGGATAAATCTAACCTCATTTTTCCTTCAGCCCAAACAAAGCCAAGCCGTGAGCGCACGGTGAGCACAGCCAATTGATTTTGGATGCCTGTGCAAAACACAAATCCCATGGCTAAAATTGGTCCTTGAAAACTGGAGGGCTCACACCATCACCTTTCCCCTCTTGGCCCAGGCCACAGTCCAGACTTGCTGCAGCCCCCCCTTGGGTGCTCACTTTGCCTGGCCAAACAGGCTCTGCTATATGGGCTGCTGCCATCGTGTGTGTGCCAATGTGTATGCTCGGTGTGTGTGTGTGTGTGTGTGTGTGTGTGTGTTTGGGCTGAGTTCCACCTGGCTGCTCCAGCCACCTGCTCGGGGCACCAAGGGGAACACCCGGTTAATTAGCTCCTTATTATAGCCAAGCCAGTGTACAGTGTGAATACACACACACACACACACACACACACACACACACACACACACACACACACTAGTGATAAGTGCCTTAAGAAGTAATAACCGCTTACAAAACAATAAGGAAAAAAAAAAAAAAGTCCAACAGAGGCAAGTCATAAGCAGATGTAAGCTCTGCTGGATCTGTAGACTCTAATGAGCTGTGGACATCAAGCTGAGACGACAATGACTTAAAAAGTCAGAGCTGAGAACTAAGAGGAAACTACAGTTCTCTAGCTCAGCTGGATGTATTACACACACGGTACAGTATGCAAGAGCTTCTGCCTTTGTAACAAAGCCACTTTAACTCCATTTGTTCTCTCCCCCCCTTCACAGACATCTTTCAGTTCTAGATATGATACCATGTCTCAGACTTCCCCTCCCTCTGATGGGTTCCTGTGGTTAGCCTCACGCCCTGGGCTTAAGAGGCAGCTCTTGGGAGCCCTTTTGAACTTAGAGTCCCCTTAATACCTCTCCCACCCCTCCTCCTCACTCCTTTTACTTTCATAAGACCCCATCTCAAAATGCTGGTTGCTTGTCCCTCTTTTGCTCGTTTCCTGCTTCAGCCCTCATTCTCGTCCACCTTCTCCTTCATATCCACTTTCTCTTTCTGGATGGCATCAGGCAGGGAAAGATTTTAACAAGATTAGGCTGGAGGGTTGCCAGATTGGGGGCCTGGTGTCAGTGGAGAGTTGAGTCCTTAGCTCTGTTCCCCCTTACTGGTCCACTTCATATCCCTATGTCTAAACATTGTTATCTCTGTCCTGCCTCCACTTTCTGTTCGTCTTACTTGCTCTTTTTTTTGTGTGTGTGTGTCACAGACAATATCCTACGATCAGGAGAAGAAACAGAGGATGTTTGCAATCAAATTATCACGGAGAATCAGCAAGAACCAAGGTAAACTGCTGCAGTTTTTGCCTTTGCCTTGACTCTTGGAAGGCACAACCATGATGTAGCCTTTGGGCAATGCATGAGATGCTTTGGTTGCACTAGAAATAGAAAGTGACAGATGGAACATACTGTGAAAATTCACCACCTTGGCCAGAGATGACAGCAGAAATGGTGGAGAACGGTGGCTTGAACCCCAATAATAGCTGAACATTTTAAGCTGCTTTGGAGTTGTAAAGGTGCTTCTCCAATGGAGTTGAACACAGTCTTCTTTTGACTTCATTTCAAATGTAATATTCAGAATGCAAACAACGCCAACGACTGATCAGTTATATCAGTTTTTCCCCATCTGAGTCAGGTATAGACATGAATGAAAACCTGTTAAAAAGGTAGCTGACTGATTGTCGTGCCCTCATACTTAAACATGTTTTCTCTTAATACCCTCTGAAACTTGTTGCCACCAGCAATACCGGCTGGCAGCCAAAAGACCTTTTTTTTTTTTTTTAGGCAACAGAACACAAACACTTGCTTAATTCTTTGTCATCATTTCGTAATATTTTGCCTCTTCGTATATTTTTGCAAGAGAAGAAAAAGGCTGATATCAGCAAGGCAAAAAGCATGAAATACAAGACAGCAAGCGTGAGTTTGTCCAGGCAAGGAGTGAATCTCTGAAGCGTCTGCTACAACAAGGGCAGAAAGGAAGACGGTGCTGGAGGTGAAGGGCACCTCAGGAGGTGATTGCTACCATCTGTGGGAGAGAGTAGATGTGGGCCTGGGAAAACAGGGTGGGCGCACACACACACACACACACACACACACAGCAGCTCCACCAGTTTGCTTTGGCACTGGGATGAAATGCTACATCCCATTTCTAGATTACATGTGGCTCTCACACATGCACAAATGCAAGGGAGATGCAGACGCACACAAACACGCACTCGCTTGGCCTCAGGCAGCCTCGGAGCATCCAGCATTTTAACCCAGCCGACATTAGCACTGTTATTTGACACTTTGCTGTCCTTAACATTTGTTTAACCATGCTTCATTCTTGCCAGAAAGCCTTTATGGGTGGCTTCGCAGAATGAGAAATGCATCAGTCCCTTGTGGGTTGGCCATGAACCAAAGCTGCAATACTGACAGAGGAAATAAAGGCAAAGAGCAAAGCTACAGTCAAAGTGACCAAATCCTGCTGTCTTGCTGCTCCTGCTTCACATTCTTAAAGCACACACACCACCAAAACAAAATTCATAGACCTAATGTTATGTTTGTTGGCCTCGCCATACCATAACTCCTACGTCTCACGCTAACTACCCCAGAGGCACGATTTTAAAACAACATTCTGCGGCTGTGTAATTATTTGAAAGCACAGGAGGTTTTTTTTTTCAAAAAAAAAAAAATCACTTTCCTTTACTCAGCAACCCCCCCCCTTCAGCAAGCACACATACAAACATCCCCTGCTCGTTCGAGAGCAGCGCTGCAAGTAATTGAAGTGTCGTTTCCCCGTTTGCCTCCATGGAAAGGCAGCAGAGTTAGGAGGGCTGGGAAGGTCTTCAAGTCACTTAGTGAAAGTAGGAACATGGAACATACATGCTGTTATATCACAGCAGCTGTGGCCTTTTTTAGCCATCTATATTTAGCATTTTACTAAGATTCATATCATAATTTCCTCTAGAGTCAGATATAAAAAACAGTTCAGCTGAACATGTATCATTTCAGTGCTGCTTAACCAAATGCTCCAGGCTCTAACAATCTCTGATGATGCACACAAACCTTGCTCTTCTCTACGCTGAAAATCAGATGTTGATGCATCTTCCCAAACTCTGACAAGGTTTCATTTTTGGCATGTTTAAGAATGAGGTAATTTCTAAAAAAGCTCTTAAAAAGTGTCTTGATGAATCTGCTCTATTACTGGAAAATGGGCCTGACCTCTGCTTGCCCTTGGTAGAGGTGAAGGAGGAGGAGGAGGGGAGGGGAGGGTGTATGAAAGGATGGAGGCCTATTTTGAAATTCTAATAAGGATTGAATAACCATCTGCCCCTTGTCAGTGAGAGAAATGAAGAGGTGGAAAAAGAGATATTAAAAAAAAAAAAAAAGAAAGAAAGAAAAGCAGAGAGTTTGCGCTTCTGTGGTCTTCAGAGTTTCCAGCTCTGAAAGCTTCATCAGAGTAATGGTTCTGAGCATGTGTTGTTGGCTGGCCTCTTGCTTTGACACCACTGCTCTCGCTAAGAAACCCATCTGTCAATGTCCCCCTAATTCCAGCTAATAGTTTCCAAAAAACTTAATCCGAACCCACCAAAAGCCACAAGGCCCCCGTAAAGTTTGAGATGGCTTGTGACAAGACTTGCAAAATCTGTCCGTTCTTGCTTCTCCTTCCTCTTCCGCTGTAAAATTCACATTTTAATACAACCACTGTTTCATTAGTGTAGCAGACATGATCTAATAGCATCTACGTATTATATAACAGGTAATAACTTTTTTCAGAGGTAATAACTAATTTGTGGGATTTCCTTCAGGTGATGACATGGCCTGAGGTATAATGAGAGTCCACAGTGAATAGTTCTTTGGTTGATTGGTTGTTTAGTTTCAAATTAAACTCTCCTTCTTGTGCAAAAACAGAATACCATATCATTCATTCTCCCCGTGGACCCAATATGTCAAATTTCCTATTCAAAATATTCAACACCACACCCAAAGACGTCAGCGGAGCAGAAACACTCGGCTTTTGCTGCTAACCGCTGCTCACCTGCATTTCTGGCAAATCAGGCAACACAGCAGTTCAATCAATCTTTAAACGACCTCTCTATTTAATGCATACCAGTGCGCCTGATTCAACACTGGAAGCAGATCTGGCTCGGTGGGCCACTGGGGGATGGATGGTGTCTGGCCCCGAGCTCGCAGCGTCCCAGCAGTACTCTGGACTTCCTGCAGGTTGAGTACAAATGAGGGAGAGGAAGGGCTGGAGAATAGAACAGCTTGTTGTTGCAGCCAAACAGGGCTGAGACGGCTGTAGACACAGCCAAGAGCAGAGAGCTACAAGACCATAAATTATCATCTACTCAGGATGCCACATTGTCGTTGACTCCACAAGAGGGCTCTTCATCTTATAGTGTGACTTTGGCAGATTCAATTTATGGCATGATATAGTGTCTCATATTTTTAAGTTAACATAAAGTATTTACATTACGAGATCGGCCACGCCAGCAGAAAAGCCCATACTCCATCACAACCACAAACCAAATAGCTCTTATCCATCTGTTTCCTTATTCTCTCCTGTGGCTCAAACTCTGAGCAGATAAATCACAGATTTTTCCATCATGTCTCCCTCAATACAAACAGACACGCTCCTTTACGAGGCTGCCCTCTCCGACTACTACAGCAGGGATTTGTAAACCAATGTCTTGAGGCAGGATTCATAGAGGGGGAGGCGGCAGATGGGCGTGTGTGCGCATGGCTTGTGTCTGGAGACGCTGCATGAGTCTGCCAAGAGCACAGACAGTAATACTGGTGCAGGGCATGTCAGACATTTAGCAAAACCCAAGAACAATCAAACGATTCTGTTAGAGACAAGGTTCTAGCCGTGCATGTTAAGATCTAAGTAAAGACTGATAAGACCAAAGCCTTGCACAATGTTTAAAAAGAACTTGAAAGGGTAAAAATCAGCTAAGAGGCACATAATTTCCTTAGAACTGACTCAGGCTCTGTAGCAGGGTGCGAAACAACTTTTGATGTGGCTCTAAATCTGCCCACTCTGAATTCCTCATTACCCACAAACCGCCTCCCGATCAGCTTAACTCCGTCACCCTTGCACGAAGGATCGTGACCTTTCAAACTCTCCCTCCAAACCCAAATAACCCCAGGACCTCTTATGACACCTAAGGGAGTCCTCAGCTATGTAACTTACCACTCTTACAGTTTCTCATTCTAAATACCTACACCTCACTGCCACAACAGCATGCCTCAGGGCTCACACTGTAGCCCCCACCCCTTGACTTGTGCTCTGTCAGAAAGAAAATCAACAAGGCAAGGAAGCATTTTCTTTTTTAAAAAAAAAAAAAAAGGGGGCTTTTATATATCTCTCCTGCTACTTTAAGAATATTTTGGAAGTGGTTCTACTGGAATAAGCTGTAAAAAGGCTTGAGGAATGTGAAATTAGGGACAACTGGGACTAGTTTTTTGGCAGATTGAGATGTGTGATCAGGTATAGCGTGCGACTAGCAAAGACCTTTAACTGCCCTGTATCAACACTGGGATTAGGTCATCATAGTTGGCCAGTGGAGCCAGGCTGTTTAGTCCAGAAATCCTGGGTAAAAGTGACATATCAATCCCACAGAGAAGAGATCTACGGAAAACGGGTGTAACACTTCACAAACGGCTACGGGACATTTGAAAGAGGCTGTGCGCAAAAGTATGATGGTGAAATCACTGAGGGATTGACAGGATATTGTTGGAGAAAGGGATAGGTGTGTGTGTGCCTGCATCTGTGAGCTGAGAAAGTGAGGGTGTCAAGGACGCTGGAAAAGCCAAAGTAAGGTAGAACTGGCATGGGAGATTTCAAAATACAGGCCGAGGAAAGGATGGATTTGTTGGCCAGTCTAACGCTAAAACAGCCTTGCTTGTCTGGCTCTGTCACCCTCTGTCCCCTTTAAACAGATCTGGCACTGTTCAATGCTATATGTGAACTCGGGCCAGCTCACAGGGCAATTACAACATGTTAGAAAAATATACTGTGTTTTTCAGTGTTCTGCTCCTGCTTTTTTCCCCCCTCTCTGGCTGTAATTTTATTGCATTACGGGTAAAGGTTAAGACGGGGACAGTGGTTTTTAATATGGTTTTATTTTCCTATGCCAACACATTTTTATGACAAGCAAAATTAACCTGAATTGAGCTCAACATAAGTCTATTTACACCAACAGAGGACTGCTGTAAAAACTACCAAAGAAACAGCCACATATCGGAGAATGAATCCTGATAAAAACACGACTAATACAGCATTTGAGCAAGACCTTTGTAAGGCCATAAAATTGATGTATACACTAAATATCGCATCTAAAGCCTGTTGTAATAGACAGGCCTAATACTATACAAAGCTAATCCATTTACATTACAAAAATTGCCATAGAAATTGCTATAATTTTTCTTGGCAAGCTTTCAGAGCATGTCTGAGTGACTTTTACTGAGTATGTCTTGAGGTAAAGGCAAACATTCCTAAATAACATTCTTGGATGTCTTAGCTGCAGCGGTGTGCCAATTTCTCGAGCTGTTGTCATCCACTGTTTAGACTTGCTTGTGCAAAACAGTTTTTTTTTTTTTTTTTTTTAATAGACAAGTCCAGAATTTAGTTGAGTGCAGTAGCCTTGTTTTCCTCTACGGGAATGGGAAATGCAAGAGGCTGATGAGAAATGAAAAGAACGTATGGGGCTTGTGTTTTGAGAGTACTTGCCAAAGTTGCCAGCTCAACCATGGCATGCTACCACAACTCTTCACCTGCATAAACACAAACCCATCCGGTATGTTCTGGCAGCATCATTAATTACTCTTATGACAGTCAAACATAGGTCGTCTGAGTCATATTTCTCCTTTTCTACATCTCGCTCCCTCTGCTTGTGTATAAATTCATTTTGCTGTCCTGACTTTACACTGCTGCCCTCATATTCCGAAAATGAATAGTGAAAAGGGAATGCTATGAAAGGATCCAAGAAAATCAACAAACGACTTGTATTTTCAGGCATTTCCTAATTTTCATCAACTCAGCTAAGACATGCAACCAAAACTTTGGGTCAGCTTCACAACTGTTACATTGAACTTTGTGCAACAGGGTAAAGTCCAGTTTAGGAATTTTTTTTATTTACTGTTATTTGAAATCTAAGTTCTCAGAAAATCGCCTCTTTATGTTTGTCTGCAGGCTGCAATGCTAAAAGCACTCCAAAAGAGCTCTACAGCAGACAAACAAAAACATGGCTAAAATCACATAAAGGGTGACAGATAGGAGGAAGAGACTTACGCAGACATTCATTGGCCTCACGAGCATTGGCCCTCTGCCAAGGTCGGTCATAGTGAAAGGGCTTGCAGCGGTCACATTCAGGTCCTTCTGTGTTGTGTTTGCAGTCGCACACCAGTTTGCCTTCCTTGTCTTTCAGACAGCGTGAGGCATGACCATTGCACTTACACCTCCCGCCCACCTGGAAGTCTCCCACTGCATAGAAATAAGTTGGCAGTGTTGATGTCACTGCCATGGGGTCATCGTCTCTCCCTCCAGTGTTGCTTCCAGCCCCCAGTACCAACTCCCGGGGTAGCTGGGGCCGGCTAAAGACCACACGGATATCAGTGACGGTGACCCAGTCCTGCAGGACTGGGCTGTTGTCAAAGTCTTTACCAGAAGGCCGTCCATCCAGAGTGCTGAAAGCTATAAGTCCTCCAGACAGTGGATAAAGGTCAGTGTGACCATCTGTGCAAAGAGCCTCCTGCTCATTCTGCTTGGTAATGGTTGCTTTGTTGGGCCGGTTGTACATGCGGCGGCACTGTGAGGAGTAGAACTGGTAGGGCATCCATGTTTTGCCATAGTCCATGCTTTTGTATATGGCCAGGGATTCAGGTCGTGGTGAGCAAAACTGAAGGCTGACGTAGGTAATCTCAAATTTTTTACCCAGCGAAAGGGTGAGAGTCACATTGTACGGAGAGGTGTTCAGATTCTCCGACTGCCAACAAGTGAGGTTGTGGGCCGAGTTGAGGTCAGTGAGGTAGGATGCCGGGTGGGCACGGCGAGGGTCCGCTGCATCACAGATTTGGCACGTGCGTACAGAAGGACGCTCATCACCCCGCTCCACCACACTACAGGAACGGGAGGGCGGTCGGCCACACACGCTGGACACAATCACCTCCTTGCCGAAGGCAGCATTGATAAATTCAGGGATACACCGACGGGCTGCACCTGTGTCATCATAGCAGGGGTCCGGAGGGGTCTGCTGCCCTGCAAAAGGATTGGCGGCACTGTGGTTGAAGGCCGAGCACACCAGGAGGCACAGGCCCAGCAGGTACCTCCAAGGTTCCCTCATCCTGCTCAAGGGGCCTGTGTTTGAATGTGTGTGCACTCCTGCAAGGACGAAGCTTTGTGTGTGCACTCAAGTGTGTAAACTGAGTGTCTGCGTCGCTAGACTGATGTGTCAGTGTGTGACTTTCCCCCCCGTGTGTGTATAATTTGTGAGTCGGTGGAAGAAGAGTGTCTGAGCTCAGCGACCCTTCACTTCAGCCTGACCAGAGCCTTTCCTGTAAGAGAGAAATAAACACAAAGGTCAATGTCATCTGCATATTTTTACCATAACAGGATAGAAAATGAAAAGTGGCACTGATGTAGTGCATAAAAAAAACAACGTTGTGCATCTTTAAAACCAAGTTATATTTGTCCTTATAAAGGGAAATTAAATAAAAATCTTCCTGTACAGCCACAAACGAAATGTTTTCATTGACTGAAAGCCTGTCAAAGGATCAGACAGATGAGAGGCCCAAGAGAAAGAATGTGACCATTTAAAGAGAGACATAAGTGGCTGCAAGTAGCTGCATCCTGAATTTCAATGCCGGCCTCTCATTCACTACTTGAGTCCTACGCTCTATGCTATTCAGGTCAAAACTGGCCAAGCCTTCTGGTCATGCTTGAGCAGCATGGCAGAAGTCACCCCATAATCCCTGGTGGTGTGGCAAAGCAGTGAACCGTGTGTGACCCTGGTCAAAGCACGGCTGCAAGCGCTGGTCCTGGGGGGGGGGGGGGGGGGGGGGGGGGGTCTATATACGAGGACAGAGCTGTAGTTACTTGCTAATTTTTGAGGAATTTTACAGGAAATCAACCGTTGCAACACTATTGTTACACAGTGCTGACCCTAAAGAAGGCAGCTTTGTATTTATTCACTAAACCAGAAAATTCCCCAAAAGTGATGGGTATTTGAGGATTAAACTCCAGTCTATGAAGCACTTTTCAGGCCTTTCTGAATCACTGGGTCAAGATCGGTACCTGGATGGCATCATTCATAAGCTCAGAGTTAGACGAGAGGCCGCTTCGTCCCTGAGAGAGAAAGACTGAGGGGCACAGGGAGATAAAAAAGCCCCGGAGCAAAGGAAACAGACAATAGAAAGAGATGTATATGGCTTGAGGTTTCTTCTTCCTTAATCCCTTTTTTACTTCCCTGGATGTTGAATCTAGAATAGCCCCATTTCAAAGCTGACAGCAGCGGGGTTGAGAAGGCACCCCAACCCTCTTTGTGAGGTATTTATTAAATTACCATGTATCACACCCACCTCCTCCTACCCTCACACTCTCTTATACTGCAGAATCTCTCTTCATCTTTGTAGAACAAAAGGCTTCCTCTGGGGCGAGCTCCTTTTTTTGTGTTGCATTTCTCAAAAAAAAGACCCAAGTGGCTTAGTAAATAGGATGATTCTTCTGCACTTAAGTACTTGAACACATCCGTTCAGTCCATTCTCAAGTATAATTCAGATGCTTAGGGAAAAAAAAAATAGCATGATTGAAATTGGCAGCAGTCTCTCACACATTATAGCCTGTAATATATGGTGTAATTTTCCCAGCATTTACCATGTAATTTTTTTAAATTTAGGTTTTCATTTTCAGTAGCTAAAATGTGCATGGGCAGATACAGCAGAACAACAGATTAACAACTGTCAGTTTTAAAGAAAAGAACAATGTATATTTGGAGTATTTAAAAGGAAAGAATGAATTATTTGTGTTGGTTTCAGCCTTACATATTCAGCCCATTATTTTCTGTTTTTCAGAATATATTTAAAGAGTTAAGAGCAAAGAGAAACATTGTGTTTATTAATATTTCTTTAGAATTCAATTTAATCATATCTGTTTAAAAAGACTGATGTTACATGTTGTTGGTAATCACCTTTATGTTATTTTGTATTTATGTTTAGGCCAGGGCATGACTCCACAAACCTTTGCAGGTCTGAAGCATATGCTTTGAGGGTTGTACTTTCTGAATGATGCAAAGTTCCTCCCTTTGAAAGGTATCACCACCTGTAAAAACAACTGGAACCGATCAAACCCTGCACCTCAAAATAATGTGTAATTACAATGTAAGAAGGGGCCCTTTCCTCAAAAATACCTAAAGGTTAATTGAAATAATTCTTGAACTATAATTTGTATCTCCTTTGTTTTAAAGTATTCCAAAAGGTACTCATTCCTTAAGCGCACTTACAGTATTTGTCTCTTCTTTAAACATGCCAAATGTTACTCTGTTGTTCTACTGTGCCTACTGGTAAGTATTTATAGATACTTCAAATTAAAAACCTAAATTCATAAAAATTCTAGAGGGAATCCTGGGACATGATGACACCATAAGTTGCAGGATGCAATATAAAGTGCTACAGCAGGAATTTAAGTATATAAGTTGGATAAGTACATCCTACAACATCTGCGCTCCGAAGTAGTCACTCAGAAATAGAGAGAATTTAACGATGTCAGCATAACAATAAAAAAAACAAAATATTTCCTACATGCAGAATGGGTTGCCGTAATCGGTTTGGAGTAAGAGATCCCACCAGGACAGATAAGGACACAGATCAATTGCATGTGTTTGCGGTCAGGAAGGTTAAAGTGGTCATGCAGACGGGAGTTCATCAACCAAAAGCACTCTATCAAAAGACTGGCCGTGGTAAAGCTGGTGGGCTTGACACCCAGTGGGGAGGGCACAGAGAGACCGATAGAATTAGCAGCTCATTAGCATCCAGGCCGAGTTTCCATCAGCAGCACGCTCATCTGGGAAAATAAACTGCTGGGAGTCTGTGGAGGAGAGAGGAAATAGGGGACAGGAAAAAGGTATAGAAATGATGACCGTACTGAAGATTTTATGGACAAAAAAACCCCAAAACAAACAAACAAAACAAACCCAGAAGAATTGTCAGACAAGAGACAAGCCTGCATAAGACAAAAAAAGCATTTTGGTAGGTAAGAAAGAACAGGGGCATGAGAAGGAGAGAAACAGTGAGGGGCACGACAGTGATAAAGCAGAAATGACTGGAGGGAGGGCAAGCAAGGACAGAGATGAATGGGAGCAGTAGGAGAAAGAGGGAAAGTGACAGAGATGGAGGGAGGGGGCTGAGGGAAGGACATAAAAAATGATGGAGGAAGCAACGGAGGGAGAAACAGAGGGGAGACAGATTAAGGTAGAGGACTGCACGGGTCTCTGTCTGGACTTTGGATGACTAAATATGGTGTGGCCCATGTGCTGTTGGGCCTGCTGGGAGACTCTTCCAGGGTCTGGTGCTGTCAGGCGCGTCTGGCAGATGAGTGTGTAGGTTAAACAGAGAGAGTACAGTGACACGGCTGTTTAATTCCACTCAGTCCGCCCTCTGAAATAGATGCCAGCACGAACAATCAGAAACAACAGCAAGAAAATAAAATAAAAATAAAAATCTGGTCTTTATTAAACAACAAAGGCTTTTATCCCTTCCACTAAAAATCAGCCTCTGTATCTGTAAGCTCTGCTATGATGTCAGTATTGAAGTGTAGCAGGTTGACCTTTTAAATACTAAAAATGTGTTTCAGCAAAAAGTTGTCTGCTTTCAGCTTTGACAGTGTGTTTAACAAGCCACAACTTCCCGTCAGTGGGAAAGATTTAGTCTCTCATTAAATGTGGTTAAAGTAGCAACAGCTGCAGGCCAGTGTCTCTGTCCTTCTGATTAAGACAATGAGTCCCACACAGAAATGTTGGGTTAGTAAGCTGAAGCTTTTTGTAAAAGCAGATTTACTTACATTATTCTTGTAAAGAAATATTCTTATTGTTGTGGGGAAGAAAAAAAATAATCATGCAATATTTTTACAGCCTCATTCTTGCTAAGACTTAAACGAGAAGATTAATACCGCTCTCGTGCCACTGAGTGTAGCTTAGCACAAAAAAAAAAAAAAAAAAAAGGAAACAGTTATCCCGGCTCTGTGTGAGTGTTATAATCTGGCTGCCACGTCCCTAAAGCTCACTAATTAATAAACTTCAGTATAAAGAGGTCACATTCAATCTGGATACACCTCTGCATTTTATGCTGAATGCCTACCCCCATCATTTAAGTTAAAAAAGTAAAAAAAAAAAAAAAAAAAAAAAACAGTTCCCATTATCAGTTAAATAGCTGCTTGGAGTGCGATGACAAATACAAACTGCATATAAGGCAAATTTTGTGGTTTAATGGCAATGAAAATGCCAAATATGCCAACATGCTACAATCCCCAAATCCTAGGCTGTGTTAAATTATTTGCTCATTAGTAATATGGCCTCATTTGTAAATGAAAGAATGAGAATAATATGGGGTTTTCAGATTTGAAGCCCCCCCCCCACATAACATGCTGTTCCTCGCTATAAAGATTACTCAGGCCATTTGGCAGTCGGAACAGATTCAGTGGTTTAAAATCAACCAGTGAGAACCCAATTAGGGAAGGTTGATGATGAGGGGCAGCAGGAAAGGAAATTAGATTAAAGAGATGTGGGTGAGGAATAGAGGGAGCAGAAATTCAGGAAGACGGTGAGAAAGAGTGAAAGAGAAGAACGGGAAGATGACAGGGTGGTCTGGTGGTTTCAGCAGAGACATTCCAGGGAACGTTTTTTCAGCTTCTCGCTGTCACCAGGAGATCATCCCATGTTGAGTTGTCTCTCTTTCAAGCGTGGGCGCCTCTGTCAGAGTTCACAGATTAGGAAAACAGAAGTCGCTGAGAGGCTTTATTTGGCTTGGGTGAAGAAGAGGGCGCCAGGGGAGGTGAGGATAGGACAGGGACCAGCTGAGCCACTTTGTATCCCCAGTGGGAGCCGTTCCTGCTGTTCTTGAGAGACGGTGTGGTGGCCACACTGAAACCGGGAGTGAATGGAGGCCTTCTGCAGTGACTGTCTCAGATGACAGCAAGCTGAGGTCCAAATTGGTACCCTGCTATCCCTCCAGCCTGCTGCATAGTAATCCCTAATGGGGTTATTACTGGCTGCCCAGAATCATGATGGGATTTTTAATAGGCTAACAACAGGGCCACCTCCATTCACACTATCCTGGTGGAAAGATGCACTGTATGAAAATTATAAAGCTGAATAAGAACGCAACCACGTCAGGAATCCCCTACATCTACGCTAATCATCTATTTATCAATTACTAGTTTTCTCCGTAAGATAGCAGAAAGTGTTTTTAAAAAAAAAAAAAAAAAAAGTACAAACAAATGCCAATCACAAGTTTAAAGTACACACATTCATTCGTTTCATTTTACCTTTTGTACCACACCTATAAATAATGAATTGATGCCATTTATGAGAGAATAAAGCAAATTCCTATATTTGGGAAAGTGAAGCCAGCCATAAATGACAGCTACGTTTGTTTGATCAACTAGCAGACAAGTTACTATTCATGAATCACATCCATGTCCCTTCTGCATCTTTGTGCACATGCAAACACCCACATCTGAAAAGTAAATAAACCTGTCCGGACCAATCAACATGACTGACAGGTCTCGGGTAACAGGGGTCAGATATTAGCAGCCAGAATCCCACTTAATGACGTCCGTCTCCACGGCCGCGAACATCCTACCATTTGTGTGTATGTGTTTGTGTGTGTGGACGACGTGTGGGTGAAGGAAAGTCTGAGTATCTCACTGGCATTCATTAGGGACTGAAGAGAAGGGGGAGAGGAGCAGGGAGGGCTAAGGAAAGGGGGGTAAACTTTCATGGCTGAGGGCGTCATTAGCACAGGGATCACTAACAAATTTTTAAAGACTGCTTATGCCTTCTCGGAGGGTGTGTGTGTGTGTGAGAAATGTGACAAATTCTCCAATTCCAACCTTCAAAGCTGTTCACCATCACCTTACTGTTGCATCAAACTGCTGTAGCTGAGTCCATGAAATAGTAGTGGATGTTTCTGGGATAACAGAAAGTGGTTTGAAAGCGTCTGTGTGGTTTGAGACACAGCGGGCAGATCCACAGAGTATCATAAAACATCTAGGTGAAAAATATTTTCTACCTTTCTATCTGACAGAAAGAGACACTGCAGGGAGAAACGCTGAACGCCCAGCAGAGGAATGCAGCGGCTTCTTTGGCCCAGCCCACACCGCTGGCCCGAGTCTGACAGCAGTTCTTTAAATCAACAGAACCTGATCCAGAACCAAACAGGAGGAGAGAGGACAGACAGACAAGTTAAGACAACTCTCAGACTCTGGATTGGAAGTTGTGCTGTGTTGATCTTTGCATTTAGTACAAAAGCGGAAGAAAATTGCTGATAGGACATCTTGTGGTATTTTTTTTTTGCCTCCGTTAAAGGAGGGTTCAGTGAGGTGAGCATGCTTTCGGTGAGAAAATTAGAAGTGTAAGGGAGTGGAGAGGACATGAGCAGGCAGAAGGTTTGAGGCATTACTCATGAATTTGCGCAGGATTAAATGGGGTTAAACTGGGAGAACAGAAACAGGCAAATATAGAGAAACAAACACAGAAGACCTTTGGTTTCAGTTTTTTGTTTTCCTACTTAGAGTCTGAGGAGTAACAAAAAAATAAAGAACTATGAGGTATTAAGATCTTTGCTTTTTCAGTTTTCTCCCCTTTTAAACATTTAGTCATGGACAAAAAACAAACATCTGCGATATAATATCAAATTTTAAAACTAAAGCAATAAAAGTTTACCTTAAATACAAAATAAAGTATCTGGCTGTCCAATTGTATAGTTGTACCCAAATGAAACAAATCCCACTAAACAATAAGCAGCTCAGAATCCATTTGATTTGAGTCACAGGATAACGGATCTCACGACAATATATAATTATACTGGGATCTCTCTGAACATGACTAAAAGCCATGCTGCATTACAGGATACAGGAGACATATTTCAAAACAAGATTCTAAAACAACCACAAAGCTCCCACAAGGAAAACGTTTTCTCCTGGATTTTTAACTGACAGGGTAATTGAGTTGAGAATGAAAGGCCCAGAGTCAAAAAAAAATTTATAGCCACCTATGTCCCGCTGTGATCCGTTTTCAAATATAAGAAATATTTCCCCTACATGTGCTGTCAAGATGCGCTCGAGAGGGATGATATCCTCAGTCCTGCGATGGCAGGCACAGTAACAAATTCCTTTAACACTGGATGAAAGCTATCAAGTAGCAGGGGTTACAGAGATAATAAAGACATGCAAGAAATGCTGAACTTCCCAAAGTGGAGTGTTTTCAGTATGCGGTTGGACTGAGGGCTGCCCTATTCAATATTTCCCATGGACATAAGCACGACCCAGACCGCAGCTTGAGAGGCAGGTGAGCTATTCCTGGGCATGAGAGGAAGTAACTCGTTCAGAGGCACGGAAGGATTTAAGGAGAAGAGAGGTGAATGCTCCTTTAAAACCCTTTGAAGGTTGGCTGCGGTAGGCAGAGCCGCGGTTTTCCCAAAAAGCCCCCCCTAACAGGAAAAACGGTCTCTCTCTCGCACTCTTTTTTTTTTTTCCATTGCATAAGAGCAACCTCTACCCCACAGTTGAAAGCATGGACCTACTTGAAGTGGGGGGGGGGGGCTCAAATCATTTTATTAAGTGCTTGAAATACTCAGAAGGTTGCGTTCATTCACTCCTTGATGGACAAACAAGTCATGTTTACAAGACACTATCGGATGCCAAAGCTTGTGACTCAGACTGCTTCACCTCTTCCTCCCCATCTCGATCGTGCTTCATTCTCCCTTGAGGCCAATGTTACTACACCCGAGGTGATTTTTTTTTTGCCTGAAGGTCAGAGGTCAGAGTGTAAAGGCCCTAACACTTTTCCATCACTACAGATGTGTCTGTGTGTATCCAAGTCAGATAAGCATACTGATAGGTAATAAGTGGTGCCAGATACACACATGTGGACCTCACACACACACACACATATCACTGCATCTGGATGAAATCTGTAGCTAGCAAATGCAGGCCTAGCATGGTGCAGGAAGTGGTGGGATAAAATGTGAATCTCTGCCTCAGGGTCCTCTTCCCACAGTGAGATACAGCTTGGATATCACACTAATGAATGGCGGGTATTTTAACAGAGAAAGTAAGCAAGTACAAACACCTAATTTGTCACTCAGAGATATCACACAGTCAATTAAGTCAGCAGTGAGATAGCATTTCAACTTCATTCTCACCTCTGAAGGGGAGACAGATGCTGCCTGAGTGAGTGCATATAATGTGGGTACTCTATCACGCCACATTCAGCTCAACAGCTGCATATAAATGGAAGGTTGGAAATGGTTAAGAGAGAAATATATAAATTCTACATGGTATAAAAACTCAAATTCTTGCATTTTCTGTTTTATCCTTGTAGGTATCAGAGTCTGAATCAGCTGTATTGTGAGTTCAGTGATAGCTTCTCCTGCAGGCTCGTGGTTGAGCTTACCTTACTTATTAATCAGCCTATACTATTTATTCAAATGGCAAATGCTTGACTCAAGCAAGCGGGATGATGTTACATGCAGCAAAAACAGAGCAGTACATCAGCCTGGGAGAAACTGAGATATAGCATTACTCCCCCCCCCCCCATCAAACTGCTGAAGCCACAGAAGGAAAAATATAGTGGAAGTGTTGACTTTACTCGTTCAGGTGGATGGAGCCAAGATTCAGAGGAATCCTGCTTTTCAAAGCAGAAGAAAACAATCTGCTTGTGTTACTGCAGCTTTAGCCATCTCCATCCAGCTGCCTTTCTCTGGGTTTCATGAACACCACATACAAAGTGCATGCATCCGCACCTTCAGGAGTTAATAAAATCTGTACTATGTTGCTTTGGATTAGCTTCCACATCATGTGCCTTCAGCTGCTCCTGGCTCTACCTCCCTCGCTCTGTCACTGATGGAAGCAGGGTGTGACGCAATTAAATAATGATGATTAATTTGTGAAAACAGGGAAGCAGTGGCTGTGCTCCAGATGAACAGCCCTTCACTTCAGACATATTCAACTCCCTTGCTTTCTTCTGGCTTCAGCTTGACATTTCACATTCTTTCTGACCTTGGCGAGCAGTGAGGTTTCAGAGGCCCTCTTCATGTTCTGATTCCAGTCATTTGCGGTGAGAGTGAGAAGTAGGTCAAGTGGCTGACACTGTTTCAGTGTGCAATAGGGGCATACTTTAAGTCTATTGAAGCAGTTAAGATAAGCCATCAGTATGGGAATCGCTTTCGCTTCCAGGCTTGTAGCTGCTTGAGAGCAGAGGGTAGACGAGCTTGGGGAGGTTGAAGCTCATCAGTGTTGTCAGGGTTATTGTTTCCTGTCACACTCTCACAGGAAATGGACTTTGGTACAAAAATCTATTGTAGCATCATCAGTTGCTATTTAGAGTTTTGAGAGATTGCCCTGGCTTTTAATAACAGAAGTGATTTTTCCAAATGGGGCATTTTATCTCGTTAAAAACCTGTTTGTTTTTTAATTACACAAATGTTTGTTTTTTCAAGATGCACGTGGTGGCGTGAAAAGGGCGGGGGGGTAATATTAGAAGCGGCCAACGCACTGAGTGCGGGCAGTGCCGACTAGGACCTGGAAGCTGTTGCATGCAAGCTGGCTATGTAGAGCTCACCTCTTGCACCTCGCGTTAACGGTTAAGTCGTCGGCACGGGCTGATATTGTCGTTTTTGCGGCGACACGTGGGCCAGGTGTAAACCGACGAGGCTGGCACCTGTTTGTGATGTCCGCCTCTCTGATCCAGCGCGTCCCGGTGATTCAGCAACCCAAAACTTACAGTCCCACGACCTCAGTCTGTAATGCGGTAATAACAGTCATTGCCTTCATTTAAAACAAATAGCAGGTCTGGACAGCCCGTCACAGCAAGTGCCGTGAGTCACTTATTAGGAAAATAAGTGGTGCGTAAAATTGAGATCTGCTCTCCGCAAAGACACGGACACGCTGGGTGTGTAGCAAATAGGCACAGTGAGTCCCAAATTATAAACTTACCCCTGTGTCAAGTCGTCAGTGTCGCTGATTTTGTACTTTAAAAGACGTCCCTTGAGAGAGATCCAACTTAGCATCAAGACTCCTGTTCCATCGCAAATTGTCCTCTCCAAACGAAAAAGTGACGCGTACTTTCTCACATTCGTCTCCTTAAAATACTTAAAGGACAAATGAAACGCGGCATAGACATGAGTGGGTAAGATACCGGGAGGAGATAGATCGCTGAAAGCATCCACGTCCGACGCTCAGAGCGACTGAAAACTGTCCAGTACATCCATATGTAAAGTGAGCGCCGGTTAGGCTACTCCCCATTAAAATCAAACCCAGATTTTCCCAAACCAAGTGTGTAAGAGAGCGAGAGCGCGCCCGAGAGAGAGAGAGAGAGAGACAGAGAGAGAGAGAGAGAGAGAGAGAGAGAGAGAGAGCGAGAGAGAGAGAGCTCTGCATATCCAATAGCACAGTATTTGGACAACTCAAGTTTCATTTTACCTGTAATTTGAAGATGCGTTTAATTAATCAAAAATAAATATGCGGGAACAAAAATACTTCTGACTATAGCAACCCCCCCCTCCCCCTTTACAACAAATACCTCCGCAGCTTTACGGACTGATTGTTACTCTGCTGCGTATTCTCAATGCTCCATGGCTCGCTGTGTTCACAGGCAGCCATATGGAGGTCGTAATGAGCACACAACGTTGAACCTGTTGAAACCAAGTAGGGGTTAGTGGGGCTCCAGGGGCCAAAGAAACAAGAGGCAGATGCAGAATGTTATGACTTATTAATCCCAATAACAGCTCAGCACACACTGGATTTATTAGCGTTCACAGACGTGTCAAGACACGGACATGTTTTGGGCTTTTTATTATTATTATTCATAATAGTGGCATCGAATTAAATACATCAGGGTACTCGGAAGATTGCCTATTGTGAGCTTGTTCAAAAAGAGGTTCGTTCTAGCAGACAAAATGTGGCCCTGCGCCCTCGGCTATGACAGCATCACATTAACTCATTAACTGCCTTCATATGACTTTAAAGAGCATGTGGTTTGTCATGATGAGTGCTGGCAATTTTATATAGCCTGTCTGAGGAGTGTGTGCCTAAAGGGGCGCTGGAAAAGCAACTGGATTTCAGGGATTTAAGAATTAAAGCAGGTATCTCATATGTAGTTAATAGCAATTACCACTGACGTTTAACACAAAACAGCCAAATAAAATATGTGGTGACTTCTGACCAGAATTCATTTTGCATAAGCTCAGAGGATAACACATTACACGTGTAAAACCAGACCAGCAGAACCGCGAGGACGGCTGCAATTCACTTTATAATTCCCAGTAATTTATAGGCGACAGCTCGCGTGTTGCTCTCCGTGTTATTGCAGGTGCAGCCTGCTTACCGGTGGGTCATTAGCATCGCGGCCGATCAAATCCCGAAAACCTCCTGGCCCGCTGTAAGCTGATCAACATTCCTCCTGCAGGCTATTTACTGTACCATCCTCTGGGGGGAACAGCTTGGCCCGGCTTGGCCCGTCCCGGCCCGGCCCGGAACCGCACTGCCTTCATCCAGTAATTCATCTCAAACAAAGACCGTTCAAAGCCGCGGATAATTAAAATTAATAGGCATTAACCCCAACCCCATGCGTGCGTGCGCGTAACGCCCACGAAGCACACCTGCAGCCAATACTAATTAACAATATCAATGAACACAATGGGATGGGAAAAAAATGGAAATTACCCATATCAGTTAATGGATTTAAACACAAAGGGGAAAACGGCTTCCCGCTTCATCAAAAACTAGGCTAAAATTAATGAAATCTTGATTAAACCAAGTGACACACAAGGGCAATGATACAGAGGAGCTGTATCATTCTGTGGAGACAGAATATCGAGATTTTCCGATTTGTTTTCATCCATTAAACTTAACACAGCCAAAGGTTTATCTTACTCCTTCTTTCCAGTGATTAATATTTCAATTATTTATTTATAGAAGAACAATTTAGTCAGTTCTCCATTTCAGGTCGTTTGTCTCCACGCCTTTTTTTCCCCGATATTCTTCGCCTGGTTTAAGCTCCTAAATAAGTCTTTAAGAGTTAAGATTTTAAATTTCTGATCTATTTTTCTTTTCAGTCTTTATAAAATTCACTCTCTAAAATTGCAGCTGGAATGTCGATACAGACACTTCAAATGGTTTCCAATGTTTTTCAATTAAAATAGTTGAGTTTACTGTTTTTGAGAAAGTAGGGCAGCAAATGGAGACGCTGAAACAGACACAGAAGGCCTTCGTCAATTGATCCAACAATCTGTGAGAAATACAAAATCCTGAAACTATTTAGTTAAAAGGAAAACATACTGCAAGATTCTGCTGCCAGCTTTTTTATTTACCCGGGGACAGTACAGTCAATGTTCACGCATTTTATTTTTAGAGAGGGACAATTTTGACGCATTTCTATGAAATAAAGGGGCTCCACCAACCAGCCAGTAATCTAGGTAGATTATCTCTCCAGTTACAAGTGGGAGAGGCTGGACTGCGTTAAAGACAGAATGAAAGAAAACAAGACTAACAGGCAACACACTCACTTGCTGTCAGATGGGATTCAAGCGGGGAGCTCTCCTCGGTCCTTTAGTTGTTGCACTTGGATCAGTCTGCTGATTGTGTCTGCAAAACAACCCCGTCTGTCTGTTCCAAGCCCGGGGCTCTCAGCGCTAGGTTCCCTGCGGCGGACACCCTGGAGAAAATGTCAGCCTCCGACTGTTTCCTTGCTTCATTTTTTGGCACCCCTGCTGTCGGGCGCAAGGAGAGATGCTTACCTTGTCCAGAGGGGAAACCCCCCTAACTTGGTTTTCAGTGGGGACAGGCCTCCCTCTTGTGGCGAATAGCGTGTAATACCCAGACTACTAACCTGAACCTCACTTTTTAAAAACTGGCAAAGGCCTCAAAGTGCATAAACGCACCTCACACTTAGGTGGCGCTAGAAGGCTCAAATTTCCAAGCTTCACAACATTTTATTAGAAACTGGTTTATATCTCAGCAATTATTTTTTGTACTGAGACATGGGAGGCACTGCAGTAAGTAAAAATGCATTTTCATTATGCAGCATGGCTCTGCATAAATAAGCATTATATATAAACCAGCATGCAGTACTGACAGGCCCCAAATTGAGGAACATATTCATCATCATTATTAATGTTTTTCTTTGACTGATCAAACACCGGTTTGAGTGAGCTCATTTGTTGACACAATTTTTTTAGTCTTTTTTTTTTTTCTTTACAGTATGTAGTTTGAAAGCAGATGTCATGTTCTCAGAGGGTTACTCTATGCTCATACTGTAATAAGTTCTCAGTCATTAGGTAGACCCCCATAAAGCTTTATTATCCTGTTGAATACTCATGAGGACCATCATTTACAAAAATGAACATCATATTGTATTCAATAATACTTTACATTATGATATAGAACATAACCTCATCAGCCAAGTGTTTAATGGGGATCTGAGGAACTTTCTGCTGCTGGCCTGTAGAAAGAATGTAGGTGTAAGACATTTCTGCAAAGACTTCACACTCACAAACCTGGAAACTGCATCCCTCCTTCATATGCAGCCCATGAATACACACCATGCATTTGTAATGGTAGACTCACTACTGGTTTGAAGAAAACATAATTGGTATCCTTTTTTAAGATATAGAACTTACTGAGTTATCGCTAACCCACTGATATCTGTGGAAACCATAGACTGTATTTGAAAGATGGACAAAGGTGCAGTGAAATTACCCACTGGATTGTGGGCTGTCAATCTGAAGCCTTCAGTATGGCATTTTGGACATCATCATCTTTTTTTGTTTGATTATTTTTTAACAAGCTGTTAAAAGATGTGATCATATTTGGACAAGAGAGTTAACAACTAGCATGTATATTTTACTGTGACAATAAATGGGATGCAAATTTTTCTGAGCAAAAACAGGCTTTAAAATATTTCAAGTGTCTTTAAATAGTATCACTGGTTTTAATGCTACAGTCAGCCTAGTGAAATCAGTGGTTGGAGACTGCAGCATGACCAAAATTATTGCAGCCATGCACAATGAACTT
This sequence comes from Archocentrus centrarchus, assembly GCF_007364275.1. Taxonomy (NCBI): domain Eukaryota; kingdom Metazoa; phylum Chordata; class Actinopteri; order Cichliformes; family Cichlidae; genus Archocentrus; species Archocentrus centrarchus. Next base: position 8,797,900 of record NC_044364.1, read on the forward strand.
GTGATCTTGGTGCCTTTGAAATGGTTGCTTCAAAGACAGGGACCAGGTCTGCAACCACTTGCAGTAAGTCGTTGTCTTCAAAATGACTTTGGTGCATTAAGACAGATAAAAGAGGGATAAGATGGAATCGGTCTGCTACCAGTTTGCAATTGAATGAGACCAATCTGGCAATTACATCCAAAATATTTATGATAATGCAGCAATTAGCTGTGATGAATCAGCAAAAAAAATCACAAATCTGTTGCTGTACGTTGCAAATCTGTTGCCGTCTACATACACACAAATTCACATTAATCTCACAGATTTGAAACAGAAGTTTAGATATATAAATAGTGACGTAGTTGCTGCAGAATGGTGATTTAACATCAAAATGACATGGATGCTCGGCAATATAGAAATATAGCCAGAACACAACCAGGAGGAAACCAGTTGAGTTGAGTTGAGTTGAGCAATGAGACAAGTTTCAGACAAGTTGCACTCATGTATGGAAGCCGAGAGTGGACGTGGTACGTATAAACTTTTTTTCTCATGGTTTTCTCGAGATAAAGAGTTATTTATTTCGGTATCACGAAATAACAATTACCGTTTTCTGAAGATAACGAGATAAATAACTCGTTATCTCGAGAAAACGAACTTTGTTTCCTCGAGATAACGAGTTAATTTACAGATGGTTTTCTCGAGATCACGAGATGATTATCTTTTCTTGAACGCTCATGATCAGCACCCCCCACGCCCCCTCCCGGTGAAGGAGAGCCACTCGTGACTGGGCTGGGCGGCCGCCCGATGCCCGTGTTGTGCCAAAAAGTGATTGTCTGCCATAAAGTGATCCCGATGTTTCTGAGTGTTTTTATGTGTAATGTCTGTTGCTTATGTTGGTAAATAGAGTGCAGTCAGCATGATATATGAAGGGCTTATATATAGAATGAAGAAATAACCTGTTTTTCAAGAATCTTTAGGAGTCTGTGTTATTGTACCTACATTATAATCAATCCAGAGCTTTTTGGCCACTTCAAATATCTTTATAGATCTGTGATGTTATATTTGTTGCGATTTCTGTAGCCTTCTGAGCCAGATTTCTGTTTAAAAAGACATTTTTAATGTCAATGACAGTTTTCACCTTGATAAAATAACAAATATATAAAAGTCACTTTGCCAAAAACTGAGTGCAGCTTCTACCTTGTGATAGAAATGCTATTTCTCACTCAAAATGACCTGATATCATTCATGATATGTTTGACACATGTTTCACAGATTATACGTCAACAAGTCATTTACAGCCGTTTAAATACAGATAAATTTCGTTATCACGAAATAACGAATAATGATATTTCGTGATAACGAGATAAATAACTCGTTAACGATTACCGTTTTCTCGTGATAACAAGATAAATAACTTGTTATCTCAAAAAAACCAACAGAAAAGTTTATACGTACCACGTCCGCTCTCGGCTTCTGTACTCATGCAATCTGTCTGCATTTATAAATTAGATGGCAATTATTTGCAAACTTTTGCTGATCTGTCTGAAAGTGATTGTAGTCAGTCTGAGTCAGACTGCAGGCTGACAGGCTGCCTCCCACCAGGCGCCTTGTGCAATTGACAGTGGTCGGCATAAATTTTTGCTATCGGTCATCAAATACAGAAAAAAAATTAAATGCAATCATTGGATAACCACCAATTTTTCCTAGTTGCAAGGCAGTTAATGGCTTGTTTTTACTCTGGAGTAACTGAGCCATTAGTGAAACATAGCAGTGAACAAGACAACATAACACCCAAGTTTTACTCAAAGCCTTAATAGAGTTTAAACATTTGGGTGAAATAAAAACATGTTTATATCTGATGCGATGCTGGGAATTTTAGCATGTGGGTGTCTATGTGGATAGACTTACTTTTGAAGCTAGTGTCAAGCGGACATTTGAGAAACAGTTTTTTAATTTTCGTTTTTCAGCCCTTGTTGCTTGGTTGAGTTTTCAGTCTCTCGGGAAGTGTTGGCTCACATTTGTCTAATATAACCTTTAAATACTTAAATTATTAAGAGTAATTGGCTCATGTGGAAGTGAATGGAGCAGAACCTTAAACATATTATGCCCTTATCTAGACTTCCAGCAATCTCAACTGTTGTTACACAATAATGTGGACCAATTAGGGTCAGAAATTAAAAAAATAAACAACTTGAGTCCCTTTAAGCACACACCCCCAATTATAACAACAGCCACCTGGGGGAACCCCACGTGTTTATGTTCCCTCTGCCAACTCAATTTAAGTCAGGACGGCAGCTTGGTATCGTGGTATACATCTTCTTGCACACTCACTTGCTCAGGGCTCAGCTGCCACTTCACTTCAAAGACCCAAGACCTGAGTGGGAACGGAAGCGATATTAATGGATATAATATCATTGTGCCCTTGTCCACTGTTTGTGCGCATGTGTGCAGACCCTCTGTCCCCATGTGACACACATTGCTTGGGGTATCAACATGTCAACATTAAGGAAAGAGAGCTATCAATAGCTCTTTTACCAGTATTATTGTCCCATCCATCATTTTGACATTGTGCCGCTGAAGGTGGCCTCTTCCGAGCTCACACTGATGACTCAACTACAGAGAGTTTTTAAATGAGGATACCTTGAGGCCGCAGCTAGGAATCTGCAGTAACCCAATCTCCACTGTTGAAGACTCAAAAGATGTGTGCTTTGTGGGGGGATGCTGTTGACTCGATGTGGGATTTCTCAGGGGTTAGTTGCTTACATTTGACAGCAGTGACTGTCCGGGATGACGGTGGGAAATTGGCTTTCCCACTTGGTATGTAATGCATGTGTGATTAACCCCACAGAGAAAAGTTCTGACTTGGAAGTAGGCTGTGTGTGTTTTCACATACATGTATGCATGTCTGTGCATTAAGGAGGTGGTTCAGGTGCCTCTCTGGTGGTATTTAGACCCTTCATTTGTGTGGAATCCAGCATCATTATCCCAAAGTGTTGCCAGCTGGAAGCGCTTGGGAGTTCCCATTTGAACTCTATGTGTGTTCTGAAGATGTAGAGTGACTGAACGAGTCAAAACTCTCTAATGAAACTCATGTTCTGGTTTTCATTCCACCCAGATATTCATGAGCAGCAGAATCTGGCACTGTCTTGATGATTAGCTAATAAATTGTACAGCTACAACGATGCCACCCAAGGCTCCACAGACGCTTTCTCAATTACCTGTAATCCAGTGAGCTGGAAGTGGATGATGGTAACAGTTCAAGTCAAGCATATGATAGTAAATAATGGCCGAACAAATCTGCAATCAATTCCAGGAAACTTTAAGTGTTTCAGTATTTCCCCTTGCATGTCTAAGTTATTCAACTTATGTGAGTTATTGCAGTTTTTGATTGATGCCCAATCATCCAGTTGATGCACCTATAGCTGCAAAGCATGAAGACACTAAACCAGACTTGGAAAGGTATCCTGTTTAATGTGCTGGCATCCAAAATTATCAGAGAATTAAGGTTCCATTTTTTCGCCTTGCGGCTGATGAAATAGCCTATGATTTTAGCCACGCTAGCAGAAAACTGTAGTCACTGCTGGACCATCTGTCAATCCACTTCTAAGTTTGAACTTACCCTGCAAAATCATATTATTGGTTTTTGATATCCATGGTGGCCCATGTGCTTAAATTCAAGGTCATGCGGCTTTTCTTGAAGTCACACCATGAAATTGTCATTCTTTTCTTTTAGGAAAATTTCTCAAGAACTGTTGGGTGTCATAAACTCTGGTATAAAGCTAGGTTTGTGGATAACCTCTGTGAAAACCTGAAGGCTTCACATTATTTTTTTTTTTCTTTCTGACATGCCTTGCTTGTGTCAGCTAGCAAACATTAGCATGCTAAGCTGCTGCTTGATAGGAGCCATGACTAGCATTATACCCGTCTAACATAAGAATGTTAATATTTGGATTTTGAACATGTTGAATGTGTTCAGCTGAAAGCATTGATGTGTACAGTGCTGCTACTTTTAGTTCATATGTATGGCACAATACATACAAACCAGTCTGAATGACCCTGAGTATAGGGTCATTTAGATATTTGTTAATGCTTAACCATAGTGTATAACCTGATTATTTCAATTCCATGTGCTCCGTGGCGATTACCGTCAAGTTAACAAGCCCTGAAAACGACTTCACTTCAATGCAACAATGTGAACATAACAGTAATGCAGACTTCGAGCTTGTAAAACAGTAAAAGGTCAGCTTCTTAACTACTTATCACAGATAACCACAGTGTTGTCACAGTTTTACAAGCATATTTTACTGCACACACTTTATTAGAAGAGAGAGCCTCACAATTCCCCACTAGATGACAGTGTTGGTCTAGCTTGGCATGTTTCTCCACCTGCTACATTGTTTGCTGAGCAGGTCGAAATAGGTGACCACTGACCATGGCCACATCCATAACCAGCGAAAACAGTTAAGATTACCAGCAGGCCTGCATCGAAAAGCTGCCAGCCTGATCCCAGGTGTTCTGCAGCTGCTGAGATAAAAAGCTTCTATCCATTGATTTCAGGCTCACCTGTAGCTCTTTGTCATCAATTTAGCACTCTGCATGTATAAATCCTGAAAAAAAAAAAGAAGAAAGTTGTCTAAATGAAAGCTTGCATTTGAATCATGGAATACTGAAAAAAATAATAGCAAACTTTGTCCCAGCTCCAGGAGGTACTGTATATTAATATTGTCTAAATCAATAATCTTAAATTAAGTCTTCATTCGATGTGGTGTTGATATTTCCTGCACGGCTCAAGTCTCAAGTGTCCACGGAGAAAAGGTATTCTTTGTAAGGCTCAGTGGTCAGCTTTCCGTAGTCATTTCCGTTCACAAAAGGGGTATTTACCTTCAATATGGTTTGCATAAGCTTTAAGGAGGCTCAGGGTGGGTCAGTAATTACAATGCAATTTAAAACCAGCCCTCCCATTACCAAAACGATGTTTCTTCTCACCAGTCGAGTAATATTAAAGGGCATAATGGCTGTTATGCCACATGCCTTTCTGAGGAAATCTTTAAAATCTTTGCTATGGAAAGAAAAAAAAAAACTTACTGTTTTGTTGTTTTGTGAAATCATTACAAACAATAAAATGTTGCTTAATTTCACTCAGTGAGCACCTATGAGTGAGAGACTCATTTCTCTTGAGTGAAACGTACCACACAATTGTCCAGCCAATTACCAGAGTATTACATTGTCCTGTTCATTGTGGTCTCTTTCAGTGTAACTCGAACCATTCCTAAATGCGACTAAATGCTCTCTGATTCAAACAAGTTCGTAGCAGTGTTCCCATGGGGTCAGCCCTTGTGCACTTTGTGCTGAAAAGCATCCTATTTGGCTCTCCCTTTACATTCTGATCCTTTTGAAAAGTGCATGCAGACAGAAGCGCGTGCGCGCCCACACACACACACACACACACACACACACACACACACACACACACACACACACACACACACACACACACACACAAATCTTCCCTCTTTGAGTCTAAACCACTATAGCCATATATGTCCATTCCCTAATTGGTGGTTCTTCTTTCAAAGGAGTGATTATGTGTGTATGTGTTTAGTGGCGTCCTCTCTTTGGAAGGCGCCTCGATTCAGTCCATCTCCAACGCCAGAGGGGACAAAAGAGGCACCCGTTCCTCCTCTCGGGGCAAGGGGCCATTGACACCAATAAATCCCCCCTTCCACTTCCTCCCTGGTGTGTTGGGGTTATGTCAGGAATGTCCCAGGTCCTATTGTCCCCTGATGCTCTGTTTTTGGTAACCCATCACCAGGCATTCTCTGCTGTTCACAGTGCCACCTCCCTCCCCCTGACAGACCAACAACACACATACACGTCCACACCCTTTGGGATCTGTGTCCCTTGGTCTCTAACTCTGAATAGACCACCTCAGCTGAATACGACAGACAGACAGACAGACAGGCGTCAGGACATCAGATTCAGCAGCCCAAGTCTTGCATAGTTGCCCAGTGGGGAAAAAAGAGCCAGTTATTTATTTTCACCTGTTTGGTTGCCTCAAGCTCTTTGTCTGATGGAGGGAAGAAAATAAAACAATGGCCCAAGTATTTTAAAATCCACTCTTAATACCTATTCTATACACTACCTCCTTCACCCCTTTTATGTTAAGGACTCATTCATTTCATAATCCTAGATTACATCCAAATAGAGAAATTCAGCATGAATGATGAGATTGCTACCTGGGGTTTCAAGATTCAAGATCATTTAATTACCTGCTTATGTAGACCCCCATACTACTATGCAATAAAAAAAATCTAAAACTATGAAAGAAAGAAAAAAATAATTTAGTCATTAAACAAGGCTGTTTTCATAGTAAAGGATGGCGGATGACTTCAGAAATCTTACACCCTGAGAAAAGAAACTACTTCTAGGTCTGGTGGTATGTTGATGGATCCTTCTGTATCATTTGCCAGACAGGAGCTGTGGCTGAGATGGATGCTGTCATTTAGTATCCCTTTGGCTTGACACAGACACCTCTTTTCACTGATGCTCAGCAGATGATAGCAGTGATCTTTGGGGCAGATTTAATCATCCGCTGAAAAGCTCTCCTATACCAGTTTGTTTCCAGTTAGAATGCTTTAAAGTATTAAAACACACACACGCGCCTGAACTTGAACACACTGCTACAAAGCTGCTCCACATCAAGCCCTTCGGACATGACTATTTAATTCACTGATTGAGGCAGTTCAAGGCTTACTGTGTTCAGTGCATAACATTAAAGAGCCTTTTTCTGACTGCTTATGTGGTAACTGTTATGAAGAACCTAATCAGAAATACTCATACTTTTCCCCATGTGTCCCTAAGCATAATACCAGTTTTATTTATGAAAAACAAACAAACAAACAGAAAAGAACAACCAATAGTAAAAGATTGCAGCTGTCTTATTAAATTAAACACTGAACATAGTGGCGGGGGACCGGTACAGTCGGCTCACTGCAAGAAGGTGAATGGTTGTTTGTTTGTTTTTTGTGTTAGCCTGTGATGAACTGTCCGGGGAGTTCCCCAGCTCTCGTCCAGTGTCAGGGTGGTTAAGAAAATTAATGAACTGATGTCTGACTGTATGATTACCCCAGTCTCCTCTTGTTGTAGCTTGTTTATCTTTAAAACGCATGAATGTACTTATTCATTATTACTGTTAGGTTCTCCATTTCTCGACCAGGAAGGAGTCAAATCCTTCTAGGGCTTGTCTGTATAATCTGCTTATCCAGGTAAACTTCATCATCTCCCTCATCCTCTTTCTGTCTCACAGACTTGCTCACACAGTGCTTTGGACATATTCATTAATCTTTTTCATTCCCACAAACCAAGCACAATCATTCAGAACACCAACCAGCCCATTCATTGCAAGAACCTGATGCATTCATTCAGTCTGTCATAGTACGCTCCCCTCAGAGGCTTGTTTCCTTCATTCTTTCCAATCACGCAGGAGGTAATATCACATTCTGATGGTGCCGTTTAATCGAGTCACCTGGCTGCATTCGAGCTTAACACCGCTGCCAAACCCCACATACCAGAGGTTTGATTTGTTGTTTGGTGGGGTGTGATGTATGTTTTCTGTGTGAGTCTGAGACTATGTGTGCGTGTGCGCGTGTCTGTTTGGGAGTTCGAAGGAGTAGGTGGGTTGTACACATGTTACGAAGTGAGGCGCCATTGCGGCCTAAAAAACTATTAGGCTCTGTAAATACACACTGTGGCGAAAGTAAACATTCTCAGCATGCCATCTAGGCGCACAGAGGGGTACTGGGAGACAGCCGCCGGACAGGCTGTGAGGGGGGAGGTGTATGCGTGTGTGTTTGTGTGAGCGTAGAGAATACAGGAGCAATCAGTGAGCAGAGCGGAGATGGAGATGGAAAATATAGATTTTAATTGGGGGAAAATTCAAGTGTGTGTTTATTTTCATGTTAGCAGAATCATGATCAGGCTGAGTGGTCAAGTAAACAATTTAAAGATAGTTTACCTGCATGTGTCGCTATGATGACCAGAAACCATTTATGTATCAGGACACTGGAGTATTTGTGTGGGCTGGTGATGAGTGAATGAAAAGTGTGTGTTGTGCATATTTTTCTGGGTTTTTTTTTTTTTTTAATTCCTTGTTGTTCTCACCCAAGGGGTGAGGGGTGGAAATGATAAAAAGATAAATTAGGCTCTTTTTTTTTTTTTTAATGGATAAGAACATATACATTGATGCATTGATGATCATTTTCTGAATGTGAGACCTTTAATAGTGATAGAAGCACAAGTAACCATGGAAACAGAGCTCAGAATATGCACTATTCCCAGCCCTGAGAGCGCCACACCACCCACAGCTCTATTTTTAGGCCTTACTCTGAGCCTAAAATATCTGTTACATCTAACAAGAGTTAAACTGAGTAATCAGCAAGCGTGACTACAGAAATGTGACTCTGACACTGATTAAAATGGTAGCAGCGAGAAAGCATATAGGATGACCGGGAACCTACTGCATGCCTTTGCCTGCTGTGCGTTTAAGGATACGAATCACATAAAATAGGCATAAGTCAGCTTATAGCCGTCACATCACTAGTATGCAGAGATTAGGAATTATAGCTAGTAGACATATGAGATTAATAAGAGCAGTTGGGTTAAAAAAAAAAACAGACTTAACAGCAAACACATAATTGCACAGAGAACTGTGTGTTTGGAGAAATGCTGTAAGACACTGAATTCTGACCAGGGGTACAGGTACCTCAGGGGGTATTTCTACACAAAGCAGTGGGTCATGTGGAGAGATTAGTTCAGCTAAAACAAAACAAAACTGACATTTCATTTAAGAAGTGAGTGGTCCTTAATAGGTTTGAGCAGAAAAGTTTACAGTTAGCTAAATATAATGGAAAAGCAGTAGAAAGAGACATAGTAATGCACAAATGATGTGAATTGATGAGTTGTGCTTCAAAAGTGGAAAATAAAATTGTAAAATATTATGCTACAGTCACACTAGAGAAAACAGTGGTTGAAGACCACAACACAACCAAAATTACTACAATCGTGTGCAATGAACTCATGGCCTTTGAAATGGCTGCTTTGCACACGGGGACCAGGTCTGCAGCCACACGCAGTCAGCTACCGTCTCCAAAGCAACTTTTGTGCTTAAATACGACAAAGTCAGTCGGCAAATAAATGCAACTTGCAACAACAAAGTGGTCCCCCATAGGTTAAGAGTGCTGCATGCTCAGCCTCTGGGCAACTACTTTGTTGTCGCAATGCAACAATGTAGTCACCGAGCAACCACCAATTTTTCCAGTTTGGAAGGTCGCTGTCTGATTTTTATTTTAGTGAGACTTTGCCATTAGTTAAACACTAGATGTATGTATGAATAAGAAATGTGAAATTGTCAGATAAACTCATGAAATATTTTGAAATTATTAAGGTGCGCTGTCAGCTGAAATTGAATTCAAATTAGAAATAAAGACATAAAAACGTTAGATAAATGAATGAATTGTCTAAACATCTGAAAAACCAAACAAAATTTTGGAATAAATGGTTAGCATATATTTGGCAGAAGTTTAGCTGACAGTTGAAACTGTTGGCTAAAACTCTTGAAGGTGGCCGCTAATAATGAATAGATGTCACACTGAGCAATAACTAGAAGTAGTGAATGAATGATTTACACAGACAGGAAATACTATGAATAAACAGCTGATAAAGTTCACTCACACTGGGTGAGCTGAATGTAATCGCTAGGTGTGAAAGGCGAGCTGAAAGCAGTGTGGACACAGTTTAAGATCAGTTCAAGTGAACAGGCCTGTGCAGTACGTGAAATGAAACGTTCTCTTTCGACTCTTCTAATGTAAAATTATGCATCTGCCATCCAGTTCTGAGAATCTAAGATTTAAGTAATGCAGCCCTGTAAATAATGAATGCATTCATGAATCTTTGTGGCATTGCACACATCTCCCAGCTTTCTGCTTAATTATCATAAGCACCGCTTGTTGGCAATGGCTGGAGTTTGATTACAAACACCTGTTATCTGACTACAGTCACCTGTTGTTTGTCTGTAAAGATGGCCACTGTGTTGATGCATTGGCATGCTATGAATCCTGTACCCACTGCTACTGACTCCAGGTCAGGTTTGTGAGATCTTGCAGCGATGGGTGGTTGACGTCATAACCACTGGAAGTTTGCTGCGAAGCATCTGTGAGTTCCGTGAAGGCTTCCCATCGCACACATGAAACACACAGACATCCATTTCAGGCATTTGAGAGAAACGGGGACCCACCATCACAGCAGCTTCTGCTCTTCTCTCTCATGCATGCTCTGCAGGCACACTTAATAGACAGAACTCTTGTGTGCTTGACACCTAGACACACACACACACACACACACACACACACACACACACACACACACACACACACACACACACACACACTGCAAGCCATGGATGGTGGTGTGATGGAATGCTGGGTATCATCTGCGGTGACTCCGTTTGTGGATGCGTGTGTGTGCCCTCCCTCCTCCCAGTGCTAATACCCTGTCATCATCAATAACCTCACCAGTGCTGACTCACTGGCTTTTACAACTATGAGGTTTGGGCCTTACTCACAACCACAGACCCTCGTCTCCATCTCTGTCTGTCTGTCAGTCCACTGGACACACACACACGCACATGCACACACACTGGAGTTGGAGTTGTGCGTGTGCTTGTGGATGATTGTATGCATGTATGCAATCAGTAAAGATGTGTCCACACAGGTACAGATGTGTCATTGCAGACCTTTCACCTCCCACCCACAGACACAGTCACTCCCAATCAGACCACTATCCATCATAATAATTGACTATCATCAGGCAGACACAGACTCATCATCTTTACCACTAAGCATGTCACCCCTCCTCCCACCTACTCCCCCGTTATCCCCATCCTAATTGTCTCCAGGCCTTCATTTAATTCTCTTTACAGCCCACAAATATGGGATTTATCTTACATTCACGTGAGGGTGTGTGTATAGAGTGTGCACACATCTACCAAACCGTATTTATTATCGTAGCTCATTTTGCAGGAGGTCGGTGCTGACGAGTGTGGAGACAGGCAGTGTCAGAAAATGATGATGCTGAGCGTCTGACAGGGGAAAGGCCACAGGAGTCTTGACATTTTTAAGGACAATGTGATGATGACTGTGTTGATGGGTTTTCTGATTTCCCCGGCATAAGATGTCAATCAAAAGTCTGTTCGCATATCCATAAGGATTGTAAATTTCCAAACTGAATTTCATGATGAAGCTTTATGATTTATTGACTTTTTGTTTTTTTTTTTTTTTTTTTAAAAAAGGATACATTTTATCAGAGCATGTGAAGTTGATTGTAGCCCAGGTAGTAATTTTGGAAGAAACGCAGACAGTACAGTTACTCATTTTAGGACTGTTTTTACTTCTTGGGTGTGAGAAAAAGAACACGTGGACCACATTTAACCTACAGCTGCATTAGATGCTAACTCTGTATTGAAAAGGTTTCTATTTCTTGAGTGGGATAAAGTTAGTGGATGTAGGCTGGGTCTGAAACTTCAGGCAGACAGGGTGAGAAGATATGTGAGCTTATGTAATTAGGTAACAGTTATCAATGATCAAATTATAACTTTAAGGCATCATTTTTATCATATACATCTTACATATTTATTTAGTTTGAACACAAATGGGCAAACGAAGCCCTGAACATCCCAGCGAGAAGATTCTAGCTATGTATCTAAAATCTGGTTGTTGTGATGATGGTTAGATTGCCCATATATGCCTAATTATAGTCAAATTTTGTTGTTTCTTGTCAATTAAGCACTTTCCTGACATTTTAAGGACCCGCTGGAATCCTCTCAAGGGCCACATGGAGGTCCCCGGACCCCACTTTAAGAACCAGTGATCTGACTAGCTGGCAAGGTCTGTTTCTAAAAGGTGCGCACCTAACTGGCTGGAGCCAGGGCGGCGTATTGCCTTTCACACGCTTCTAAAATACTCTCCGGGCAGAGCCTGAAAGGGTTACTGTTTCCCAAAGTGCCTCATTCTGCGCAGTCGAGAGGGGGCGGCTGAGTGGCGCCGTCGAGTCAGAGACGCAGTTTCTAAAAACCCCGAGACATCATCAAGAAAGAAGCTGACAGTAAGGAAAGCACCCCCCTCCCTCCCCCCTGCGCCCTCTCTTCCTCCTTCGCTGGCATGCTGCCGTTCTTCTCCTCTGCTTACCAAATCCCCTCAGCGGTTCTGTCACAATAACCGGGCGGCAAGTGTCAAATGCAGCTCTGCCCGCAAAAAAACACAAATCACTTAAAGGCACACAAAATGCGCTCAGTGGAAACACTACACAAGCTTCTTTTAGCTTTCAGACATTTGGTCATAGCTCTGTTTAAGTCGTTGATTGTATTTAGGCGAATAATATAAACACAATTTAGAAAAACCCTACTTTAGAAAATTACTCCTCTCTTTGATTTCACGGGACTTCATTTCCCTGCGCGTCTCCAGCGCGTTTAATTGGCCATATCTCTTTAACTTGCAGACAGCATGCCCAAACTCTCCAATTAATAGTCTGCTAACGTCAAAAACAGTTGACCATTGTTTTATGGGCTTTGTGTTCGCTCTCTCTCTCTCTCGCTCTCTCGCTTGCTCTCTCTCTCTCTCTCTCCATGGCAGTCAGACTTGAATAGGCGCCTGTCTGCTCCAGTCCACCTCTATACAAATACCTCAGTGGAACTTGTGTGGAGCTTCCAGAGTAAAAAACACAGAGACCCCAGACACTGGAGGCTTGCGCGTCTGCTCTTGCAATTTCATCATTTGACACTGTTTGAAAAGTCTGAATCATATTTTACCCACTATGTTAACACCTCGGAACTCAGAAGCGAGTGGAGATGAATGCGTGCGTGGCCTCTCCTCCCTCTCTCTCTCTCTCTCTCTCTCTCTTTCTCTCTCTGGTTGAGACAAATGAATGCCAGGTCTGTGGAGGCGCTTGAGGTATGCGTTGCGCATTAAGGAGCGTAGTAAATCAGCCTTTTCTAAAATCACTGTGACGGCGTGGAGCGTCAGGCAGTCCACACAAAGTCACCGAAACTTTATCGTAGTTAGTAACTCCACTCCACTTCGGAGCCCAGCCGTCTACACTGCAAAAAATCATTTGCAAAAGTCTTTCCACCCTTTATTATTATTATTATTTTTTAATATATATAAAACGAGGCACAGTTTCAGGGGTTTCCGATTAAAAAAGATACAAGAATATTGCAAGAATACTAATGAATGAAATGGCATTGCTGGGATGTATGAAATCCCTCCAGTTACCGCGAATGGAAACCAGTGAAACGTAACTCTGCAGCTGGGAAAATTTTTACAGCTTAATGAGACATTTTTAGATGATGCTTTTTTTTTTTTTTTTTTTTTTTTTACAGTGTACACGCCCCTCTGGATATACACAGTCATAAGCATGGGTTCACACTAACACATGTTGAAAAGATGGACTTTATTGCTAAAACGTGTAACCATAACATGTACACTGATATGTTTTTATTTATTTGTTTATTTTATTTATTTTTTTGTCATTTTTTAGAAATATTCAAGTAGACATCTCCCATATTTTTTTTTCTGGTATACTCTGCTATTCTCTTTCCTTATGCTCTATACTCACAAATCGTTAAAATAATAAATAAAACGTACAGATTTGTTTATTCCTACAATACTATGTATTCCAAAAAAAAGCTGAGTTCACGCCTTTATATATATCTTTAACCTCAACTTTTTTTTTTTTTTTTACAATTTAATTATTATTGATATTAATATACAAAAACTCTAGGCAGCATTGCAGTGAAATAACAGTCAGCATCAATGTTCAGTTGAAAAAAAAGTCACTTCTTGGAGAAGTGTAGCATATGCATTCCATCTTCAATGTCTCTTAAAAATATCAAAAAAAAAAAAGAAAAAACGCTCCTTCCTTATGAAGTGCTCGTATTCCCCCCAAAAAACATTTCAGGGCTGAGAATAAAATATGGTCCTGGTTCAATTAGAAAAAATAGCTGCATTTTCTTAAATATGTACAATGTTGGTATTTCACTTAAAATGCTATATAAAAAAATAGATTTGCTATGGTGCCCACCTCTGTAGAGAGTTAACAGTGCAATAGAAACCGTATTTCCAGTCCACTCCCGCGTCGACCACTACTACTACTTCCTTCCTTAGAGAAAATCAGCACGAACACTTGCACTCTGAGATGATTGGGTATTGCACCTGTATCCACGTACAGTATTTCTGTCTTAGAAACCCTTGACAATACCACCGGAGGAAAATCTTGGTGATTGACTTCACGGGTTTGCAAGACATCCCCTCGGGGAAGGAGCACGAGCGCTCAGAGAAACAGTTTCCCTCTTTGATGTAACGTGGCCAGAACCTCACACCCAAATCTTTCCAGGTGTACACCACTGGGCAGTGCGTATAGGTCCATATCCACTGCAGAAATTTCCTACGGGCTTTCTTGCCCACTTTTACCCGCTTTCCATAGGGAGTCTCTGTGAGGTCCAGCTTTTTAATATCGTTGGGCATGGGCCCCTGCGGCTTCACCTGGTTATCTGGCGCGGAAAGGTTCACCAGCATGGGCGAGCTGATGGACATGAAATTGGGGTCAAAGTTACTGCCGAGTTTTTTCCTCAGAGTCCTCTCGACCAAGTCCTGCTCACGGGGGTCGTACTCCGGGTCTGGGTCCTCCTTCAAGTCGGGCACTGGGAGGTGATCACTGGGCGATGGACGGAGACGAAGGTAATGCTGGGAAACTCCAAGGTGAACGCAAACCAGCGCGTAAACGAACAGCGTTTGTGAGAAGCCCATTATTCCTCTTGTTAAACGCACCGGCTCTTCTCGCGTGAATAATACTCAGTCCCTTTCCCGGTTACTGTGTTCTCTGCAGTGACTAGCCCGGGGCTTCATAAATAGTAGAAGTTCAGTCACCAGCAAGACGATACTTTTAATAGACCGCGTCGGGTTTGAATGACATGGAGCGGAGTGCTTTGCTTTTTAGGGCTCCTTCAACTTTGCAATTTGGCCGCTGATGCAACTCTGCAGCGTGAAGCGGTGCCCCCCGCTTTACAGAAAGAGTTAAGTCTAAACAAAAAATGGGGAAAACTCGAGCCTATTCACGCTCTCTCCTGCCTCACCCCGCTCCTCGGATTCACTTTGGGTTTCTTTCGGTTGTCATGGTTACCCCGAGGACTTGAAGCCACGACGAACTGTCTGCACTGGATGACAGCGGCCGAGGCGAGAGCTGCATGGAATGAAGTGTTTTCTAAAGGGACAGAATAGATCCGGAGCTCCCAGGAGAGACGGGCGCACAAAAGAGCACTTCACCAAGTTTTAAATGTCACGCGCCCGGCAAAGAGGGCTGCCTTGGCCAATGTTATTTTTACGCACGGCTTTTAGAAACGTGGCTTCTCTTAACGTTGCCTGATGCTCTCAGGTTTGACAAGGTCCCAGAGCGCACAGTCCGTGGACTGAGGAAAAAAAGTCTCTGCAGCCAGTCTCTTGTGGTATTCCAGCCGTCAGTGCGCACTTCCCCTGAAAATGACAGAAAACTTGGAGGAGCCGTGTGACACAATCTCAATTTATGACACAACAGCCATTTATTTTATTTTATTATTATTATTTTTTTTTTTTTGTAGAGGATGTTCCAAATCGCAGAGCAGCTCTAGTTTATATATACGTTTCGGTTGAAATATTCCCACAGAACTCTGGTTTTGCTTGTAACAAGAAAAAACGATGAAAACAGGCTTTCCAGCGAAATGCAGTGTCAGTGCACGTGAAATGCAAGCTGCATAAAGATTGAAAACGTGGTTAGTTCAGAGTTCCTTTCAGTGTGGCATTGCTGAATCTTCACAAAAAGAAGAAGAAGAAGGGGTAAAAAAAAAAAGATTCTAATCGCAATGTCGTTGCATGACGAGACAGTCCATAATCTGCGTTTTTGCCCGGTCTGTGAGAGCAGTCAATTCCTGGGGGAGCGTCTCTACTCCTTTGATAACTGGTACAGCAGCTACTAAGTCGCTCCTACTTCAGGAGTGTGAGAGACTTGGCGCTGGAGCATTTCTTTGCTTAGGCACACTGTGTGTGAGTGTGTCTGTAGCGAGTGGTGCTCAGTCCCAAGTTAAATATCCCCCTCCGACGGTACAAAGTGTCAGAGGGGCCTGCCCACCCTGGCCACTTTCACTATGATTGACAGCACCCCCCACCCCCTCCCACCCCGGCCTACCCCCTCCCTTCACAACGTGGAAAATATCAGCCACAATGACAAGGATCAACTGGGTCCTAAAGCACTAGTTTTATTATATTGCATTTAAGTGTAATATTCCCAGACATGAACAAGATAATGCATACAAGAGATATTTTTTTCTCTTACACACTAAGTGTAACAACAACTGTTTCTCCTGCGGTTTTCATCATCGGAGTATCTCTGACGCACTAATAGGTTCAATGCGCTGTCAATATTCAGCTGAAGCGTAAAAGAGTTTCCTGAACTTTCCCATGAAAATGATGGGAAACGTTTGGTAGCTTGTCTGCGGAAAAGGGGCATCACATTCCACCTTTGTTCATCGGGATTTGGGTCTACACAGGAATTGGCCCGTTGAACTCAGAGGTCACAAAATAGGCGCATAATTAAGGGCTATAAATGGTCGTGGATAACTAAGCGGTACCTTTCCCATGCTAAGCAGTCATTAGGAGAAAATCAGCAACCCTGCTGAACTTTTTACTATTGAACTATGTTGATCTTCCCATAATCCAGATTAGAATTTACACAAACAAGCTACATTTATTGACATTCAAATTGCTTAAACGTGTCGTTTAGACGCACTAAACGGATCCAGGAGCCACTTTGACGTTGACCTCCATTCCAATGAACATTTACACATTTTCAAAACTTTAATAAACTAAAAAATGCTTTGTAATTAAACTTTCCAACAAAAGCTGATTAAACTTAATCTCGACGTGGTTACTCTGAATTTTATACTGACGGTTGTATTTACTCACGCAGTTTGGATAGGCTGTCATTGTGCTTGTCTTTTGTAGTGGTCACTAGAGGGCGGTGATCCAGCATGGTGAGGACATGAAGCCAGGGGCTCCCCAGACTCTCCCTCACTGCTTGACTACTCATGTTTGAGTCCATGGGGAAAGAATGTTCACTCGCAGTCAGGATGCAGCTTAAGTGAAACTGCTCACCAGCTCTGTAATCAAACTTCTACACTACAGAGGGCGAATGAAGTAGTTAACCTGAATCATGTTCAGTATGAGTATAATATATATAGATACAGATGGAATGACTTTTATCACAAGAAGCACTGTAATTTCAGTGTCTTGCACAATTATTCAACTTCATTATCTAAGTCTAACCAGATGGAAAAAGGTGCCAGCGGTCTTTGGCATCCTGTGAGTAAATTCCTACTGATCCCTCTAACATCCATGCAGACACACAAAGTCATAATCTGGTTAATGATTTAGGTGCCGGTGTAGACAGAACTCAGTGGGCTGCAGGGACAGTGAGGCTGAGCTGGCTTCCTCCACAGCTCTTAGTGTGCTGGACTAAGAGAGAAACCCCATGCAGAGAGAAACACTTCCTTAGTCCCATGCCCAAATACTCTAGAAACCCTGCAATGAGTCAACCCCCATTTACTGGCTAATTACTGGAGATAAAGACAGAGAAAGGGGAGAGAAGGGGACCGGTGAACACAGTGGGGAAGGGTCGAGGTGATGTTGAGCATGTGAGGGAGATGGCAGAGGGGTGGTGGTGATGAAGATGGTTTCAGCAACGGGGTGGGGGTAGTTTTAGTGCTGGATGACAGTTTTCTGTGGAATGGCTAATTAAATAACGGCATTAAAGGACCCCAGCTCGCTTTAACGAAGCCCGTCAACCTCTGACAAGTGGGTCAAACTATAGAGGAGTGAGGGGGTGGGTGCAAGGGGGGTGGGGGGGGGATTGGTGCTGAAAATTGGCCTTGTATAACAAGGGGACTTAGTTCTTTGGTTGTGCAGTGATTGTTCACGCTCCCTTAGGCCTCAATAGGGCACATGTGAGGGGGTGCTGGGGCAGCAGGGGTGCCCTAAGGCATAGATTTGACTCCCTTCTCGTTTTCTGCTATGAATGCTATACAGACATACACTCCCACACATAGCATGCACAAACACATACACTAACACCCCTACAATTCCAAACAAAGGCCTTTTCCCAAGGTCCAGACAGGAGCTTATCCACTGCAGGGGCACAGCAAGGGGCTACCCTGGCCAGACTGGCCGACTGTGCCCACTGAGGACTGGTAGAATGGCACAGATGGGTGGATGGAGATGGACAGATTGGAGAGGATGGAGAGGAGAGAGAGAGAGGGGCGAAAACACAAGTGACTCAGAAACTAACACAAAAAATATTACCTATCAGAAGATTAGTTAGGGAAAGTTAAGGATTTTGGCAAGGTGCTGTGGCTGTTTTGGAAATAGGATTTAGTGGCAGCGATAATACCCCCCCCCCCCCCCCCCCCTTCCCCCCCACCCAGTCAATAGATATGCCTGGAGAATGTCTTATAATTAGTTTTGTGTTGTGGCATCTGCAGCAGAACGCTTTCTGCTAGATCTTTGGCAGCCTGACAAATCTCAGAACCAACCAAAGTCTGAACATTTTTTTTGTTGAGCTGTTAAAACAGCAGAAACATTTTTTAGTATGTCAGATAAATATTTGCAGTAACTTGAGATTAGGACAGTAGTGTATGTGTTTAATAGTCATTTTAAATATGTTTGATGTAACTGTCATATGAATAAGACCAATGAATTATATCATCCGGCATCTCTTGCCTTGCAGGGACATACACAGAAATACTCACATTGCAAATAAATAGTTTTCACTATTGCTCGTCAATATTGCATTATCCTTTATTCCTTCTCCGCTGCCCTGTCATCTTCTCCAGTCTTACTCCCCTCTTCCTTCTCCCCCCATATTCGACTCTGTCTCCGAGCTTTAACCCAAAGCAGATGGCTTGGGAACCATGTCAAAAATCTGTCTTCCGTTAACACTACTTTTGAAGCCCCCCCTCTACATTTTTTTTCTTCTCCGCTAAATTCATCATAAAGTTATTTTTTGCAAAATATCCAGTAAACAGCATCAAAGTGATATTTTTTCCTCTTTCCTCTAAGAGGAGAAAAGAAAGCTGCATTAAGTGTATAGCGTGTTATTGAAAGAGCGCTGTGCCACACCGTTGTTCAATCTGAAGTCAATCTGAGCAGGGCCCCGCATCCTTTGTGTCTATTACGGCATTCCAGTCGTGATGGCGAAAACGCTGCTCCATGCATGATCAAAAGCTGTGATTAATGGTGATCATATCGTAGACAGCTCATTGGCTTTGTGTGTTGACGGCGGGGCCCACTTTGAACTTTGAGACTGAAGCATTTGAGCTAATCCAGGAAACTTTACTGTGGCACAAGCACCGCTAATATAAATGTTTTGCTTTAGGTTTTGTGTGTGTGTTCAGTCATTCATTACAGAAGCTGTTCAATACCTGAGTTTTCCTGTGAAGAAGATTTCATTTGACAGTGCACATGCGAAGAACTGGGCCTGAAAGCTTCTTAACAGAAGGGTAACAGAACTTCAACATTTTGTTGAGCAACTCACTAAATAATTATTCCTAGTAACAAAATGAGTCACATTTCTGCAGTATTGATAACTAATCCTAAAAAAAACCCTAATCTGGAAATGAAATGAGCCATACTCTTACTGTACTTAATTTTCTTTTACTTTGTTGAATGTAGCATTGTTATTGAGAAAAAAGTTTAGCTCCAACAATAACAAGACATACCCAGATGCTGATTATTCAGCTGTGATGTCACCCACTGGCTGGTGGAATCCTGCTTCTGAGCACACTCCTTTGGAAGAGGCTTTTTAAAAACAAAGTTGCCACTTGCTAATGGGCCAGTCACACTAGAGGGAAAATAGGATGGCAACTTCCTTGCGAATAGGAAAATTGGGAATTGGATTAAGTATTTTCGCAGTTGGTGACCAACTGCAACCAGTTGCAATGACCGCTTTCAGTCTCAAGGTGACTGCGCATGTCGCCTGGTGGGAGGCAACCTGTCTCCAAACATTTGCAGTCTGACTCAGATGGGCTGCAATCACTCTCCGACAGATTGGTGGCATCTAATTTATAAATGCAAACTGACTGACAGCACATTGAAATCAATCTGAGTCAGTCTGCGATGATGAATGCAACTCACCTGCAGTGTCTCTTTGCAATAAGGAAGTTGACTCAACTTGTTGCCAGCTGATTGTATTCTGATTATTTTCCTATATAAAAGCAAGGCTGCTGAGTGCCTGTGTCATGGTTGTGCAGTGATTGTTCACGCTCCCTTGCATTCATAGATCAAAGTATTTGTGATTACAAGTCATAACAACTTGATCAAATGTCATGACAACCAATGAGCTAAGCTTCAATAAAGGACCAGTATGTAGGATTTAAGGGTTTCTGCTGTATTGACAGAAATGGAATATGGTGTCCACAGTTATTCTTTTTATTGAGTTTATAATTACTTGCAAGTGTAAATCAATCTGTTTTTAGTAGCTAAGAATCAACCCTTCAGATCTACATATATGGAAAAGGAGCTCTTTCAAATATGGCTGGATTATTGCAAAATGGTTGCAGAAGAGCAATAAAAAACTATTATGTGCTTTTTTCTGCTTTTGTAATGGGCTAGCTGGGTCACTTGGAAATAAGCATTGTTAGTTTCCGTAAGTCATTCCCACTCTTTCTTCATGAATTGCTATTCTCCTGTAATGACGGCTGGCAGCTTTTAATTGGGTTTGGTGTGACCTCACAAAATTCCAGGGTGATTACTCTTATTCACATCTTCTAAAGTTGAAGTAAAAAGAGGATCTCAACAGCTCAAAGCATCCCATGGTCTTCTTCTTTTCCTCTCCTTTCATATTTGTTGCATCCCCTTTTGGAAGACCCCAAGAGTGCCCCCATCCTTCTTCTGTCCTCTGAATATCCTCCTCCTCCTCTTGCTATGCCACCATCCCACCTCCCCCATCTTGCCTCCTTGGCCCCCTCAGATCACGGAGTGATGAGGGGGGGGATTAAATTGATCGCCACCTTCCGGAAAACAACAGGAAAAAACAGCACATTCCAAACGCCAGGAGGGCGTTCCCCCTGGTCTTCCCTATGGCAGGATGACATCATTGGCCTGCCGCCAACAGCCTAGAGAGAGGGAGAGGCTGAGAGAGCAACACAGAGAGATGAATAAAGAAAGCTAGGGGGAAAATAAGAAGGATACAAGTAATGTAAAGTCTCAAAGGCCTCTGTTAACATATCTTCAGTCTTGTGACCAGTCCTCCACATTCCTCTGTGCAGCCTTGGCCGGTTGGAAATGTCAAGTGGTGTGTGAACAGATGCCATGGCAAAGATACGAGAGCTGCGATAGTGGAACATACAGTATATCACAGTTTATTTGGACAGCTATGGCATGTGTTTTCACTATCCGCAAATCCTAAAGCTTTAATCTGTCATTCTAATCTCCTTTCTCATCAGCGAAATCATTGTTGGCACACTGTATCGATGAGTCTCTGCATGCTTGTTACTGTGCTCTTCATTTACATAAGAAGCAAAGTAACTACAATGGAATAAAGACTTCAAACAAAAAAAACAATTTGCAGTTCCACTTGAAAAGATCACATTTTGAAATCCCATTTTAACACTAACTAACGAGTAATATAATGTAAAATGTGACCACATGTCTTTCAGAAGCTCTGTCCAACCTAGGTAAACCCTGACCACAAATAACTGGCAATTCGTTCATTCTCCCAACCACTAAGCCATTGTGTTGCCACAGGCCATCTTGTCGAAATGAAACAGTTTGCCCACAGCCACTGACCACAGCAGATGTTCCTTTGCCCGACGCTCTCCACAGCATGTGTGTTCTGTTGAGTCTACAGCCAAGATACTTCCATGGACTGGCACTGGGTAACAAAAAACAAAGAGAGGGAAATTCTACGATGGCGTCTCCACCAGTCTGTGACAGGATTCAGAGTGAGGTAATTCTGTTTAAACCTGAGATCTCGTTAAACCGCATTAAAAACCAATGTGTCATGGATGGAATGCATCCAAATAATCGCCACAGGTTGCACAGACATGATGGACCGGATCAGTGTCACGACCTGAACGAGTCCCACCTCTCCAGTTCAGGCATTTCTGTGGGTTGTAGTGCTGGGATCCTTGTGCCCTTTGGTCCTCTGGTGTGCTTGTGGAGCATGCAGGAGGGTACGAAGGTGACGGCCTGCCGAGATGCCAATAGGACTGGGAAGGCTTTGGGAAATGTCTCGCTGGTGTGTGAGCGCACACTTCTGCTCAGGGGGGGTTGCCCGCTTGCTTGGGAACTGGACGGAAAGGGCTGGAATCTGACAACAGCCCAAGTGTGCACTCAGTAAGATCATTTGTCCAAAAGATGTACGAAATGTTGACTCTCACTGGTTTGCTAATCAGCAGCCACAAGCCCCTGGAGCCATGTGTAAATAGGAGTGTCTGCCTTTTTCTGTCACTCGTAGCGGAACAGAATGAGGCTTGAGAGGGGCAGGTAGGCATGAAAAGCGAGAGTAATAAAGTGCCAAAATCACGAGATATTAAATTGGCGTGGTTGAAGAACAGAACATCAGTAAAATTCCCTTCAACCTCATTAGAGCTCAAGCTGAAACTGCTTGTGTCTTAATCAAGTATTCAAGTTTGTTTTTGCTTTTTTAACTAGAAATGCAGTGACAGAGCTGACAATCCTACTCAACTGTCACTGTAAATAAGAATTTGTTTCTTAACTGACTGCCTGCTGAAATAAATGTTGGTGAGAGAGTAGCTACAGACAGCACATTCCCACAAAGACGATTTAAAAAAAAAAGTGTGTAATGAAGCCAACTTTAGGTTTTGCTGGTGCAAAAATGGTGTGCAATTCTTCTCCAACATGCTGTTTGTTTAAGTCTTCAATTCACAAATTTTGGCAGATACTTTTCTGGCTCAGTAAACCTTAAACTTAGTGTCTCTATGAAACAGGAAGCAGACAAAAGACAGCTCCCTCCATACATTTAGCAATAGACAGAAGCTGTTAAATGCATTTACACTCCAATAACTTTCACAAGTCAGGAGGACGTGGATGGAAAGATTAAGGGAAAAAGAAAACTGCCCAGTCAAGTATATCCACAAGGAGCTATTGATACTATAGATCTGTGCTGGTGTCAGCCTTAGAGCCAAACAGGATCACAGTTGTGGCTTGTGCCAATAACCTTGCTGACCTTATTTAACCTTGCATTTGGCCTGATGAGAGGTCATGTTTGTTTGAGTCTACTCTTTATTACATGACCAAATCTAGACACCCCGACAATAATAACGCCACAGCAAACAATGACATGAACAATTTTGCTGAGAAAGAAAGTCACTGGCATGTACAGAGTCCAGAGGCCTGACCTCAAACCCTTTAACATCTTTTGGATGAGATGGAGACCGAATCAGCCCATTTTCCCAGAGAATTACATTCAAATGAATTAATATCTTGCAATTCATGCGCAGCGATGATATTCAGTTGTATTAGAGGAACTTTATACTAAAGCATAAAATATTGGTGTACACTTTTTTCAACCTTAAAGTGGACCTAATTTATGTTTGCATGATTCAAAATAGTCCTTGTTGATCTTATACCAGACAACACATTTCATCCACATTTTTTAATGATTGTTTTTTTTTTTTTTTTTGATTTGCAATTGATCAAACATCAAATAGATTTCTATTTAATGCTGATTTTCTCAATCTTCTTGTCATTATAATTCTGAGACCGTTTAGGTGTGCGATGTCATTGTGGACGTAATAGTGTAACGAGACAGAGAGAGCGAGACAGAATTCAGGAGCCGAGCACCTTTCACTGTCTGTCTGTTAACAGTATGTGCATCGTGAATGTGTGTGTGTGTGTGTGTGTGTGTGTGTGTGTGTGTGTGTGTGTAATTACAGCCAGGTCCCCGGCATGGAGCCCAGTAGAAGTATCGTCAGTCTGTCTGTGGCATGTGGTGGTGGTGCTGACCTCTCCTCTCCTCTCCTCTCCTCTCCTCTCCTCTCCTCTCCTCTCCTCTCCTCTCCTCTCCTCTCTACGACACTCCACCCCACATCACTCACACAGGTGTTAACAGCAAAATTCCCTGTCTCGTGAAGTCTTCCCTGTCCATGTATCAGAAATAAATTGCATTGATTTCTATGTGCACGGGCAGTCAGCGTTGCTTTCAGTGTATTGCAGACTGTAGAGACAGACAAACAGAAATCAGACTGCTCCAGTCACTATTACCTCGTTGCTCTCTTGGAGCCAATTTTCACTTCTGTGTTAAGGGTTACTTAATAAAAGATGACTATTTCGATGGGAATAAAGTTATGTTGGAGAATTTGAAGGTTGCATCTGCATCTCACATGTGCCTCCACCACAGCCACTAAAGCTGCTGGATCCAACTTTGGGCCCATGGATTTTGTGGTGCTCTGGCAGCATCAGCTTTTACGCACCAGCCAGCTGTTTTTTTTTGTTGTTGTTTTTTTTTTTGAGGAAGTATGCAGAACTGGTTCTACATCAGCACTGCCTACATACTGAACTGCTTTTTGTTTAATTTTTGGTCAGTTAACATTAATCAGTAAGGGTCTGGTTCTCAGCCGCGCAGGTCTCTGGGCCTTGAAGGTAAAACTGAGATGGACACGTGCACTGAACAGCTCTATTGCTTTTTGTATTTGCCAGTTTATGTGTGAGCGTGTTGATAACAGCGCCCAAAGTGTGTGTCAGCGAGCCTGTCTGTAAATTGTGTGTCTCTTGTTTGTGTGTACAGTCTGTGTGTTTAAGCAACTGCGTCAGTGTTTGAGGAATGTCACAAGACATCGCAAATCCTAATGATCAACATTGTGATCCTGTGTTACATGTGCTGTGTGGTTAGTGCACATTAACCCAAAGTGACTTAGGCTGCCTCTGTTGTGGTGAGACGAGGGTTTTTTTCATGCCAGACATTGGACAAAAATTAGATGAAAGTACTTGAGAATCAAGCAGCGCCAGAACAGAGGTGACATTCCACGGGAAGTTATTTAATTCCTTTGAAAGCTGAATCAAAAAACGTGTCAGTGACAGTTTGCAGTGGAAACATTTGAAACCGCTTAAATGCCTAAAAATGCTTATTCTTTGATGCTTTTGAAATGTGTTTCTATAATCACTGCAGATGAAGGAGAGAGAAAAAAAACACACAAACACAAAAATTAAAGTTATTAAAGTTGACGCATCCAGAAACTTTGATGTGTCTAAGCGTGAATGTGAGCTCAGGTAAACATGCTCAGAGTGTGTGTGCGTATATGTCTGCAACACCACCACCACCTTAACGCATACACACTGCATCCAGGGCGATTTATTTGACCCCTTATTGCCAGCGGTGAGCCTGTGGTGGAGATGAAAGCATGCCTTCCCAGTGTGGCCCCAGTTTCTATAGCTATGGACACAGGCTCACACTGGTTGGGGACAATAGAGGGGCCCTGCCACTCGCCCCTGCCAGAGCCCTCTCCTCTCCCCACCTCATCCGTCACCGCAATCATATTTTCAAAACAATAACACAGCCGGGGGAGTGGGGGAGCATGATTGAAGTGTGTGCATGTTTGATCTGCTGGTATGCGAGTGTGTGCTGCGTATGTCCTTTGTGTGCATATATACATGTGTGTTGTTATTTTTAGGCACGTGTTTGGTTTCAGCCGAGTGCGAACATGCTCATTTGACTTGGGTCTGTGGGTGCGTGCATGCAGTTTAAAAGCAACTGCTTGCAGGCATGCATGTGTTTGTCTGTGTGTGTGTGTGTGTGTGTGTGTGTGTGTGTGTGTGTGTGTACAGATGCAAGAGTGTTGGTGAGTGTGTGAGCTGTGAGCTGGGTCTTTGATGGCATGGCCGGAGCGTGCCTAATGTGACTGCTTGCTGGGGTGGGGTGGAATCAGAGGGGTGGCAACGTTGAGCCTCTTGCACTCATACTGTCTATCCTCCCGCAGCCCCAAGGCTCCCCCGCAAACTTGAAAGGACCAAAGGAATCCCCCCCCCCCCCAAACCCCTACACACACACACCCCACCCCGCTCTGTGTTTTCAAAAAGCATGACATCATCCTTTGCACAAAGGGGATTGGAGATGTAGTCAATATGGATGTACAAACGGGGTACAAATTAAAGGGGAAACTAATATAAAATGTTTTAGTAATGTTTTGGGCCATCAGGTGCCACCAGAACAGCTTCAGCACACCTTTTCAAGGATTTTACAATATAAGTGTTTGGAACCATATATAAGAGCATCCAATCGGCTTTTGGAGCCCCACCTGACACTAACATTTCCTGATTTTTGCTCGGAGATACCATCTTTCATTCTGAGAACGTTTTGTAATGCAATGACTCAAACTGAAAGAAAATATATTTCTTTCAGAGTTCAGCTCCAGACACAGGATTTTGAACTGAACACAGAACGTGGCTTGACAGATTCTTTTGCTGCCCCTTCCTGCTCTCATCAGTGTCTGCTTTTCTTTTTTTCTGTCCACAGTGTTGGCTTTCCTCGTACCACCGTTCCGGCTACTCGGCACGCAACCAACACTCGGAGAAGACCCAAGCTGCTGTTTTCCCCAGGGAAACAAACAAATGGCAGTTAATGACAAATGGTGTATGCTTAATTAAGTTTTTTGTTTTCTGTGAGAGCTAATGTCCCCCTTGCCTTAATTTTTGTAAATCATCCATCCATCCATCCATCCATCCATTTTAAATATTATAAAAGGCTTAAAGTTATTCATGCTTAAAGTGGCAAAGTTACTTTGTGCATGGCCAGTTTGAGGTACAGGTGGGTGCCAGCATTGCTAACTGGAATCACTGAATTGGACCTTTTGATTGTCTCTGTGATGTTGGTGCCATTTGGAACCATTTGGATGCCATTATCTGTAAAACAAGATTTGTTTCACAGGCTTTAACAGCCCATCTATAGAGTTCATGCAGCAGTTTTATTTCTATTTTACTTAGCACTAATTAGCCGATGTCTATGTCTGTGTGATGTATCCATACAGATGGCACCTTAGCGTGCCTCCTTCTCATCCAAATACGGTCACTTCTGGCTCCAAAAATTCTAAAATTTAAATTTCACAATCTGAAGTCTAAAAACCAGGGGGTGACATTGGTGGCTGCATCTATCTTTTATTTATGGTCTATGGTAAATGTGGAAAATTGTTAAACTTTTTAGCTCATAACTTCAATTGTCTTCTCAGCTTTCAGAAGATATATCTTCACCATATATATAGATAAAACACAATGACAAAAAGGTGGAATCAATACAGACAAAAGCAATATAATCCCACTTTTTTCTTTCTAGAGCAAGTAGTAAAACTGAATTGGAGAAGGGTGTCTGAGGGCATAATAAGAAAATAAGATATTCTCCTGTCATAGCCTTGTTAAAAGCAGAGAATACAAACCTTTGTGACATTGAGAGCTGCAGTGGGCTCAATCAAAGCCACCTGCACGCCTAATGTCATGGCCACTGACTTGTGACTGCCACTCAAAACACCCACACACAATTACACACACACACAGAAATCTGCAGTGGCACTTCAGAGGTAAAAAAAAGAAACAACCCAAAAAACACTGAGGTTAACACACAAAAATGTGCACACACAAATTCTTTGTTATTCACGCGTTCTATCTTTGCCTTTGTCAGACACACTTTCTGCTCATACAAGTGCTGCTTAGAGTTGAGGGCTCGTCGCCCTTGCCTGTTTAATGGGCCGTCCATTTGCCAACTGTTCCTTTGAGGGGGCCAGTGCGTCGGGTGTCGGAGCAGGGATTTGGGAGGGAGGCCCGGTGCCGCTGGATCAGACAGATGGAGGGGGGTCCGGCTCCATTCATTTAGCTCTATGAGAACAACAGAGCCCCACTTCAAACAACAAGAACGCAACCTGCTGGCCCCATCGTCTGCCATACACAGGCATGCACATGCTGAAACACATGCATTCATGCACATGCTTTTATTAGAACTTTCTTAATGCGTATTTGATCTGATGTGTCTTAAATCTAAAATCTATCCCAACTCAATACCTCAAGATAAAGTTGTCACCACTGCTGTTCACACTGCCTGCGTAGCTCATCTGCCTCCCTG
Source organism: Archocentrus centrarchus (assembly GCF_007364275.1). Lineage (NCBI taxonomy): Eukaryota > Metazoa > Chordata > Actinopteri > Cichliformes > Cichlidae > Archocentrus > Archocentrus centrarchus. Next base: position 8,826,076 of record NC_044364.1, read on the forward strand.
ACACACACGTACGCACAGGGGGCATAAAAACAGCAGGCTTCGCAATGCCCATCCCTGTTCCCAGCCCTTCTTTCCCTGGGAGTCCCTCTTCTGCTACCACCCAGCCCCCCCTCCTGAATTCACTGGCACTTCCAAAAAGCTCCGAGGCGCCAGCGGAGTGGGGCTCATCTCTTGGGAACAATAAAGCCAGATCTTCATAAAAACTTCAAAAAGGCCTCGCCAAGTGTTTTATAGGTGCTTTAAAGGTTTATGGGCCCTGGGGAGGGAGGGAGAAAGCGAAAGAGAGAGAGAGAGAGAGAAATGAATGATGTAGTAGTGGTAGGCTTCACTTTTCCCACCCACTGCACACACATAGCACAAAAACACACACATGCTATCATGCACACACATATATGCTGCTGCTAATCTGCCAGTAAGCGCCACGCTGATGTCAGTTGGTGGTAGGCAGGGTGCAGCAGGGGGTGACTGTGGATGAGGGATAGAGGGAAAGGGGATGGTGGGGGTGTAACAGGTGAGCAGTTAGTGTAGAAAAGGAATAGCAGAATAGGAAAGCAGGATGCCACTGTGGCGTCAGTAGAATGCTGTCAAAGCAGCGGTTAAAATTTATATTCTTTTTAAGCTTAAGCTCTTTTGTATATATTCAAACAGTTGAGTATATGTCCAGTGTCACATTTTAAGAGGATCTTTCTAGATAAGATGGAAATTAATTGACTAGCTGGACTGGTCTGCCAATTTGTACTTCAAATGTGTAGTTGTCTGGCCAAGGTGTAGCCCAACCTTAATCCTCAATGACCTCAGGGTGGGTTAAGAGTCAGAGCAGATTAAGGTCTAAAGTCTGCTCAGCATCAAAATGCACTGGGTGCTGTTTCTTAGGTGGACCTCGTTTAGCTGCACACGAACTGGAGCAGGGTCTCACATAAAATTAGCAATTTGAACTCTTCAACTTCCAGTACACAAGCTTAACAGCCTCTGAATCCTACCTCTCTGCCAGCTAAAGTGCTGACAAAATCACCTATTAAATGATTCCCCCAGATACATAACTTCACATTGCCACATGTGGATGCATATATTTTGATGAGTCACTGGGCCTGTGCTAAGCATGCTCCATGTTGAATCTCTTTTATGAGCATGAATAGCCACTATTCAAGATGTTTTTGGAATGTTTTCTTTGTAGGTATTCAGATATATGCCAGGGGTTATATTTAGCTCGGGTCTTCCTGGAGTCAGAAGGTTTAAAATTAGGAGGTGTCAGAATTCCAGTACAATTCTTAAGTTACTGTCAATAAACGGTAAGGGGTTGCTCTTAAAGGAGTAGTGTGTTGGCAAGGGTGAATTATGGCATGATATATGTGTGATAAAGAGCTTGGGAAAGTGTGTATGGATTTGTCTTGATATAGTACAACAGTGTAAATCTTCTACATGGCAGCACATACATGCACACTTATACATTTGCACATCTCAAGATTCCTGAGTGCCTGCCATGTGCATGTTGTGCATCGGTGTGGGTTTTGTGCGTCCTTCTCTACATTAGTGTTTGTCGGATCTGTTGACAGCAAAGCATGCAGCATTTTATTTGCTCAAGGGCTGAAAAAACACATGGCGTTAGCAAGGGAGCGCTGTGATTTGAGCCTGCTGAAAGCAACCTAGACAGACAGAATTCAACCATGGTTCAGCTGCACATATTAATACGCTGTATGAAAACATAAGATTAATCAGTGCACAAACATAAATTCATATTCTGCTGTGATGCAGATGGGCTGAGTTTAAGGTATTAGACAGACAGACAGACAGATAGACAGATAGATAGATAGATAGATAGATCTGTCCTTCAAAATGTGCTGAAGAGAGAGCAGATATAAAAGAAACAGTAAAGTCCCCAAAACAGAACCTTGTGGCACACCGTAGGCAAGAGAGGGTTGGGGGGAGGGTTCTTAGGTGGACCTTCTTTAGCCACCTAGGAAACTGTGATACCCGTAGTGTGAATGATGATGGTGTTAACATCTGACTTTTAAGAACTCATATACATTAAATGACACCAATCAGCTCTTACAGGGTGGAGGTGGCTGCCATCAGGGAGTGCCATTGTTGCAGGGGAGGCCTATTCTGAAATGCATCACCACTATAAAACCTATGTTTGTAAATGGGTGTAACAAATTTGTTTCTGGTTCTTTTACTAGGGCAGTCTCTTTTTCACAACACTAACACTAGTCTGCCTCTGAATTGGTGTTAATTTAACTCAGAACTGGATGCTTGTGTTTGAATTTGGATAAAAGTGCTTTGTGAAAAAAAGGTGGGTTTTTTTTCATCTTATACTGAGTATAATTCTGCACACCCTAATGCACCATCAGCCAGAAACTGTTGAACCAAATGCTATTACACCTTCATAGTACTTTTCTAATGCTTAATCTTCATCCAAGCCTGTTACAAAAATGATAGTAAAAACACTCACTACACATTATTGTTCATCCATGGGGAGTGCACGCTGTTTCCCTTATGCGGCCATCCCCTCCACTTATGGACTAAGTTTCAGAGCGCAGCTGCCCACCATTCAGTTTTCATCAACTGGGTGGCAAACAGAGGTGAGGTCATTTCAATATAGCAACAAGAGCCCTCTATTTGTCACTCTCATTCATATCAAATGAATGGATGGCTTTTGGGAATGTATCATACAAGCCCCACAGAAAACCGGATCTACACACACTTGAAATATAAGCTTGTTGCGGTGCTTGTAGCTAAAAATGTCAGTGAGGCTAGTTTTCAGCTTTCACAAACTTGGAAAATGTGGTGCAGTTCATTTGTAGAGTGGACAATCTCTGAAACAGGAAGTGTAAAAAGGTAATATCACATAAAAGGAGTTGTTATTGCTCACATGAAGGTCAGAAGCTTCCTACACTTGTGTGCGGCAATAACAAGAGTAGAAACCACAAAAACAACCGAGGCTTTCATTTTGTAATATTCATTTATTGTTCAATAAAAATAGATTTTAAAAAAGTGACGTGATGTCTCCTTCATGACTTTGCCTGATGCATCTGCCAACTCCTTGTAAACATGGTGCCTAACTTTTTTTTTTTTGGACTGGTAAGGGAATTTCTTCCCATTCAGCACAATTCTAAAAAACAAACAAACAAACAAAAAAACAGCCTGCTACTTCACTGATCTTTAACCTCAGTTACGATAACCCGTCTTATGCTCACTTTCACATTTAGGGCAGATACAGTACATTCATCCACACTGGTGTTTGTTTGTTTGTCTATGTACATTGTTCAGTTTCTGGCTGTGTGATTTATTTTTGCAGATGGCCCTCGTAAAAACAACTTTAAACAATTTGAATAAAGAAGACATCTAAGCGCTAACACAAGAGTTCAAGCCATCAGTAAAACCAAGTACAACTTATTAGAACATCAGTTTGCCTTAAGACATCTTTATACAGTAGTTACAGGTAAACAAAAGGAGTAAGGAAAGTAAAGTCTGTAAACACTTTGAAAGACACCACTGTTGGCTCCCCCTGTGAAAGCTTCAACAGCATCCTGTGAACCTGGAATGCTACAGTAACTGAGGCCAGGTCCATCAACTTCATCAAACTCTTCTCTTTTGGACCTTTCTGGTGCTACATTTGAAAATTCTGCAGGTCATTATAATGATAAGACATTGCTGAGCTTGGCTGACATATTAGAAGAGGAAAACTATTCATCGTAGGCTGAAAACAGCTGTGAGAAAAAGAATGAACTTCCTGTTACCATTAGATATGGCGCTGTAAACTATGCACAGACTCTTCTGTTTCAAGTGCTTCTGAAGTTGAACTAAAAAAAGAAAAGAAAAGAAAGCGCCGATTGGTAAAAGGCCTAATTCACCGCGTAGAAAGAATGAATGGGGTTAATCTGAGAAAAAAAAAAAAAAGATAGTATTTTGTATCTATAGGGGATTGTCTCATTCAGTGAGAGCGAGACAGTCCAAAATGATTTCTATAGGAAATAACAAAAATGTAATTCAGAAATTATAATGTATTTTAGAATGCAGAAGTATTTATATGTGGTTTTCAGAATCTGAATGAATATTTATGGGATAATTATATCATATTTTGGAGGTAGAGTAGATTAAAGAACATTATGTAACATTTGCGGAGGAATGGCAACAGTGACCTCTGTGGCCACAAGTGGTAATTACAGTCAAAAAACAGCAATGGTATACAAATAAGACTGCCATACTGAACTACTTTTTCAGCATAATTTTACCAATATGCAGCAGAAGCCAGTGTTAGAAGTTATATTACGAGCTGAGTGAAGCAGATGTTTCTTTTTTAAACTGAGATGTTAAAATGTTTTGACTTGGGCATCTTCAAAACCGACAAAATCAACAGCTTTGCTAAGTGCACGAGTGTAAGACATAACAAGCCAGCCATTGCTTCCTAACTGCAAGACTGACAGCAAGAATGCCAGCTCGGCGTCAACCTTGCAGCCTTTTGTTTCACTAAGATCTTACTCAAACCCACTCCACTTGTATTCAGCTGCCGATTATAGGTAGCTGTGATGACGACTTTCAATTGCAAGGCGACTGCACACCTGGTCACCTGGTGGGAGGCAACCTGGCTCCAAACAGTCGTTGTCTGACTCGGACTGAGTGCAACCATCTCGTACAGTTTGGCAAAGGTTTAAATTAGAAATGAAGACAGATTGCCAGCATGTTGCAATCAATCAGCTGATGTGAGCAATTTTATTTATTATAACCCACTCGACTCAACTGGCTGCCAACTGGTTTTATTCTGCTTATATTCCTATACAAAAGCAAGGTTACCAAGCACCTACAACATTTTGGAACTAAATTGCCATCCTGCAGCAACAACATTACTACTTGTGGAGGAATCTGAATTTTTGTTTCATACCTACGCTCCCCTCCAAAAGTATTGGAACAGTGAGGCCAATCCCTTTATTGTTGCTGTAGACTGAAAACGGGAAAAAAACGATTTAATCAGAGGCAATAAGTGGAAGGTTTTAGACGGGCCTGGTCAGTCTCCAGACTTAAACACTATAGAAAATTCATTTTACCTGCTAAAGAGGAGACTGAAGGGAGTAACCCCCCCCCCCCCTAAAAAAAACAAACAAACAAAAAAAAAACAACAGCTGAAAGAGGCTGCAGTGAAAGTCTGGAAAAGCGTTACAAAAGATGAATGAAAAAGTTCAATGATGTCAGTGGGTCACAGGCTTGATGCTGTTATTGCAAGCAAAGTATTTGCAAGTAAATATGAAGTCTTATTCAGGTTAATCTATTTTAAGTGTCTGGTACTTTTGCTCGCAAGAAAAATGGGTGGCTTCAGACAAAAGGTGATCTCTTCTGAACTGTGTATCAGATCCACTAGTAATTCCCTGGAAATAAAAGCTGAGATGTTGATCTTTTGTCTTATATTGATTTTTTTAAATTTATTTATTTTTTTATGTCAAACCCAAATGTTTTCAGTCTACAGCAAAAATAAAGGGATTGGCCAAACTGTTCCAGTACCTTTGGAGTATGGGGAGTATATGAGGTTCTAGCTGGACTCTGAATGCCAGTAGTTGATGTGAATTTCTGTTTAATGTGAATTTCTGTCTATGTAGATGCAACAGATTTGCAGTTTTTGCTGATTTATCACAGTAAATTTCTGTATTATCACAAATAGATTCCATGTAGCTGTCAAATGGACCCCAATCAATTGCAAACTGAAAGCAAACTATCTCATTGAGGTTTTATTCCCATCTCGACGTATCAAAGACAGCCTGATATCCAGGCTGTGACTACCGAGCTAGCTTGTTCTAGCTAGCTGAACACCCAGTTAGCATTGCATGATGTAGCCCCACAAAGTGTTACGCACATTTCACGGGAGATAGTACCTGGTCAACCTGAATTCCAGTGCAAGATGCTTTGGAAGCAGAGTGGGAATGCCACTGTATGCTTGAAATGAATGTTGAGACCAGCTGTCCAATGCAGGATTCATGGTACCACATCTGTATCCTTTTGCGCAGATTTGGGGTATACAACCTACACAGTCCTCCAGAACGTGCCATCCTCCAAAAAACGAACAGTGCATAGTCCATACGGATTGGTTGAAAAGTGGGCCTGAACAGGAAAAGGAGTGACATGTAGTGGGAGAACTATGAAAAAACATCAAAGATAAAACAACATAAAAAGTACAGACAGTGGCTGCAGTGGACTTTTTTTTCTCGTTTTTAACACTGTTTCACTTCAGCTGTTTGTATGTTATAACTTCGGTCTTCTCCAAGGCTGGCTGACATAGTCCCATAGACAGCATAATAGATGGAGGTAGTTTTTGGGTCTCAAAAGTGAACCCAACACGAAGTGCCTTAAACCTGCATTCTTTCAAACAGCCATCAGGGGTGCTACCTGTGGTTGCACAAAGACGTGTGGTCCTATAGAAGTCTATGAGAAAACAAATCTCTGATTTGACCTCTGTAAAACCTTTCCAGCTGACATTAGGCTCTCAGTCACCCAGTTCAGGTCTTATTGAATAAAAAATTAAGCCCATTTTGTAAATCTTGATCATACTATATTTCAGAAAGGCTTACTTTGGGTATGTTCATTGGCTAAGGACTTGTCAAAAGTCCTTAGCCAATGAACATGTGGTTTCACATCACACCTGGAGGCAGACCTGTGGCGACTGTGGCAGGAGGTAGAGCGGGTTGTCTATTCATCAGAAAGTCAGCGACTTGATCCCCAGCTCTTGTAGTCTGCATGTCAAAGGATCCCTGGGCAAGATACTAAACCCCGAGTTGCCCCCCCAGTTAATATATCAGAGTGTGTGTGTGAATGTTAGACAATGTTTTTAAGCATAGAAGAAAAGCACTGGATGAATGTGTGTGTGACTGGGTGAATGAGGCTTGTAGTGAAAAGTGCTCAGAGTAGAAAAGCACCAGTCTGTTTACCTGTCCCTTGCTCATCACAACTAGTTTCACAACACCGAGGTGGCAACTGCAAAAACACTAACCTTGAGGCTTCAAAACAGGTCTTCAAAAACCAATAGGTGATGTCATGGAAACTATATCCATCTTTTATACTGTCTATGAGTAATCCACAGACCGCGTGGTCCACATATTTTTGACACTGACCCCTGGTGGCAGTAAACAGCCACCACTTGTAGGTAGCAATTTGCCAGACAGTTTGTAGGCTCTGCATAGGACCAACACCCAACAATGCTGACCCCTTAATGCTCTTCTTTATTCTTTTCTATAAATACAAATACGAATGCCTTTGGCTGTTGGTCACATGAGCCTCACTTTGCAGGTTGTTACAGTCAAGAGTCATGAGTGTCATTTTGGCTAAAATAAAAAATATATAAATACATACTTGAGTCCCTTTGGTTGAGTCCTTTCATGTTTAACAAATTTTGAAGTTGAGTAAGACACAGTTTTGGGGTATATTGTATAGTGTGCATCTTAGAAATCGTGGGCCTTTTAACAACCCTTTGGGAGAGCTTGTCCTAGACTGACGGGCACCACTTTCTGTTGCATCTGGGAACACCACTGAACCAAACACAACAAAACACTGAACTAGTTAACTCTGAGCACAGCATGACAACAGTACTTGAAATGTACTCAGCACAATTCAGGAAGGTTTGCATGCTTTTTCCATCAATTAGAATAACAAAAAAGTAAAAAGTATTGCTTGTTTTCTTTGTTTTGAAAACCCAAATCAGCTGGTTTTATTTTGTGTTTCTTCACAAGATGATCATATTAGTTAGCTACACTATGACTAAGTCTACTACACAGCGGACTTGTTGCTGCAAAAGGGAGAAAAGGAGCACCAGAGTTAGTGCCAGGATTTGTGTGATGTAACCTCCACCCTCCTCCTATTCACTCTTCTTTCTCAATCTCACTCTCTATCATACTCTCAATTCCTTGCTTGGCTGCTTGCTACTAGACAGTACAGTGGCCAAGAGCAGTCGAGTGACAAGCTGACGGGCCAGATTGTCGGGTCCATTGCATCCCCCAGCAGAGACGCCAGCCACCTCTGTACTTCTCCCCTACTCCCCCTGCCTCCTGGGCCAGGTCCAGAGCCCACATCCTGGGAACATGGGGACGGACGGCTGGAGCCGACAGCAGAATAAGAGAGTTCATAGGAAAAGCCGTGTCCGCGTGTGGCTGGGGAGGCGTTGATGCTGCCCATGTCATTTTGGCAATACGCACGGCTCGATGTGCTGGCGTCAATCACGCCAGAAGTCAAAGAGACGCTCCATTAATCTTGCTCAGCATCACAATCTTTTACCCAATGACTTCTGACAGCACAAAAAAACTGTTTTCTCTTTGTTCTACTTTGTTATTGTTCATTTGGTGTCCATATGAGGGTCTCTGATGTTCATAAAAAAAGGTCCTACGTATGGGAGAACAGATTTCATGGAAACAGATTCTCAGAGTAGCATTTCAGATAACAAGAACACAGCAGAAAATATGACAACATCATATAGCTGCAGCTGAAGACGGTATAAACACAGTGAGAGAGAAAAAATTATAGAGTTTAGGAGCCTGCAGACAGCGTGATAGTTCGGTACATTTATCAAAACAGAATCTCGGCATGGCACGAACTCTTAAACTTTGCCCCTCTCACTCCTGGAAGTATCACACTGTGGTGGCCCGGCTGTGTTTGAGCGCTAGTGGTGAATACTCCTTAATACGAACGCACAGTTTGCCCCTCAGCCAGGGGTTCTGAAGCTCCAGGGGACAGAAGTCATCCTGAAGCCACTTTTCTCTGTCGTCCACAATCAGCACGAGGCCAAAGTGCTTCAGCTGTTCAGGACTGTAGTAAACACACTGCTCCTGTTCATCGCCATTTCCACTGCTGCCCATCATGCGCCGAGACACAACGTTCATCTCCTGCACCACCAGCTGGACCATCTCCCGTGCGGATGTGCCTGGAGTTACACAAAGCTAAAAATGCAGGAGGAGATATTAGCTTTTGCCAAAATAAACACAAGGCGGTTTTACTTCAAGTCCCTTCCAATCCAAAATTTATCAATACCTTAACGCTGGTCTCCTTTGGCAGACCTGTACGATACTGCGGGTAGACTCTGAGTGTTGCATGACAGCCTTTCCTGAGAGCAGCAGGCGATGGTGAGGCGAGTCTCTGAGTGCCGCTGTCCTCTGATAATGTGCGTGCCGGTGGAAGCCGTGGTAAGCAGCGTTCAGCGGAACAACAGCGGTCTACTGATGAGGGCCTGTGCCATCTTTGCTGCGGTGAAGTGGAGGGTGAAGGGCAATTAGTGTGGTAGGAGTAAGGCTGCTGGTGGGCTGACGTGGTGGAAGGGAACTCTAGACTGCTGGTCCTCACACAGAAGGCCTGTCTTTTCTCTGTGATGTGCAAAAGCTCAATCTGCCTGCTGGGCAGGATGAAGTCACTGTCAAGCAGCTCCGGAGCCCCCCTTCGCCTTTCTCCTCCACATCGAAACCCTCCACCTCCTCCACACCTCTCACCTTCTCTCCCGTGCTGCGGCTCTGATGCCTGAAGGACGTCTGGTGTAGAATCCCGCAGCGCTCCCCCTCCACGTCCACCCCCACTGAGATGCATCCCTCCTCCTGAACCACTCCCCTCAATACGCAGGAAACCACGGGGCTCCAGGGGTGCAGAGGACGAGAGAGGTGAAGGGGGCAACAGGTCCAGCTCACGGGGGCTCTGGGCACGACTGGAGTCATAGTCACTGTCAGTAGTGAGGAAAACTTCAGAGGAGCCTTCCTCATCTGAGAGACCAGCAAAATCTGAAGGGTGTGAGAAAGAGAAATCTATATGAGTAAAATAGTTCCACAATATCAGATTTTCTGTTTTAAAAATCTTATATT